>NC_060144.1:413962410-414272886 GCF_021461385.2 Schistocerca piceifrons | reverse complement strand
TAATATTTTATGCATTATAGCTCCACTCAGTCTTCTCCCAGAGTAAACCAAAGAACCCAAGCTCTACCAGCAAGTGTATTTTCATGCGGTACTTATTCTCCCACAGAATTTGTCGTTTGGATCTAAAACAAGAATTTGCCGTAAAACGTGAAGGGCTTGTGGGTATCATTGTTGAGTAGTCTGCCAAAGCATATACACACATCAAGAAAAGTTTTGCATCACCTCGGTTCCGAGAGTTCCGGAACCTGTATAGAAAACTAGAATAGAGATAAACTTAAACATCATTTCCGCCCTTTTTATTGCTCATGAAAACCACACATTGCATGTTGTACCACCATACAGCGAGACCTTCAGAGGTGGTGGTCCAGATTGCTGTACACACCGGTACCTCTAATATCCATTAGCACGTCCTCTTGCATCGATGCATGCCTGTATTCGTCGTGGCATACTATCCACAAGTTCAACAAGGCACTGTTGGTCCAGATTTTCCCACTACTCGACGGCGATTCGGCGTAGATCCCTCAGAGTTGTTGGTGGGTCACGTTCTCCATCCCAGACGTGTTTGATAGGATTCACGTCTGGAGAACATGCTGGCCACTCTAGTCGAGCGGTGTCGTTGTCCTGAAGGAAGACATTCACAAGATGTGTACGATGGAAGCCCTAATTGTCGTCCATAAGAACGAATGCCTCGTCAATATGCTGCCCATATGGTTGTACTATCGGTCGCGTATCGTTCAGCCGTTACGGCGCCTTCTGTGACCACCAGCGGCGCACGTAGGCCCCACATAATGCAACCCCAAAACATAAGGGAAACCCCACCTTACTGCACTCGCTGGACAGTGTGTCTAAGGCGTTCAGTATGACCGGGTTGCCTCCAAACACGTCTCCGACGATTGTCTGGTTGAAGGCATATGTGACACTCATCGGGAAGAGCACGTGATGCCAATCCTGAGCGGTCCGTTCGGCATTTTGTTGGGCCCATCTGTATCGCGTTGCATTGTGTCGTGTTTGCAAAGATGGACCTCGCCATGGACGTCGAGAGTGAAGTTGAGCATCATGCAGTATATTGCGCACAGTTTCAGTGGCAACACGACGTCCTGTGGCTGCACGAAAAGCATTATTCAACATGCTGGCGTTGCTGTCAGGGTTCCTCCGAGCCATAGTCCGTAGGTAGCGGTCATCCACTGCAGTATTAGCCCTTGGGCGGCCTGAGCGAGACATGTCACCGACAGCTCCTGCCTGCCTTTACTCCTCCATGTCCGAGCGACATCGCTTTGGTTCACTCCGAGACGGCTGGGCACTTAAAGTAACAATGTGGACGTGATCGAACCGTGGTATTGACCGTCTAGGCATGGTTGAACTACAGATAACATGAGCCGTGTACCTCCTTCCTGGTGGAATGACTGGAACTGATCGGCTGTCAGACCCCCTCCGTTTAATAGGCGCTGCTCATGCATGGTTGTTTACATCTTTTGGCGAGTTTATCGACATCTCCGAACAGTCAAAGGGACTGGGTCTGTGATACAATATCCGCAGTCAACGTCTATCTTCAGGAGTTCTGGAAACTGGAGTGATGCAAAACTTTTTTTGATGTGTGTAAAAATTCCTGAGATACCTGCCTGTAAAATCTTCTTAACCTATTGGTCGAAAATTTAAAAGTACTCAGTAAAAGTTATGGTTTTCACAGACTCATTCAAATTATAAAACTGACAAAAGGGAACTTACGTATCCTTCTGTGTTGGAAATAAAAAATCTACGACATGAGACCTTGCGGTTGTGTACGTTAGCAGATCAGTTGTCATATCGACTTCTTTTCGTGTAATTGCTCCTAGCATACCGGAATATCCGGAAGCGGTCAGCCTTCCCGGGAACATCTCTTTCACTTTCACAAATTTATACCTGGAATATAAACATACATTCTATATGAGATCAGTTGAGACCTCGAAAAAAATGACGGATCAGCTGCTTTTAGGCTATTACATAATAAGTATGACGCACACTGAACGTTTTACTCTGCACTAGAGTTATAAAACTCAAGCTAGGGGAGAGTGTTGTACTTCTGTACAGCTTTCACACTATCGCCTCTAGCCAGCCCTGTAAAAGAAATTTAAAGTTTCTTACTGAATTTTTAAATGATGGTGTTCACTTTTTGTATGGTGCAGTCTTTTTCTGAAATTCCAAAAATTACTCCGGAAAATTAAGGCTTTTCTGCAGGTAAAACATGTTTCAATGTACAACGTGGTCATGTATCCAGGAACCGATATTCTACTCAAATTTAAAAGTCTTGCAATAGAGAAAATCTTGTCAGTACTGTATTTAATAGTCTACATGTTACATTATTACTCTACTACATACCAACAACCATTAAGTGATATGAAATTAAGCAGAACTATTATCAAAAACCAGTTACAAGTTAAATACATTTCGAAATAGATGCTGTTGAAAACGAACACAAATTTCGTTTTTTAAGGCAGATAAAATTCTTAAGATATTAGAGGAACACATTTTATTTGCAATTATCACGTGCTCCGTGGTAAAAGACGTTCTGTGCATGACTGACAACTGGTGCTTAGCTGTCCACACGTTACATAATAGTTCTAAAAATAACTATGCAGCATCGAACTCATCCTAAAATTCTGTACCTGCAGAATTGACAACATATTCCAAACAGCTTTAATACATTATACAGAACTTAAATGTGTAGAACGTGAAAGATTTACAAATCCTGCGTAAAACACAACCTCACGTTTAACAAGAACAGAAGCTATAGAAAATGACGGAAATAGCATATCGACACTCCCCCACCCTCTTCCCCTCGGTATTACCTTGTATTTTTTATTACGACGTCTCTAGTTTTTGCATCTAGAAGTAGTCCTTACCTGCTCTGTGTGAATCAGTGTGTATTTTGATCTGTTTATTTGTTACAAGCCTTAAACTGACATTTCTTACTTTAAGTTGGTACAATTTCTCAGTATCGAAGAAGCGAATGAATGAGAAAATACTAGACGGTAAATTTCATAATGTCAAAATCTTTCTTGTTTTTGAAGTAATAATATCCATCAACCACACACGTATTTCCTTGTCATTGACTACTAGGTCCTGGATAATCGCAAGGTGGAAGACTCAGATATATACACTGAAGAGCCAAAGAAATTGCAACACCTGCCTAACATCGTGTAGGGCGCCCCGCACGTTGCAAGCCATCCCAGATACGCCCAATAATGCTCATGTCTGATGAATTTGGTGGTCAGCGAAGTGTTTAAACTCAGAAGAGCGTTCCTGGTGCCTCTCCGTAACAATTCTGGACGGGTGGGGTGTCGCATTGTCCTGCTGGAATTGTCCAAGTCCGTCAAAATGCACAATGGACATGAATGGATGCAGGTGAACAGACAGGATGCTCACGTACGTGTCACCTGTCAGAGTCGTATCTAAACGTATCAGGGGTCCCATAACACTCCAACTGCATACGCCCCACACCACTGCAGAGCCTCCACCAGCCTGAACAGTCCCCTGCTGACATGCAGGGTCCATGGATTCATGAGGTTGTCTCCAAAGCCGTACACGTCCATCCGCTCGATACAATTAGAAACGAGACTCGTTCGACCAGACAACATGTTTCCAGTCATCAACAGTCCAATGTCGGTGTTGACGGGTCCAGGCGAAGTGGAAAGCTTTGTGTCGTGCAGTCATCATGGGCACACGAATGGGCCTTCGGCTCCGAAAGTCCGTATCGATGATGTTTCTTTCAATGGTTCGCATGCTGGGCCCAGCATTGCAATCTGCAGCAATGTACGGTATGGTTTCACTTGTGTTATGCTGACCAATTCTCTTCAGTCGTCGTTGATCCCCTTCTTGCAGGATCTTTTCCCGGCCGCAGCGATGTCGAGCGAGATTTGATTCCTAATATTCACGGTACACTCGTGAAATGGTCGAAAATTCCGACTTAATCGCTACCTCCGAGATTCTGTGTCTTATCGCTCGGGCGCCGATTACGGCACCACGATCAAACTCACTTAAATCTTTATAACCTGTCATTGTAGCAGCAGTAACAACTGCGCCACACACTTGTCATATATAGGTGTTGCCGACCACAGTGCCGTATGCTGACTGTTTACATATCTCTGTATTTGAATACGCATGACTGTACCACTTTCTTTGGCGCTTCAGTGTAGTATACCTACTTCATAACCCATCAACATTTGTGACAGAACAGAACTTCAGCGCAATAGTAGCTTATGCGCCATTGTTGAACAACTTCACTAATTTCACGGTCATAGTTACCTCATAGGTAATATGAATATTAAATCAACATATACAATTGCACACATCTGTTCCCTTACAAGACAATTTCAACTTTGAATTTCATCATGTGTCAGTACTGGGTGTCAGTTCTAACTTGTACAGATGCCACACATGAAGCACGAAATATAATTAAATTCCTCTTGTTGGCAACATTACAAAAATAACCAATGTGGATCCATCCATCGTTCTGATCCATATTCTACCCACACGACTAATAGTATAGGGAGGTGATCGCTCTATAAGCTTTCCATCCAAAGTGGTGATGAAAGTGTGTTCGGATGGCAGCTTTCCAGTTACGAAAGAAAAGTGTTGTGTAATAATATAGAATAAATTAGATCGTAAATTACTTACGTGAAATTCAGAGTCTCAGAAAGCATCTGCAGTTGGCTCAATCCATATTCACTGTTATACGATTTGAAGGTTGCAACCTTTAAGACAATCAAGAAAAGTTACCTGAATAAAATAATATAACATTTACTACCAGTACATAATAAAATACGCTATATTGTAACTTTTGATAAAGCAATACGTTTCGTTGAGACTTGCTTTATTACTGTTACAAAAGGGAGGAGAATTGGATCATTCAGTCCCTTTCAATGACCACTGTACACAATACAAGTATCTCACTGAGGCGACAAACGACGTTTTTTAAGAAAATGATGTTCATGTTTTTCTTTTACATGAGTTTATTACAATAATTTCGGTCCTGTAAGCTCTGATATTCTGTAGTACTGTCAGCTATGGAAATGTTAATTCCAAAACGAACACTAGATGAAAAGACTTCTCTAGCGTAAAAAGAAAAATTATTTGATGTTAACTGAATTCTTCGTTGGTGTTTGGCAGAACATGATAATAATGCTAAATAGTAAATACTTCCTAATGTTTTCCAACATTTGTATTTTTTTCCAGCAACTGAGTTTTGGATTATAGGCCATCTTCACATCACAACTTAATGTCGCAAACACAGATATAACCACTGGGACTAACACAGAAATTATTTACACAGAAGGCACAAGAGATACAAATATGATGACATATAGAGTGTTTATACAGGAAGTATTACATTTTTGTCAAGCAAAACTGTTTACATTAACTAAAAAAGGAAACAAACTTTTCTATATGGAGATATTTTTAACAACTATTTAAAAATAAGGTTGAATTTACAATATCAGTCTATTATTTGTTGCTAAGACCTGATTTAACACAGAGGAAAAAGGAAGCTGGGTTTTATCGTTTAGTACTAAGCTGCCACTCTGTCATACGTTTGTTGACTTCTAGTGTGCTAGTGATACCTTTTTGTGTACACGTGCATCGTAAGAATAGCAAGTTGCGCAAGTAAACTCTCTAGCATGTTGGTGTTGTGATCTCTGCCGGTTTCTTATAAGTTCTGTTGTTGATAGTTTTTCAGTTCGTTTTATTTTTATCGACTCGTAACTTTCGCTATTGGTAACAAAGAATTCTGTATATTCTAGACATACGTATCGTTATTTATGTAGATGATTTGTGAAGCTACATAACTGTTTGCAGTAGGGTCATCTTTCTGCTTTTCTTAACAGAATTTAAAAGTTCACATGCTGCTTCATGAACCGTGAATTTACTTTCAAAACATTTTCTTAAGAATTCGCTTTATTTACTAGCGATTCATCAAGAACATTAAGACATTTACTCACACTATGTGAGCGTGGAAGTAGTTTCCAGTGGGTAACTGATGAAAACAAATCAAATTTCTTTCAACAAATGGAAATTTTATTCCTAAAAGCCCCTTTTCTTTAGAAACAGATTTAAAATTATGATCAGAAAGCACCCTCTAAATATCAAGTTACAATTTATTCCGAGGCAGAAAGAACAAATTTTTGACTGTATGAGCTTTCGGGCTGAGAACCTTGCCGCTCCCTTTTGGCACGGCTGTAGTCACGACCGCTCACAACAACCTCTGAAAGACTACACTGGTGCAAATCTGCAACACACCAGATTACTTTAGACTAAAAATTTTTAACAACTCACACAAGCACATAAACTATGCACCCCTTAGGAGGGATGGAAATGGTACAAAACACTAACATTAAATGATTGACTTGTCACCGAAGGTGCAACTTGATTTAAAAAAAAAAAAAAAGTCTTACGGTGGAAGGGTGGCAACTTTATATACTAAAATGACCATTTAAATAAAAACCCATGAAAAGTAGTCTTACATAAATATACAAGGTTGTCCAAACATGCTCTACATTACACATATACCGCCTCCCAAGGTGATAGGCAAGATAAAAACATATTTCAGGAATTCGGCCGTTACACTTCCAAGCAATAAATTCGTTAACACCGAATCCGACAAACCTGACAGACGCAGCTATCAACGTACGGCAGACCGACCGACAGACAGACGGACACTAACTGCCTAACAAATGCGGACGAGAGACAGACGAGCAAGCTGGAGACGAGAGACTGACCAAGAAAACAAGTAGAATTTAACAAGTAAATGAAACAAAATATCACGAATCACTTAACTTCTAATAAACTGCGATGTCTGGCGAAGACCTGGCGCAGCACGCCCAAAACGCTCTCCCGAACCGTCCGCTGCCAGCCGCTTCAACGGACGTAGGAAGACGCGCCGATCTCCGGTCTGACGGCGTCGCTGCTCGCGCCAGCCAGACCGATGTGGGTTGACTCCTGTTGCTCTCGTGTCGGCCGCGAAGCCACTACCCCTCGCTATACGGCGCGACCCACTGGACTCACGGGGTGACCTCACATGCGCCGACGCTCAAGACGGATAAGTCATCCTGTGTCTCAGTGCGCGACCGACCAACCGATCGATCCAACCGCCAATGACCATTGCCTGAACAAACTCGAGCAGACTGGCGGCCTAACACATACTAGCACTCCGGGCGACAGACAGACACTGACTGCCCCACACTGACCCGGCTGACCAACTGACTGACTGGCGAGCTCATAGCGCCCCTTAAATGCACGTGAACAGACAACCTTTCCCCTTTACCTCCAGAGGGAGACACCAAAGCTGTGATTGCCACAGCGGCAACCACCGCCAGAAACGGCGGGCGACTGCTTCACACTACGCGCTGCGGCGCGGTCTTCAGAACACCAATTTTGACCACGGCTCAGAGTGGTTTTCTGTTAAAAGAAGACCGGCACAAGTTAAAAGCTTTCTTTCTTAATCTCCATCTTCTCTGATGTTAAGATAACCTAATTGCCACAGCTCTGCCTGTGTGACTAACATATACTTTTCCACAGTTCTTGCCTGTGATTTTACACACACCACTACGTGTCGATGGTTGCAGTTTGTTTTTACTCTTGAAAACAATTGACAAGCTGTTGGTATTATACAATGCAGGTCTACAGATGGGAGATTTTAACTGTTTGTGTGGTTTTTTGAACTGTTGCCAATATTTGGGATGATGCACAATTTTTGTAACTACTGACTGGTTGCTGTTGGCCAGTGTACAGAAGTGGTGTAATTTCAAATGTTTTCATTTTTTCGTAATATATTATCAATCAGGGCAGAGCTACAGCCATAATTATTTCGGCAAGTGTGGCTACGTTTGTGAACCATGACTGTGTGGGATAATTATTTATTGGTGACTGGTAGGAGAAATTACAAATAAATAATTAGCTATAGCCATTATTGGAAGCAATATGTTTGATGGTCTGTAATTCTATCTGAAAGGCAGATGAAAGTATTGGAAAAGATATGAGGCGATGCACATCAAACGGATAGCTGTATGTTTTTGTCTATGTTGGAAGCTTACAGGAATTCCTTTATCTGCAGCTACGGTTTTTCTGTAAATGTCAAGTGTCTCTATGCGCTAATATCTCTGTTATGGTCCCAGAAATTTACAGAATAGCCTTCCAGCTCCATCATGAAATGAAGTTTCTTGTGATGGGAGTTTAAAAGTTGTAGTAATGTATCTAACTGTCCAGTGCAGGAGTGCAGGCCTGGCCAAGTCTCTACTCAGCGCTCCGGCTTCCCCTACCACTGTGCTATTCAGAGTAGGTGTGTGAGTGAGACGGCTGTAAGTCGAAGGCTGCATGCGCGGGAAACTTGGCAAGACGTGTTTGCAACACAGTGCAACCACTTCTGCAACATCCTTTTATAAATAGGATTTTATCATGCGTGTTTATTTTTAACTTTCCTCCGAGAAGCCACGCACTGTGCCAACACTTTTTGTGTGCAGAGGAGATACATGTTTGCCCTTAACACTGCATGTCTTTGTTAATGGTAGGCACTGTGGGCAGAATTGTAATGTGTGGTATGTGAGGTAGCACGTTCATGCCCTGTGTACCGGAAGGTGCGGCGTTTGTAACCAGCAACGATAAATACGCACGTGTGCCAATACTTTTTGGTGCTATTGTATCTGAACCAGCACTTAATTTTGCAGTTCATTGGCTTTTTTTAAGAAATTTTTTCCGAAATTGTCCATGAAATTTTCAAACAGTATAGGATTAAGAGGAGAACACACAGCTACGCCATCAGACTATAATACTACTTGCTTTGAAACTGGAAATAAATCTGTTTTACACACGTTTGTGTAGCAACGATTTTTTGTAATTGAATAGGGCTTTGCAAAAGACCTGTTAATACGTGTGTACATTCTGCTGCGATGTCAAACATACTAGCTTAGAATAGAGTGGGATTCGTACATTTTTGATTTTGTCAGCAAGAGCTATGGATTTTTTTATACGAGTCTTAGGTACAAAATTGGTTTTCTTTTTTCTGCGAAGTTTTACATTCTGTTAAGAAAAAGCACAAAACTAACCCTACTGGAAATCAACACACATTTAATACCGAATGCCAGTATTAAATGACCAAACTCAGTTTCCTTTTTCCCCTCTGTCAAATTTAGCCTTAATTACAAATAATACTTGCAAATTGTAAATTCAACTTTATTTTTCATCAGATGTTAAATGTTTCTCCATATAAAAAACTTCGTTTCACTTTTTAATCAATATAAATATTTCTGCGTATCAAAAATTTAATACGTGTTGTGTAAACGCTCTACCTGTCATCATTTTTGTATCTCTTGTATCTTACTTGTAAACAACATTTGTCCAAAATCCACGTGATCATATCTGTGTTTGCGACTTTCATTTGCTACTTGAAGATAGTCTAAGAATCAAAAAGCCAGCACAGGACCAAATAAACAAAAATTAAACAGCAGAAAGTGTTTCCCTATTTAATACTATTTATTTGATGTTTAATTTTCTCTTTCTCAGAATAAATAGATTTGGTTTTCTAATAAAAAGAAAAAAAACTGAAGGAAAGGAAGATGTTGGTTGGTTGGTTGATTCGGGGGAAGGGAGCAAACAGCGAGGTCATCGGACATCGGATTAGGGAAGAATGGAGAAGGAAGTCGGTCGTGTCCTTTCAAAGGAACCATCCTTGCATTTGCGTGATGCGATTTATAGAAATCACGGAAAACCTAAGTCAGGATGACCGGAGGCGTGTTTGAATCGTCACCCTTCCCCAATGCGAGTCCAGTCTGCAAAACGCTGCGCCACCTCGCTCTGTAAGGAAGATGTCATTCAACGTCTTGTCGACTTCAGGGCATTAGAGACGGGTTGCTGGGTCGGACTGGTCGGGGGGAGACAGGGAAAAAACTATGACCTTTTTTTAAAGACCTATCACAGAATTCAGCAGAAGCACATGGTTCTCATAAAATGCTGCTATCATTTTGAAAAAAATTGTAAGATATTTAGCAGCTCTCAATCTTTTTTCCTTCATCCTTTGTAGCGGATTTGACTTGAAGTGTTTCAAAATGGCGACAGAACAGGGATAGGTGCATATCTCATCTGATTTGCAAAATCAAAAATGTATGATGGCGTTACTATGGCATTATCGACGCCAGTATAGGATCGCATCACCGGCAAAAACAAGCATAATCAGGTGCTTCAGAAACTTTCAAGGGACTGGCAGCGTCAAGGACGGTCCTCGCAGAGACCCCTGTGTCTGAAGCACGTGTTGACAGATTGCGAGACGCGTTTCAACGTTGCCCCCATAAGTCAGATCGTCGTGTATCACGCGATATCAGGAAGCTAGATCAGCTAGATCAACTGTCCATAAAGTTTTACACAACATGTTACGCCTTTTTGCACCAAAGTGCAAATGGTCGAAGCACTGCACCCAACCGAGTGTTCTCTGTGGTTTGCATTCCCGTTTTCCCTAGTATCCACCATAGCTCAAGACGATGACTACGTGAAATCATGCCCGTTTTAGGATGACACAACGTCCCACATTTCTGGATATGTGAATTGTCACAAGATTAAGATCTGACTCTACGAAAGCTCTCGTAACACTCTTGAACACATCCGTGATAGTCAGAAGCCTAATGTTTGGTCTGACCTAATGCACGATAGACTGATAGACCCATTTTTCATCGCAGAGAAAACCAAAATAGGAAATTCATATCTGGACAAGATAGAACAGTTCCAGCTACCACAGATGTAAGATCTGCTGCAGCCTTCCATCATCTTCCAGCACGATGGTGCACCCATACATTGGAGTTGCAACGTGCGGCGTGCACTGAATGAGACATTACCTGAAAGCTGAGTGGGTCATAACGGTCGCATTGCGCGATCCCGTGCTCTTCCGATGTCACACCATTAGACTTCTTTTCTTGGGTTTATGTCAAGGATAGCGTGTACACAACACCAGTCAGTGACATTGGTATCCTGCGCGCGTGAATAGATGAAGCAATCAATACTGTTGATGCTGCTACGCTGACCTATACATGGTCAAAACTCGAATGTAGCCCTATGTTCTCCGAGCGACGGGTAGGGATCGCACTGAAATTCTGCTATAAAATTTAAAAAAAACTACAACAAACTACGATTTTCTGTCTCGAATAGTTTACAAGTTGTGATCTTTTAAATGATAGTAAGAACTTATGGACACTCTCTATAACTCCCTTTTGCTTCTTTGTCATTTTTGTGTGTTTGGATCACGTACAGAACCTGAAAAACTTTTTGCCTTAAATTATTACACTCTTGCATAAATCATTCTTAACTTTTTATGGTTTTATGATATGAGCTATTTATTAATTAATTAATACTTTTATATTTTGTCCACTTATTGTATTTTACTGATTATGTCATATGGTCGTATTTTCGTTACTACGTGTACTCGCGCGCCATCTATCGGCACTTCACCATTCCTCGTGTGGGAGCACACACAGCCCGATAGTCTGCATACATCTCTGCAAGGGCAACATACTGTATGTTATCGACTTACCAATGTAACAGGACTGTATACATAATTTTGTATATCAAAAGTGTTCTTGTAGGAAGGGTTTGTATGTCACGTATTCATTCTTGAGTTATTCCCTTTTTTATTCTATCTGGTATTGACGTCGCTGTCTCCCTGAGACATTTAAGTCTCTTCATTATCTACGATAATGATCGAAGCAGAAGAAATGAATTAAAATTCGTTCTACGGCCGGGACTCTCAGGGAAACATTTAATTATAAGATCTCCTATGGTACAGGACTTTCCCATTACATCCAACGCTGGGGTGCTATTCCAATGTCGGAGAGCCCTGGCAGTAGTGACAATGTAAGGGAAAATAAGCAGAAGATATGAATTGAAGATTGTGTTGGGAAGGGCACTCAAGTTGGAATCGTTGCTCATTGTACTGTGGTGGTGTAATAGTTAGCATTTCTGCCTAGTAAGCAAAAAGAGCTGGGTTCGAGTCCCGAGGGCAGCACGAATTTTAATTCATTTCTTCTGCTTCGATCTTTATCGTAGTCACTGTTTATATTTTTGAAATCTTACACACATAATGCTTTACGTACATGGAGCACGGTCCAGTCACATTAATGTGACCACTTGTAAAAAGCCTGAATAACCAGCAAGAGAGCCAATGAGGTTGTGAAAGGTGTCAGCAGGGATGTAGAGTGATGCCCCAGTGCCATGGTCAGGTGCGACAGGTTTCTCGGCTGAGGATCCATGGCGCGAACAGTCTGATCTAGGTCGTCCCACAAATTCTAGATTCGTTTCATTTAGGAATGTTTGGGGTGCCCAGGGAAGTACGGTAAACTCATCCTGATGCTCTTCAAACCAGGCACGTGCACTACGAGCTGTGTGACATGTTGCATTGACCTGCTGGTAGATGTCATCAAGTCGATGAAAAACAAACTCCATGCGGTGGTGGACGTGGTTCCCAAGGATAGAATCAGACTCATTTTGATTCGTTGTGCCTTCCAGAATGACGAAATCAATCAGGGAATGCCATGAAAAAATTCCCCAAACTATAGCGCTCCCTCCTCCGGCATGGACCTTTCCGACGATTGTTGCAGGGTCTCTGCTTTCAGACTGTTCATACCGTACACACCTAAGGCAGTCCGGCTGATGGTGCATAAGACGCTATTCGTCTGGGAGGGCCACCTGTCGCCTCAGTGGCCGTCCAGTTGCTGTATTGGCGTTCAGATTCCAGCCTTCGTCGCCCATGAACAGCAGTCGGGATGGGTACTCGAACTGGGCACCAGCTGTGGAGGCCCTATACGCAGCAACATTCGTTGAAAGGTCTTTGAAGAGCCACTATTGGTAGCCACTTGGTTCACCTGGGCGGCTGGTTGCTCAACAGTTGCACGTCTATTCGCTCTTACATCTCCGCAGCTACCGTTCACCCCCACCGTCTATGGCCCGTTGTGCAACACAGTTGCCCCGGCTCCTGTTTTTGCCATCCACGGTATACTTTAACGACGGTGGCACGAGAACAGTTTATAAAATTAGCGGTTTCGCAATTGCCCCATCACTGGTCCGAAAGCAAATGATCATCTTTTTGGACGTCAGATTAATCGCTCCGTTTCTGCATTACGACGCCTGCATTGTTTTTCGCGTCCCCCGACACGCTTTATATCCCCTCCTCTGCTAGCGCTGCCATGTGCCGCCTGTAAGTGGCTATTGCACGCTGATATCAAACATAAGTGGTGGTCGCACTAATATGAGTGGACTATGTAAGAGTCATTACTCTTTTGATTTTGTACGAGATATTACTGTGATGCAGACGTTGTGTTCAAACATTCAAACGTGTGTGAATTTCTAAGGGACCAATCTGCTTATGGTATCGGTCTCTAGACTTACACACTACTTAATCTAACTTAAACTAACTTATACTAAGAACAACACACACACACACACCAATGCCCGAGGGAGGACTCGAACCTCCGGCGGGAGGGGCCGCGCAGTTCGTGATATAACGCCTCAAACCGCGTGGCCACTCCGCGCGGCTGCAGACCTTGTGGCTTTGTGTTGTTATGAACATACACTACACATTACACTTTCTTTATTGTATCTAAGTTTTACTTCATTTATTTTAGTGTCCCTGAGTAAAGAAATTTTGTCATTTCTGAACTGAAGATGGCTGGAAATCAGCTGAAACCATTAATAACTTAAACTTCTGTAATTTTGATCTGGGCTGCTGAAATATTCTGTCAACAAAGATTTTACCGTTCTAAAAAAGCTATTAGGAACTTTATTAAATCAGTTACTAATTTCGGCCTTTACATTTAGGCTATGTTCACGTGGATATGAAAATTGTGCTGTTGTGAATTAACGTGAAAATACACTGCCGGAAAAAAATGCAGCGCTTTCAAGGACTGTGTTCGGTGGCACCAGAGTATGATATGTCCCTACTGAGGAGTTGTTGTGATAGTGATTTATTTGCCACAGTCATCGGCGATTAGATGGCACTCAGGAGGCCTGTCTGTGTGTCCTTTGTTTTGAGTCTGTAGGCAGTAACTGTGCTCAGTTGAGAGATGAACAGCGTTCGCAACCTTCATTCTACGGTACAACCGTGCCCCACGTACGTCTGTTCTATAGCTTCACACATTTGGATGGGGTCCTCGTGTGAGCCTACGTGAAGCTGGGTGGATGTTTCAATGGATTACTTCGCATCTTGGGTACAATGTGTAAGTGGTGTGTCGCTGCTTTCAACATTGATCTGTGGCAAATTTCCACATCTTTAACCTTGTTCTGGATTTTCGCGTAGCGCAGACGCACGTCAGGATCGACGCATTGTGCTATCGACGAAATCCGGGCGCGTGGTGCACATGCTGTGTCATCAGGGGCCATTGGGAAACTAGCAGGATTAAGGTCACGTGTGCCTCTGTTGACGCTGCCAGTGACACCATGACAACGCTATGGCTGCTCTGGTGTCGTGAAAGAGCTGGCTGGAGAGTGCGCTGGTGCTCTGTTGCTTTCACTGATGAGAGTAGGTTCTGTCTGTATGGAGTGATGGACGTGTCTGTGTATGGCGGAAACCTGGTGAGCTGTTTATACCAGAGTGCGTTCGCCCACGACACACAAGTCCCATCCCAATCTTCATAGTGAGTGAGAGCATGAGTTACATCTCGCGGTCACATTTGGTGTTTCCGCTACATTGCCCAGGCTGTTACCCCGGTGCTACTGCCAGTCCTTCGACAGGAAAGTGACGTGCTTCTCCAGCAGGACAGTGCACGAGCTCTACATGGTGTACAACTGCCCTGGCCAGCGAGGTCACAAGATCTCTCGCCAACTGAATACGTGTGAGACATTATGAAATGGGAAGTTACTCGTTTTCAAGCGCCTGCAAAAGTCTTTACCGCATCACAACAAAAGGTGCAAGATGCTTGAGACAATCTGTCTCAGGATGCTATTCGGTAACTGTATGATCTTTTGCATGTGAGAATATAAGCTTGCGTTGCCAACAGAGGGGGGAACGCTGTACGTTAACGCAACTGTTTGGGCACCCTTTGCTTGACGTGTGTTTCATTTGGTCTGAATTAGTTATCATATATTCTTACAATGATGAACTACCTGTCAATAAAATGACCCTGTCCTTGAGGATGTTGCATTTTTCCCCCGCAGTGTATAAAGGACTTACTGTAAATTTTTATCCTATTGCTCTCTGTCTGTTCGTGCAATGGATGTGGTTACCTTTTACAACACTGTCTGACAATAGAAATGTTTTCATGAACAGAATAAGAACTTTCAGAAAGAGTGCCGTCTACCCAAATAAGTTTCGAAACTTACCTTGACAGTCTCACCCAGTAAATCACGTCTTTTTGCATAAAAACCTTCTGCAGTTTTCTGCAGTTCATGCTCAGCGCTCCATACCCCATACAGAACTTTTCTCAAATGAAATTTTTCTTTCAGATGGAATATTTCACTAATGTAGTGCTGTTGACCATGTTGATGAACAACTAGCAGCTGACAGTCGAGTGGTATATACATATCTTCAAACACTTTCTCCAGTATTTCATCCTCTCGGAGGAACAAAAGCCATATAGATCTGGAGCAAAATCCTTTGTTCTGAAACAGATAGAGGAGCCAGATCATGAGATTACCAAGTGCTAATTTTCCAACTATAATATGTTTAACTTCTATTACGCTTAATTTTATGGTATCAACAGCTGGATGATAAGGAAGATACCACCCGCCGAGATAGCCACGCGCGTTAGCACGCCGATCCCGGGATTAGGGGAGGCGTGCCGTTCCCAGATCGAATCCGCCCAGCGGATGAACTACGAGAGGCGGTGTGCTGGCCAGCCTGGATGTAGACATCCGACAAGGTGAATACCGGGCTGGTACCCACATTCCATCTCAGTTAGACAATTCCCAAGCAATTAGAAAAATTTCTTAAACTTTCAAACGCATTACACTAGATGCAAACAATTGGGGTACACAGTCTCCCTCCTGGGGAGGAAGAGGGGGAAGGGGCAGGAGATAGGTGGAGACAAAGGGCATTGTTCCATCCTAATACCACTAACAACGCCATATCCAGATTAACATGCCAGCCACGTGAAGACAAGCGCTCAAAATCATCCGAACAACCCGAAATGCGTTTCGCCTGAATTGCATCCCGCACACAAGACATATTTTTCTTGCAGGACGTCTAATCTCTTTTCGGTACCATAACAGACCACTAGAGAACACTGCTCTGTATGGCAATCACTCCATATGTAAATTAATAACAAGATACTACAAGTATCAGGTAACACTTTATTAAAGATGATGCAGCCTTTAACGCTTCTAAACTCAAATTTACTGAATAGGTGACATTTACAAAAGCAAGTCTCAACTTGAAACTAATGACAAAAATTCTTGTTCTAAACCATAACCCAGGACTTATTGATTCAAATGGCTCTGAGCACTATGCGACCTAACTTCTGAGATCATCAGTCGCCTAGAACTTAAAACTAATTAAACCTAACTAACCTAAGGACATCACACACATCCATGGCCGAGGCAGGATTCGAACCTGCAACCGTAGCGGTCGCTCGGTTCCAGACTGTAGCGCCTAGAACCGCAAGGCCACTCCGGCCGGCCCGGGACTTGTATTCAGCAACTATTGTATCTTTTAACCAGCCACGAAAGATCCTGAATATGGTTTCAATATGAAGTAACTAGTTAGATAATAACTCTCCATATTTTTCCACCACATTAAAAATGAACGACACAGAACAGGCCGATTGGAAAATGCTATCGATATTTTACACATAACACCAAAAGGTCCGATGCTGAATAT
The DNA here is from genome assembly GCF_021461385.2 of Schistocerca piceifrons. Lineage (NCBI taxonomy): Eukaryota > Metazoa > Arthropoda > Insecta > Orthoptera > Acrididae > Schistocerca > Schistocerca piceifrons. The sequence continues at coordinate 414,256,070 of NC_060144.1, read as the reverse complement.
ATTGGAGGAAATTGAGACGTGTTTGCACACTATAAATTTTCCACATTTAATCCTCATAGACCTAATTGGCCTAAAATATAAACACTTTATCGAAGACTTTATTGACATTATCCACTAGATCCTGGATAAAACATAATAGAAACACAGACAAAATGTGATTTAAATAACACAACACCACAGATATCCATTCAATATAACCCTATAACAACGTTTATAGGATTGTCAACAAGCAAAAAGAAATTTCAAGTATAAATTATGTTTATTTTTGACCAGCAGTAATGGAACTTCAGAACATACACACAGCTGGTGACTACTGGGATAACAATGAAAGAATATAATTAGTAAATATACAGACAGCAACAGAAATAACAAAACCGCCGTTCGTATCACAACTGCTTTCACTAAGCGTCAACTACATACGGAGATTTATCTACTAAACGAAAAGTCAGAACATACTACAAAACTGATTATTATTGCTACGTTAAGGTAAAATATAGTCAGTAACAAACAGACGGCAATAGAAACAACAATACTGCATGGAAATCAGGACTTCAAAACTTATGTAAAATCATATTATTCATAAGTAACTGACATCTAATACATCCAATGTACCAAAATTTATAAGCGGTTCTATTACAGATAACGCGATGATAGTTGTGTAGCTGAAATGGACCTATCGTTCGAATAAGAAATTATAACACTCATAGCACGGTAATTGGTTACACAATTTATTATGTCCTTGAAAGACATTTACTACGCAGCAGGTATATATTTAAATTTGAAAAATGGCTCTGAGGACTATGGGACTTAACATCTGAGGTCATCAGTCCCCTAGAACTTAGAACTACTTAAACCTAACGAACCTAAGGACATCACACACATCCATGCCCGAGGCAGGCTTCGAACCTGCGACCGTAGCGGTCGCGCGGTTCCAGACTGAAGCGCCTAGAACTGCTCGGCCACACCGACCAGCTTAAATTTGAAATTTCGTGACGAAAACTTATGTGTTGACTGGGAGTCGAACCCAGCATACATCGTAGTTATTGACTACAGAATAAGATATGTGAAGTGTCGAATTCTTTTCCACTAGTAGCTAGAAGTGGCATTTTTGAACCTGAAATGATGTGATGAACAGCTCTGTGACTGACTGGGAGCAGAAATCGGCACCTATCTTTATTGTCGTCACCATACAAGCGGGAGTCACCGATGAGATAATGAAAATTTTTGTGGTAGACCAGGATGCTAACACAAACGCACACCTGTCCTGGAGACTTTGCAGTGTTTGGAATCGTGGTGAAACAACGAAAAGATTTAAATATATCATCCTGAAAGAGTCACATCGGCCAAAATGGGAGATCTGAGTTCAATTCCCAGTCTAGCACCAATATTTTCAATACCTCACGTTCAAAGACAATATGAAATAAGTGCCCAATGACCTTAGATATGACCGCTTCATTAAATTAAGTAAAATTTCTAGTTTGAGAAAGATTACTAGTGACAGAATTTCTGCTTCCTGCAACTTCCGCCACCGTCTTGGTCCAACCTAAACTGACTTTCCTCCAGTCGGTAGCGAAGGATCACCATGTTTAATGTGGATTTAGAACAACGTTGCGACACTACATTGTTCAGGTAATGCTGACATAGTTGACGAGGATCTGTTTGTGAGTGTAAAAAAATAATTGCCTGGAGTGTGAATCGAAATCACGTGTTAAATCTACTAAGGATCGTTCTCGGAGACCGTAGACCGCAAAATATGATTTTGTCGTAACAGAGCTTGTGCCACACTGGGTGACAATTCTGAGACCCTGGAAGCGGTTAACAGCCTGCTCAGCACTTTCATTTCCTTGTTGTACCTCATCGCATTCGGCTAACCATTGCGTACATTCGACTTGATACTGTAATCAGTGAAATAAAACTACATAACAGCCATCTGCATGAACTGGGAACTCCGTAGGACACGGGTGTTGCCATAGGAAGTGCCATAGGAAGTATATGCATTGATGGTCTAGTGGCAGTCCGCATTTGGCAGCAGTGGCGATGTGCGGTCGCATTGCTGTAGTCGCTGCGCACGTTGTTGCAGGCGCTCGCTGACAGGTGGGACGTGTGGGCACAAGCTTTTAAGTCACACTATGGATACTAAATTTAGGAAGCTTACCTTAAAGTTTCCCTTTCCGTACGGATGTGAACCACCAAAAGCTATGCCACGTTGATAGATGATGAAACTTGTATTCGAATCATGACACAGACAGACGGTTCAACGAATTTTCGTAATTCTAAAGATGAAGTTGTCAACTTCACAGTCTGCTAACTTGGGTTAGGTCTCAGATCAGTTAGGGTATCTAATCTTCCATTTGAAATGGTAACCGAACGTATTCAATAGGTTGTATGTAGCACGTGGTGTAATCTCCACGGGCGGCAATGCAGAAGCTGACTCTGGCATCCTGTCGATCGTACAGGTGGTGAATACTGTTCTGAGGTACGTTATGCCACGCCTGCTCGAACTATTCACGTAGTTCTGTGACAATCAGTGGGTGACGAATGGCACAGGTCACTTCGCGTCACTTCATATCCCACAGGTGTTCAATGGAGACGAGTCCGGACCACGAAAGTTGCTGCATGTCTTGCAGAGATTCACGGGCAGTGTGTAGGCGAACATTACCCTGCTGCAGCAACAGACCACCTCCCTGTTGCAAGAATGGAAAAATAGTAGTCTAGCAACATTCCGCATATATACAGCGCTGGTTAGCGTCCCCTCCAGAAACACCAACGGTGAACGAGAGTTGTAGCTTATATCATCCTCGACCCTAAGGCCTGGAGTGGAGCCACTGTGTCCCGGATGAATACACTCTACGAGACAGCGCTGACCAGGTCTACGTCGTACGCTCCAACGAGAATCACTTCCGTGCAGGCAGAATCTGCTTTCATCTCTGAAAACCATGGCGTACCATTCCGAGTGATCCTCTGACGGCTCCAGTCCAGCCGTGCACGTCGATGCTGTGGTGTGAGTAGAAGACGGACTAAAGGTGTGCGTGGCCATAGTCCCACTGCTAATAATCGGTTCGCAACAGTTCATGTTGATACGTCTGCGCTGACAGGTCCTCTTAAATGTGCTGTGGAAATAGCACGATCTGCCACTGCTGCCCATATTATACGACGATCCTGGCTGGTGTCTGTGCTGCATGGGCGTCCAGATACTCGTCTACGGGCGCGAGAATGTTCACGTGACCACTGATGCCGGCATCATTGCACGACTGATGCGGCAAGTCCAACTTGTGTGGCAGTTCTCCAAAAGGATCATCCCACCAGTCGGAAGGCCACAATTTGACACCTTTGAAACGCTCAATTGGTTGTAGAACGCACGAGTGCGTCTGCGTGTCATGATTGCCTGCTTGCTTCATACGATTACACCATATGGACCCTTATGGCTGTGAGCATCTGCTGTTACAGGGTAGATACAGATGGTGCTCTGGTAGCTACGCCACTATTCTATCTGTTGGCAGACGACGCTGAAACCGTTATCAGTACATATATTATACCCAAGTGGCATATGTCGTCATCAGACCAAAATTGACGTCGACCTTCCAGGTGTTCTTTTTTTTTCCAGCAGTGTAAATTTAAAGAATCATGTGCCTTCTTTTATTGCGATCCAAGACTTCGAGGCCCTCGTGATATAAGGCGGGTAATCGCGGAAGTGCGTCATTTGGGGCTCCACACGACATCTAAAAAGCAGATTCCCATGTAGCCAAATACTAGTCGGTCCGCCGTCGCAAAGCGAAGAGTTGCCGTGGCTTAGTAATGCGAAGAAAGCAGAATTCGGAACGACAGTAACAACAAAGCAGAAAACAGCGAGCTGGCTGCCTCTATCCAAAATTCAAGTATGCAGAGGGACGAATCAACGAATAGAAACTTCAGAATAAATGCCAAAGAGACCGGCCTAAAGTACACCGTACGCAGATCTCCGAGCAGCCGGCCGCGGTGGCCGAACGGTTATAGGCGCTTCAGTCCGGAACCGCGCGACTGCTACGGTCGCAGGTTCGAATCCTGCCTCGGGCATGGATGTGTGTGATGTCCTTAGGTTAGTTAGGTAGTGCTCAGAGTCATTTGAACCATTTGAACCTCCTAGCAGAAGGAAGTTGATAGTAATCTGAACCGTAGTAATTTTTAGACACTGCACGCTCATATGAAAAGTGATGCAGCAATACCATCAAGCCCCGAAGAAGGTGACAAAGTGAACAAAACTGATAACTCTACTGAATGTCAGCCCATGAAATACCACGTCGGACGTCAGGATATTAGTATGAGTGTGAAAGACAAGAAAGAGGAAGCAATGGACACAGCAGGCAGCAACCTTCCTGACAGGATGACTGCGTGGTTCGCCGGTATCGGTCAAGAATAGAAGTCTCACATTCGTACATTCGTACAAACATGCAAGATAGCTACTATTAACATTAACTGAACTGAGTCTGAAGTAAAGGTGAAACGTCCACGGGATTATTTATATGCAGCTGATGTGGACGTAGATATGCTTCAAGATGTGGTCACAAATAAAATCGCCGATGTCTTTGGATGAGGTGTTACTGCGAATATGGGACGGATAGCGGGCAGAAATAATGTGAAGGTGGACATACCAAGCCAAGCACAATCTAGTCGAAAGTGGCAGAGGGATTTCGGCCAAAAGACACGACTTGCTCTTATGAAATATGTACGCTCCGACAGGCTTCAAAGGCAAACGTGTTTCGTCACGAAATAGTGAAATTACCAACGGATATTCCAGTTAATGTCATTCTAGCAGGAAGATCAATGTCCGTATTTTAACTTCTGTGAATAGTTGAGTGTTTTAAAGACCGAAACTAATAACCATGGATCCACCTCCGTCCGCACTTCCTATGCTAGACGTGTAGTACCTCCACAAGTAAGCTAGACAGGATTTACGCCACGAAACGTTTTCTATATAATGTGATTGGCTCCGAGATATGGCCAACTAATTTTTCGGATCATGGGCCTAACATACCATGACGCACTACATAAAAAATCAATGCTACCTGGGGCGACAGTCTGTAAACTGAGGATGTCGCTCCAGGGACATCGAGTAATTGGACGAAGCTGTCCTAGAGATATGGACACGATGCCTTCTGAGCCAGTCGAGATGCCAAGGGCGTATTATTTGGTGGATTCAACCCGCAAAACCATAAATAAGAAAATGTGTCATTGAATTTGCCTGGACAAGGGCCCACCGGAAGAAACAGAAGCTTGAATACAATTCCTTACGCCTACGCGAATTGTAGAAAGAATCAACGGATTTAGTCGACAATATTCTTCAAATAAAATGCACCAAAGCGCTAATTTTCTTTGCTACGGCATTCACTGAAAGACAAGAAAGAACGAGCGCATGTAACAACTGGTATCACTCACAAAAAATAGCTATATATCACATGATAAGGGAAAGACAAAAGAGGCAAACAGAAAATCCTTCCGCACCTTAGAGATGACCACGAAAGTAACTACGGTGAACTATCTAGCCCACATTAAGCATCATGTATACGGTACTATACGGATCTCTTTTCTGAATGAGCAACAGATTTGCGATCGAGGACACTATTCTCTCCAGTAACGAGCCCACAGACAACCCCGAACATAACGAAGAGCTTCCAGGAAACACCTCGGATGCAGAAAGAAAAATAACAATTATGGAATCGCCACAAGTAAAAAGCTGCCAGCATATATGGCTTCAAAGGGGTGGTGTTTCTTATGAGTACTGGTTTAGATATTTAACTTTCATATGCACGCTCGCTATTGGGATTGCGTGAGACCTCTGAACCTACGAAAGGTTTAGATCTGTTCAATTGAATCGGCCCAATAACAACATTAATACTGATCTGTGCACAACAGATAACTATTATATTAGCACACAAGCTCAGAGGTAAGTGGTAATGCGCGGAATGATCTAATACGCATCATGTTAAACTAATTACATTTCTGTCCTAAACAACTTCGTCGTGGCCGGTTAACCATTGAGGTAGGACTGAATTTTGGATTTATGCATGGTGGCAATAAGAGATGGAGATTCGGTATTTACAAAGTGTGGCACTTTTGATAGTTCTTAAAACATGAGAGTACCATGAAGCTTTACAAAGAATGTACGGAAACATCTTCAACATATGAAAACAAGACTAACAGGAATAATGATACAATTTTAACTGTAACAGTGCCTTAATGCAGTTATTAAAACAGGAATCCGAAAGTAGGATTGCTATTACACGTATGGTTTGCATCACATATGCGGCAGATATGGAGGATGGCGTGGAATGAGAATACCAGGAATAATTCACACAAACTCTCAGAAACAAACATTCTAGGATTCTACAGGTCCTGAACTATTATAAAACCACTGGAGTAAGAACAGAACGAGCCGTAGCATGTAGCCGATCAGGTACTATGGAGACAAAATAAAAAATACGTAGTGTATTAATAAAAAAGATTAGGAATGTCAGTATTCATTACGACCGTAACCTCACGTACTACAATGTAAAACACACCATTACTCGCTAGGTGCATGATAAAGGGCACATGGTATGATATGATTGCCCTAGTTATGTTCAATATTGGAAAGTAACCATTATCTCAGATTAAATATACATGAGATGAGGTACACTAAATAATTAAATTCCATCGTTGAAGGCGAACGTCTTCTCACTTAATTAGCTCAATATCAATTAAGACTGACTACAGTGCCACGTTCCATGGCTGCATACAAAAGACGAAGGTCAAAGTCACTGCTTATCGTGTTAAAATTACGTGAATATCGTAGAAAGATCTCAGAAAGCTTACCGAAGAAATGAAGCTTAATTTAGGAGTGAAACACTTAATGAAAGGCTAAATATTTGTATCTATGAACAAATGTGGCTACATTTCATCATAGACAAAGGCTTTAACACTAAACCGCGCCTTGCACATGAAGTTAGAACTAAGTCTATCAAGACATATAATCGTGAAACAATTTACAGAATTGCATTCTTGCTCAAAACAGATTGAAATTCCCTTACATATTAAAAATGAAACCAACCATTACCTAATTTCAAGCTACAACAGGCAGCTGATATAGATTACCAGTGCGTACTCACATGTTTTCGAAGCAAAGGTATCTGATCGTTTACAGTTGTAGTTAGACGCCTCGTGGGCCAAAGTGCACTGTCAGTCACTGCTAGTAGTTCAGCGGTACTAAACGAATAGGGTGCAACTTTAGCTCACCTTGCATTTGTCGCTAACTTTAAGATACTAGAATACAGTTAGGTTGGTACAGCTCAGGCATACAGATGTTACTCTCTAGTCCCTCGCAGAACTTTCAAACTAGATCATCTCATTAATCCATTTACTTTGATAAGATATATAGGAAGCTACACAGATTAACAGGGTACCCCTTCCATCCTCTTTTTTCCCCACCTCCCCTCTCTCTGCCCCCTTCTCTCCCCCGAGTCCTTTTGCATTTCCCTCCTCTGCCTCTTCTCATTCCCTCTCGCGTCTGCCCTGCCCCTCTCCCCCCCTTATGAGTCCTTTCCCTCCTTGGTTCCCCCCCTTTTCATTTTTTCCTCTCCTCCCTCCTTGTTTTTCTCCCTCCTCCAGCCCCCCCCCCATCTGCCTTTGACTTGGGAGTGTCATCCTTGTGCCACCATTTTCGTGCAGTGTTTTACAGTGAGTGTTTTACAGTGAGTGTTCCATGTTGTGTCTTTTGGGAAGTGTTGCGAACGGCCATCATACTGTCGCTGAGTGTGATTTTTTATCTCTTGCGAACAGAAACCAGACTGTCGCCATGTTTCTTAATTGTGTGTCTACTATGTTACTTGTCTGATTCCTGTGTATTTTATTAACATTGCCAACCCCTTTTGCTTTCTGTTTTAACTTTCCGCATTTTTCCGCCATTTTACACTTTAAGTCACCGTTTTATGGTCTGTTTTTCTTGTTTCTTTTCTTCTTCCGATTTTAAAAAAGTCTGTAGGCTGTAGAGCAGCACTAAGCTGCTGCCAGCCCGCCCCCTTCAGGGGGAATTGAAAATCAATAAAGGAAAAAAAAAAATAACAGTACCAATTCATCATAACAAGACATTCTCCTTCACTTTTCTTTCACAGGGTCACCGTAAAACAATGAGATACGCCATCACTCACTTATCAATAACTCGGTCGGAAATAGTGAAAAAACTTTTTTTTTAAAGACGCGGCTACTCAGAAGGGGATCTCAAATTCCCGGTACTTAACAACTACCTAAAACGTGCGATTCACAAAAGAAACGGGAGCAAATTCAAATTGAACTGGTCGCACACCATAACACGGATTCATCACTAGTGCTGCGTAAGTTTAAGTGATACACATTTGATCAATACTCTGGAGATTTAGCAATAATCGTTTTTTTTCACGAAGAAAATATTTGTACCAACAAATTCATACTAGGCATCATCAACAGTTAATGTCCGTACAACACTAGTCTGTCGTGACCAAATCACACCAAGATAAAGAACACATGTATCATTGAATATTTTGCAACTTAGGTAATGCTTGAAAGTCAAACTTTGCGGCAACTCAACTACAAAAACCTTCTGCAAAGTTGATGCAAGCGCAAAGAAAGGAAAATACAAAAATGATTATTTTGCATGTCCATAAAATAGTAATAAAAAAGTACATGTTTTAGCTAGACATCAAATTGGTACAATTCAGAAAGTTCATCTAGAAATACAGACGCAAGGAAAAAGAAATCTAATAAATACCAAATAATGTGGTATGTTCTAAATTCTACGACCTGTGGAAATACTATGCAGTTGAATTTGTACGCCGTTTCCATGAATGTAATATGCTGATGGGGGAATATACTGTCGCAGAAGAAGCTGAGTAGCACAGTCACCGTCGTGTAGCAGTTATGATACTAGACCTTTGCATGGAGGGTCGTGAGTTCAAAACTCACTCGAACTGTAAAATTTTGATTTCTATATGCGGTTCGAGTACCTTCTAGGAGTATCCACAAATGTCAAGAATCCTTGTACTAGAATGTTTTGAAAGTGTATATTTAGCGTATCTGTTCTGGCTGGAAGCAGTTCGCTCCACGCTCTTGTATGTGCAAGTGCTGAATAAACCTTCGTTAAGTGAAGTTAGCGTTCGTCATTCATCTAATTCCACTTTCTTCTGCGTGACATTATTCTGGTGGAGACGCCGGGTATTGGGACTTGTGATAGCGCACATTATCGACGACACAGTGGCTCCCATCAGAGCCGCCGTTTACGTGGCGAGAAACCCGAGTTCGAGCCATATTAAACAGATCGCTATCAATCGGAGACAGAAGACGAGCCGGCCGGGTTGGCCGAGCGGTTCTAGGCGCTACAGTCTGGAACCGCGCGACCGCTACGGCACAGGTTCTAATCCTGCCTCGGGCATGGATGTTTGTGATGTCTTTAGGTTAGTTAGGTTTAAGTGGTTCTAAGTTCTAGGGGACTGATGACCTCAGAAGTTAAGTCCGATAGTGCTCAGAGCCATTTGAACCATTTGAACAGAAGACGAAGAGGACGTTACGATGACAGCAACTGTGTGCCACCTCATGAGACACCCTTCCGGGTTCTCTGGTGACGAAGGCCAAGATCTAAACAAGTGGCTGAAGGTATATGAGCGTATAGCCAAATTTAACAAATGTGATGACATCGTGTGTTTGGCTAAGGTATTTTTCTATTTGGAGGGCACTGCCAAGTAATGGTATGAGAACAACGAGAAATTCACAAGCTGGGAAGTTCAAAAAAATGTTCAAATGTGTGTGAGATCTTATGGGACTTAACTGCTAAGGTCATCAGTACCTAAGCTTACACACTACTTAACCTAAATTATCCTAAGGGCAAACACACACACCCATGCAAGAGGGAGGACTCGAACCTCCGCCGGGAAAGCTGGGAAGTATTCCAGGCGGAACTGCGCAAGTATTTCGGCGACACACAACGACAGAAGTGCAAGGCTGAAGATAAATTAAAGTGCAGGGCACAGCGTCCAGGAGAAACTACAGCATCCTACATTCAAGACGTCTTGGAGATGTGTAAAATAGTGGATCCTAGAATGAAGGAGGAAGATAAGGTTGCACATCTCATGAATGGTGTTGCTGAGGATATGTATCAAGCCCTACTCCTGAAAGCCGGCCGGTGTGGCCGAGCGGTTCTAGGCGCTACAGTTTGGAACCGTGCGACCGCTACGGTCGCAGGTTCGAATCCTGCCTCGGGCATGGATGTGTGCGGTGTCCTTAGATTAGTTAGGTTTAAGTAGTTTTAAGTTCTAGGGGACTGATGACCTCAGATGTTTAGTCCCATAGTGCTCAGAGCCATTAGCCTACTCCTGAAAGAGATTTGGACAGCAGACGACTTCATAAAATGGTGCCAGTATATCGAGACAACGCATCAAAAAATAATTACACGCAAGAAGTTTGAACGGCTTCCAAACGTCGTATCGATGTCTGTGATGGACAAAGAAACTGATTTCACAAGTGTTCGTCAGATAGTGATAGAGGAAGTTCAGAAGGCACTTGGATTGCACGGCGAACAAAAAACCGAGACGCTTCAAGAGATCATAAGGGAGGAAGTGGAACAGACACTGAACCCAATCTCTTGACCTTCATTCCCCTTTAAAACATTGAAAAAGTCGAGACCTGGGCGATGTTACGTCCCTGCAATGCTGCATGAGGAACCTGTTTGGGCACCAAGGGAGACTGACGTCTGGAGGACCCAGCATAACCAACCAGTATGATTCCACCGCGGACGACCGAGACATGTGGTGCGCTATTGTCGAGAAAGGCGGTTGATATTTGATGACGCCCGCGCCAGAAGACAGCAGACCGATCTTAGCCGATGCCAACTCCGGGACGACGAAGATGAACAAGAAGATGTGGGTGCAGGACGACGTAGGTCACCATCGCCGGTTAGAAGTTCCAGCCGATCACCTAGCCGCCACAACCTGGAAAACTAAAGGGTGCGACCTTCCTTGGAGGTGAGGCCGCCGAAGAGAAAAATCCTCTGCCGTCGATCACTAAAAAAATGATAGGAAACTACGTCGATATCCTCATGGGTGGCAGACCAGCCCAAGCTCTTGTGGACTCTGGAGCATCATATTCAGTCATTCCGGAGAAGTACCGTCGGCAGTTGCAGAAAACCGTATTCGTCGACAGCAAAACATCTCTGCTGAAGGTGGCTAATGGGAAATATGTAAAACCTACAGGAAGATGTGTCATTCGTGTGAGTATAAGTGGCCATACACAGCCCCTAGAATTCATCGTCTTACAAGAGTGTAGGCATGACGTCATTCTCAGATGGGACTTTTTGAAAACTTCTCAGTCCATTATAGATTGTGGTCACTCGAAGATTATGCTAGACGAGATGAGATACTGTGGACAGGAAGATGCGCATCCGAGTGTGTGGAGACTGTGTACTGGATGAAGTGATCATTCCTGCTGTCAGCGCTACAAAGGTATCTATCATGTGTCATGCCATGCATCAACCCATGGATCTTGTAGTGGAATGTAAGAGATGCATGCCACTGTAGAATAACTTGGTCATCCCAGCCTCTGTCGTCTCATTTAAGAACGAATTCGGTGAATTGTGGATAGTTAACTGTCGCCGAGAACCGCAGATCCTTCCAAGACGCACGTGCGTAGCAAACGCTGAGCCGTTAATTGCAGAACAGCTGAGCATCATAGAAACCTCCCAGGCCGAGACACTGGGCGAAATTAGCGCTACCACTAGGAGACAATATCTTCTAACTCGACTATCACCAGATCTCACTAAGGAACAACAGAAGAAGCTACTTGCCATTCTTCAAGAGTTCTCTGAATGCTTCAATCCACAAGTGAATAGCAAATTAGACAAATCAACGGTGAAGCACCGGATTAGTACTGGAGACCTTCAACCAATAAGCCAGAGATCATACCGTGTGTCAGCAACGGAACGTCGAATAATTCGCGACGAGGTAGAAAAAAATGATGAAGAATGACACCTTTCAGCCTTCGTAGAGCCAATTGTCGTCAACAGTGGTTCTCGTCAGGAAGAAGGATGGCAGTTGGTGCTTTTGTGTTGATTACAGGAAGCTTAATAAGATAACTAAAAAGGACGTTTACCCTCTTCCACGAATTAACGATACACTAGATTGTCTGAAAGGGACTAAGTTTTCTCAACCATGGACATGTACTTCGGACACTGGCAGATCGAAGTAGATGAGGCAGATCGTGAGAAAACTGCATTCATCACCCCTGAGGGTCTGTATGAGTTTAAGGTAATGTCGTTTGGTTTGTCTAATGAACCAGCAACTTTTGAACGGATGATGGATAATCTTCTAAGTCACCTGAAATGGGCGATGTGTCTTTGTTATTTTGATGACAGTACAGTGTTCTCAGAGACTTTTGATTAACACATTGAGGGCAGTTCTTAAGTGTCTCCAACAAGGTGGACTGAAACTTAATCCAAGAAAGAGTCTCTTTGGAGCAAATGAAATCAAAATACTTGGACACCTTGTGTCAAACGAAGGTGTGGGGCCAGATCCAGAAAAGGTAAGGTCTATAACGGAATTCCCTATTCCTAAAAGTATTAGAGATGTGAGAAGGCTTCCTCAGATTATGTTCTTATTACCGCCATTTTATCAAAGTCTTTTGTATCAAAACCATCCCACTCCAAAAGTTGTTAAAAGCCGATGCTAAATTTATCTAGAGTGGTGCTCAACAAGATTGTTTCGATGTGCTGCGAAAAGCTCTGATGACTGACCCTGTACTAAAGAAAGAGAATGTCTTGCTGTGATCTGGGCCATGTGCAGATTTCGACGGTATCTCTATGGATGGCCATTCACAGTTGTTACGGCCCTTTATTCACTTTGTTGGTTGACAGGTCTTAAGGATCCAACAGGACGACTCGCCAGGTGGGCACTACGTCTTCAAGAGTATGACATTATCATAGTGTACAAAAGTGGAAGAAAACACCAAGATGCCGACTGTCTCTCAAGAAACCCTGTGCAAGACCATCAAGACTTTGATGAAGACAGTGACTGTCTCGCTGCGCTCCAGGATCTCTCTGCTGAGCAGAAGAAGGACGCCAAGATACCTCAAATTATGCTTGCCTTAAATCGGTCAGAGGACGTGAAAGGACAATGGATTACTTTGAAAGAAAAACTTGGATCCGTTTGGAAAGAGATAGCTCAAAGCCACACATGCCCTAAACACATGCGCTTATATGTTCTACAGAAATTCCATGACACACCTGAGGCCGAAAATTTAGGATTTATTAAGACATGCGATAGGATCCGCAAGAGATTTTTCTGGCCAGGTTTATTTAGGAGCGTTCGTCACTACGTGTCGCACTGTCGAGAGTGCCAGAGGAGAAAGGCAGTTCCTCAGAAACCACCTGACTGACTCATACCAATTCCACCAGCCGAAATGATTTTCCAACGTGTTGGGATCGACCTCCTCGGACGATTTCCAACGTCTGCTAGTGGCAATAGATGGATTATTGTTTGCACAGATAATCTGACATGCTATGCCATTACAAAAGCCGTGGTAAGAGCCGAAGCATTCGAGGTAGCCAAATTCATCGTGGAAGACATTGTATTAAAACACGGTGCCCCAGGGTCGTTAATTACGGATTGAGGGAAAATTTTTCAATCGAATCCTGCGACAGAGATAAACCGTCGGTGCAACATTACACATCACATGACAACTACCTACCATCCACAAACTAACGGGCTTAATGAACGCCTTAATAAGACCTTGGCCGACATGCCATCAATGTTTCGTCAATGTTGAGCAGAGCAACTGGGACGAGGTGACGTGACGATTTGCGTACAACACCGCCAAACAAGACACCACAGACCGCATTATCCTTTCTTTCAGGAGTGCTAGCTCTGCAAGGTTCGCAGGAGAGCTTCTGTCAAGTTTGGAAGGTAGGAGACGAGGTACTGGCAGAAGTAAAGCTGTGAGTACCGGGCGTGAGTCGTGCTTCGGTAGCTCAGTTGGTAGAGCACTTGCCCGCGAAAGGCAAGGTCCCGAGTTCGAGTCTCGGTCGGGCACACAGTTTTAATCTGCCAGGAAGTTTCATATAAGCGCACACTCCGCTGCAGAGTGAAAATCTCATTCTGGGAAGACACCACAGGATTTACGCCATTTTTCCTGGTGCATGGGCGTGAGGCGACTACGACGATGGACACTGTGTTCCCGTTACATCCTGATGACGTGGACGACGACTACATAGGCCAGGTGTTAACCAGAGCTGAGGAAGCTCGACAGTTAGCTCGACTCCGCACGTTGCAGACTCAAGAAAATGATCGCCGAAGGTATGACGCGAGCCACCGCCCTGTTGTCTACGGGCCCGGTGACCTCGTCTGGATCTTCACTCCTGTTCTGAAGGTTGATCTATCTGAGAAGCTCCTCAGGCGCTACTCTGGACCTTATAAGGTTGTAAGACAGTTGTCTGATGTTACTTATGAAGTTGAAGATTTCGACCCCGACACAAGACGACGAAAGGTCAGAGATACGGACTACGTCCTTCGAATGAAGCCCTTTAAGGATCCTGCAACCCAAGGTAAATTCGATGCTCCAGTGACAGCCAACAAGCAGAAAGGTGACGAAGAACGTAGCGGCAAAGGAAATTCTCAGATGATCACCGCCAGGGCGAACATCAGTCATCGGGAGTCGGAGTATGCAGGACTGATGACTCGTTCCCGGACTAGGAGGACGTAACACCGAGACGCTGTTCTCTGAAAGAGAACACAATGTCACCGTGGTGTAGTGGTTATACGCCCTCGCCTTGGAACCACTCCTCTGCGGCCTCCGACAACGCCTGACTGGGATGTCCCTTGGTGGACACACTTTTTGCTGCTCTGCCTATGCGGATGATCTGGTACTCCTTCTTCGCAGTAATGACGATGTTCTTGCAGCACTGGCGTGGGTAGCGACCTACGGCGCGGCATCGGGGAGCAAACTCAATCTCCACAAATCGCACGCCCTGTCTATAGGCAGAGGTCTACCCGACGAGAGCGTCGCACCGCTACGAATCAGTGACTCATTCCGCTGTCTTGGCATTGAATTCACATTGACATGAAGCGGTGCACATCCCTGAACTACAGGCGTTTATTGAATCAGATGGGAGCAGGAATATGTGACCACCATCTTAGGCATCTAGACCTCCTGCAACGGACGCGTCTATTTGGCGTCACGTATTCCCCATTTTGCACAGATACTCCCGATACCACCTACTCTGGCTCATCGCAGTTGGCGGTTTTGGGATCCTTTGTTAATACGGGCATGTTATTTAAGATTCGTTATGAGTCCCTAACCCTCCCGAGGAGGCCCTGTTCGTCAGCTGTCACCTGCAACTGTGGCGACGAAGCCTGACGTGCCTCACAAGTCTCTCACTGGAGGCCTTACGACCAACCTCACTTGCACCCCCTGTGATGATGTCGGACATCTCAGCACCTTTCTTCTACATTAGCCAATTCTTCCTTGAATTAAGCTACATCCGCACCGCACTACTACCCACACGCTTGATGATGACGAGGACGATATACGCTGCCATGCAAATGAACAGGACGCCGAATGTGATTGAAAGCAAACACCCCACTACAAAGTGGAGTGCAGTGTGGCAGGCAGTGCATACCACCATCCTGGATACTGACGTGCAATCTGCATGGTACGTAACTGTTAATGGGAAATAGTTGTGCCAGTCCCGCCTACATCACATCTACCTCGCCGATTCACCCTTGTGTGCCACATGCCAAATGATTGACACGGATGAACATCGTTTCGAATGAGGGTCGGTAAAGGACGTTTGGTATTTGGTGTGCCAGATATTGGCTTTTCACACACGCACGACTCCCGACAGGATAACTACCCGATCACTTCTTTTCCCCGATGAGATGTATTTCCCAAGAGCAATAACGAACTATGTGACGTGAATTGGAGGCCACGCTGTTCACTACCTCTTCGGTAATGGCGAAAAGACAGTGCTCGATTTTTGGTATTACTTCAGCGAACGACATTGTACGATCGTCAAGGACCCTAAATACAGGCAGTATTTTTCTAATTTTCTTTGGAGCGCATTCCATAATCCGCCTCGCAGCTGGATTATCGATGACATGAGAGGGTAACCATAGCACCTCTTTCCAGTTCCTTTTATTATGAGATTGAAAAAACAACGGAAACAACACAGCAGCGAGACGACAGTCATCGAAAAATTTGCACCGGGCTATAGTATGGAGCATCCTTATGTCGTAACGGGATGACTTCCTATTATTCTGTTTATGTAGCCGAAGAGAAACGACTTTACTTTATCCATTTGTATAAAAATAAAATAAAATAAAAATAAAAAACAGAAAAAAACCTTCCAAAAAAAAGTTGTTATGATACTTGACTGTTGCATGACGGGTCGTGAGTTCAAAAGTCACCTGAACTGTAAAATTTTAATTTCTATATGCGGTTCGAGTACATTCTAGAAGTATCCACAAATCTCAAGAATCATTGTACTGGAATGTTCTGTAGCTGTATATATACCGTATGTGTTCTGGCCGGAGGCAGTTCGCTCGGCGCTCTTGTATGTGCAAGTGCTGAATAAATCATCGTTAAGTGAAGTTAGTGTTCGTCATTCATCTAATTACATCTTCTACGTGACAGTATTGCTTCGTGCATAGTCTCTCGGATTTGCAACAGTAAAATCTCTCCGTGATACGCAACACCTCCATTGTACTGACTGACATAGAAGTCTGTGTGGGTTATGTAAACACACAGGTAATTTTACGGTTATTTTTCCGTTTTCATGTTCCTTCACCTCGGTTATACTTAACTTTGGCCAGTAGTTTATCTGTCATTATAAATTGTAAATCGCGGAAACACAGCCATCTGAAAAAGATTTCGAGTGATTCGAAATGCTTCCTGGGTTTGAAATGTTTCGGAACAATCCACTGCTTTTACATTAGGAACTACACTTTAAGCTGTAAGTTAGGTCAGCAGTAGCGCCATTGAAATATACAACATTTTTGTATGGCCTTACATGTCATTCCAGTACCTAAAATCACCAGAGTAAGACATGAAGCATGTGTGCATACCGGAATTACATTAAATTACACAGTCACCAGTCCAAAACAGCTATTCCAAATTTAAAATGGCTTCAATGAAAGACAGGCCGCCAGTTCTATGTTCTTGAAACAATGGTCTCACAGTTACATCGATTATATGTGTTATTACAATGGACACTGTAGCTCACTTTACCAATTACACTGATTGTATGACCTGCCATGCCATTTCTACTATATACCACCGAAATGTGGCAGGAAACACTGAATTTATGTTTTGTCTATTATTGCTGCCATAGGAAAGTTTTATAGTCCAGTGTTATAATAAACTACACTGCCACCAGTCCAGAATAGTTATTTCAAGTTTAAAATGTCTGCCTATTGTAGACTTTCACCTTAATTTATTACCGGCTCCCTAATTTTTAAGGAGTTTTCTATGTTCATTGTCAACATAAGTTATGGAAATTACACTGACGTACGACTGGGTTTACTTATGTAAACAATTAGAGGTGCTTTCGACCAATTACATTAACAACTAAGATGCTTCGAGTCTTGCTCAGATCAGCCACTGCCAGACACGAGGCAAGTGACACCAATCGACTGAGAGACGTGCTGAATTCTACCATCCAACCACATCTGTCACTGGACCCCAAGGTGAAAAACTATAGTGCCATACAGTGGTGAATAGGACGCCAACGTCTGCAACAGACAGCGACAGGAAAGTACTTTTTTTGGGGGTGAAACGTAGGTTTCTGTAAAGCATAGTTTCGATTGTTGTAAACCCTCAGAGCTGGCTCATATTTCACGGCTTTTTTTCATTGCTACCATTTCGTGAGATGTCATGTTGCCTGGAACGAAATCTTAAACCTCGGATGGAAGGAATGTGAAAGACGGCGTTTTATATCCACAACACTCAGATTGTGAGGCAAATTTACTAAATACACGCCGGCCGTGGTGGCCGAGCGGTTCTAGGCGCTACAGTTTGGAACCGCGCGACCGCAAAGGTCGCAGGTTCGAATCCTGCTTCGGGCACTGATGTGTGTGATGTCCTTAGGTTAGTTAGGTTTAAGTAGTTCTAAGCTCTAGGGGACTGATGACCTCAGAAGTTAAGTCGCATAGTGCTCAGAGCCATTTGAACCATTTTGAACTAAATACACACTGCCTGCAATACGCATGCCAAACCGTTTCTAATAGTATTGTATTCTAAGGAATACCCATCAGGTAAGACTGATGACTCCTTAGAGGCTGGAACACGAGCAATGCAACTTTCCATCGTAGTGCCGATGTAGTTTGTTCAACATCTTGCGCCAACTAAACAATGCCGCGATGCATTGGATCTTATCTACCTCGTCCATAATGCGACCTGAGATTGACGAGCAATACCAGCCTGGCATATGCTTTTCCCTATATTCTGTTTACGCAGTCGTTCCAACAATTTTAGGTTGCTCCAGATGGTTACTTACAGGTAATTTTACAGTTGCTATTGTTTCCATTGTTTTGTCATCAATAGCGTAATTTTACAGTACTGGGTTTCCGGTCTATTTATGCACACCATGCTACATTTAAATCCCTATCCTTCCTGTTCTCTATAGTTTCTCCTTTAATCTCAGTTCCTTAACAGTGAGGTACTTTTTGTGTAGTGAATACATCATCAGAAGCCGAATTCAGTTCTCTTCAAAGCTGGTTCCTAGAATAAAGCAATGACCGAGCCTATGTGACACTCATACTCTGCCCCTCTATTGGGCTCTCATTCGAAGTGCTAGCAGCTCCAGTTGACTTGGTGGCCGAGTTTGTTGCATTGCGTGAGGAAACGACTACGTGGTTCCTGGGAAGCTTACTGGCATACTGTCTGCCTGTGACACAAAGAAACTGATTTTACTCGCCTTTTCACTTTTGTAATGTATATCTTGATCTATACGACATGTTGTAGCTGTGCCTTTGCTGTGCTGTCTACACAATGCATGAATGGCTGAACGATTATAGCTCGCGTCACATAGGACGGCACTTCCGCACGTAGAAGCAGAGCGACAGGCAGCCTTGGAGGAAATGAGGTCTGCGCATGCATGGCGGCAGAGAGCGAGTAATGTCCGTGTTGCCGAACTGTGTAGCTGAGGTCAACAGTCAGATTAATTTCCCTATGGTGAATCGTATTACACACACATCAAAAAAAGTTTTCCATCACCCCAGTTCCCAGAACTCCTACAGATAGTGGATATTGTATCACAGAAACAGTCCCTTTGACTGTTCAGAGATGTTACTAAACCCGCCAAAAGATGTAAACAACCATCCGTGAGCAGCGCCTATTAGAGGGAGGGAGTCTGACAGTCGATCAGTTCCAGTCATTCCACCAGGAAGGAGGTACACGGTTCGTGTTGTCTGTACCTCAACCATGCCTAGACGGTCAGTACCACGTTTCGATCGCCTCCGCATTGTTACTTAGTGTTAGAAAGGGCTCTCAACTGGGGAAGTGTCC
This sequence comes from Schistocerca piceifrons, assembly GCF_021461385.2. Taxonomy (NCBI): domain Eukaryota; kingdom Metazoa; phylum Arthropoda; class Insecta; order Orthoptera; family Acrididae; genus Schistocerca; species Schistocerca piceifrons. The sequence continues at coordinate 414,236,543 of NC_060144.1, read as the reverse complement.
AGGCGTCTCGGAGTGAACCAAAGCGATGTTGTTCTGACATGGAGGAGATACAGAGAGACAGGAACTGCCGATGACATACCTCGCTCAGGCCGCCCAAGGGCTACTACTGAAGTGAATGACCGCTACCTACGGATTATGGCTCGGAGGAACCCTGATCTCAACGCCACCACGTTGAATAATGCTTTTCGTGCAGCCACAGGACCTCGTGTTACAACTCGAACTGTGCGCCATAGGCTGCATGATGCGCAACTTCACTCCCGACGACCATGGCAAGATCCATCTTTGCAACCACGACACCATGCAGTGTGGTACAGATGGGTCCAACAACATGCCGAATGGACCGCTCAGGATTGGCATCAAGTTCTCTTCAACGATGAGTGTCGCATATGCCTTCAACCAGACAATCGTCGGGGACGTGTTTGGAGGCAACCCAGTCAGGCTGAGCGCCTTAGACACACTGTCCAACGAGTGCAGCAAGGTGGAGGTTCCCTGCTGTTTTGGGGTGGCATTATGTGGGGCCGACGTTCGCCGTTGATGGTCATGGAAGGCGCTCTAAAGGCTGTGCGATATGTGAATGCCATCCTCCGGCCGATAGTGCAACCATATCGCCAGCATACTGCCGAGGCATTCGTCTTCATGGAGGATAATTCGCGCCCCCATCGTGCACATCTTGTGAATGACTTCCTTGAGGATAACGACATCGCTCGACGGAGTGGCCAGCATGTTCTCCAGACATGAACCCTATCGAACATGTCTGGGATAGATTGAAATGGGGTGCTTATGGACGACGTGATCCACCAAAACCTCTGAGGGATCTATGCCGAATCGCTGTTGAGCGGTGGGACAATCTGGATCAACAGTGAATTGATGAACTTGTGGATAGTATGCCACGGCGAATACAGGCATGCATCAAAGCAAGAGGACGTGCTACTGGGTATTAGAGGTACCTGTGTGCACAGCAATCTGGACCACCACCTCTGAAGGTCTCGGTGTATAGTGGTACAACATGCAATGTGTGATTTTCATGAGCAATAAAAAGGGTGGAAATAATGTTTATGTTGATCTCTATTCAAAATTTCTGTACAGTTTCCGGAACTCTCGGAATCGAGTTGATGCAAAACGTTTTTCATATGTGTACATTGTTTTTAACTTATTCGTAGTGATCTGTCTCGTTCTTTCGGAATAGTTCTGCCAATTTCTGTACCATTTGAGAAAGGGTCTGATTGGAAGTTACACATTGCAAGGCATCCCAGACATGCTCAATATGGTTCATGTCTGGCACCTTTGGTGGCCAGTGGCAGTGTCTAAATTCAGAAGAGTGTTTCTGGAGCCACTCTGTAGCAATTCTGGACTGGTGGGGTGTCGCACTGTCCTGCTGAAATTACCCAAGTCCGTCAAAATGCACAATGGACATGAATGGATGCAGGTGATCAGGCAGGATTCTTACGTACGTTTCACCTGTCAGAGTTGTGGCTAGACGTGTCAGGGGTTCCATATCACTCCAGCTGCAAAAGTCCCACACCATTACAAGGCCTCCACCAGCTTGAACAATCCCCTGCTGAAAAACAGTATCCGTGGATTCATGAGGTTGTCTCCATACCCGTGCACGTCCATCCGCTCGAAACAATTTGAAACGAGACTCGTCCGACCAAGGAACATGATTCCAGTCATCAACAGTCAAATGTCGGTGTTAACGGGCCCAGATGAGCGAGGCGTAAAGCTTTGTGTCGTGTAGTCATCAAGGGTAAACGAGTGAGCCTTCGACTCCGACTGTCCATATTGATGATGTTTCGTTGAATGGTTCGCAAGCTGGCATTTGTTGATGGCCCAGTATTGAAACCTGCAGCAATTTGCGGATTTGTTGCACTTCTGTCACGTTGAACGATTCTCTTAAGTCGTCTGGATGTTTCCACAATGATTTGATGTTTTACCGGATTCCTGATATTGACGATACACTCGTGAAATGTCATGCTGGAAAATCCCCACTTCATGGCTACCTCGAAGATGCTGTGTCCCATCGCTCATGCGCCGACTATAATACCACGTTGAAACTCACTTAAATCTTGATAACCTGTCACTGTAGTAGCAGTAACCGATCTAACAACTGCTTCAGACACTTGTTGCCTTATATAGCCGTTGCCGACCATAGTATCGTATTCTGCCTGTTTACATATGTGTGTATTTGAATAGGTTTGCCTATACAAGTTTCTTTGGCGCTTCAGTGTATTTGATGACTGTGGATTTCGGCGGCCTGACACTTTTTAGACCAACAGGATATCTCTAAAGTGAAAAATTACGGCGCTGGTAATAACGTATGGTGCCAGTGAATTATCTTCTTCTCCTTGAAAAACCATTAAACTGGAAACAATTAGCGAGGTGATGCAACTCGTGGAACAGCATCCTATCTTATAGGGATTCTGCACAATATGAAGCATGTACGCCATTGGCAGGAGCAGGCAGAGGTCAAATCAAATGGTTCAAATGGCTCTGAGCACTATGGGACTTAAATTTTAAGGTCATCAATCCCCTAGAACTTAGAACTACTTAAACCTAACTAACCTAAGGACATCACACACATCCATGCCCGAGGCAGGACTCGAACCTGCGACTGTAGCGGTCGTGCGGTCCAGGCTGTAGCGCCTAGAACCGCTCGGCCACCGCGGCCGGCGGCAGAGGCCAGTCAGCCACAATACGCAGACTGGTAGAGAGTCAACGCAAGCATGCTCCATCGCCTGCCTACAGGTAAGGAGCCTGTGGGCCCATCTCATGTGTGTTAGGCACTATATCTTTTGGAGTCGCTATAACTGTCAGAAAGAGAAAAATTAGTCTTTGCTTGAAACCGCATCTGTATATCCTTAGTGTGTTCGCTTGCGAGGCAAAGTGGTAGCCCGATAATGTTCTGCACCTTCGTCTGTTGGTGTGATATATTTTCTTATTTGAAGGGCGTCAGACGAACCTGCACCTGCTGAAGGGGCCAGTGCGTGGGGATGCTGGCTGTGGACCAGACAGGTGGAGGGGAGGAGGAGATGGATGCAAGTGAACTACAGTGTACACAGGTGTATATGCAGTTTTTAACGTGACACTGGTATTTACATATTGTGACTGTTCAGTGACATGTTTTGTGGAGTCACATGTCTTGTGAAGGTAGGTCAATTGGCCAAGATTTCCAACCAGAATCAGTGTAATTGTTGAGCTTGGTAGGTCAACTGGAGTAGACTCACACCAATTATTTTGACTGGAAACAGTCATTTTTGTTTATACTCCTCCATACTGTAATTTTGCCATATCTTGGTCATTTTTAAACATAGGATCAATATAATTAGTTTATGCCACCCCACAGTAATTGGGTGATAAATTATAGCAGAATAAATGGGCAATATCTCGTATAATACCATCCTTTCTCGTATATTTCCGGCAGATCTCTGCTTCATGATCTTTACACCACTATGAACAGGACACAAGCGGTGTGCCTAGTAAAGTGTCACCTACAGCTTTCCCATCAATCGCCTTGGAGAAGAGGGGTAAATTTCCAGAATGATTTTTCACTCTGCACCGGAGTGTGCGCTGATATGAAACCTCCTGGCAGATTAAAATTGTGTGCCGGACCGAGACTCGAACTCGGGACTTTCGCCTTTCGCGGGCAAGTGCTCTACCAACTGAGCTACCCAAGCACGACTCATGCTCCGTCCTCACAGCTTTGCTTCTGCCAGTACCTTGTCTCCTACCTTCAGAACTTTACAGAAACTCTCCTGCGAACCTTGCAAAACTAGCACTCCTGAAAGAAAGGATATTGCGGAGGCATGGCTTAGCCACAGCCTAGGGGATGTTTCCACAATGATTTTGTTGTGTTGGCAGAAGAGCCAACACCGTGTTAGTAATGGAGGCCGAAATGCACGCGTTTTAGCTCACGCAGGCTGGCTTGAGGAGGGAAGGACTCTACTGACGTGAAGTCTGGAACATGACAAGGAATTAGAAATCAGAAAGCGGACGTAATTACTTTGATACTTAACTTTAATCCATTAATGATGAACGTCGCTCTTGGCGGTACATGATTCACAATATTGTATGTTCAGAATTCGTTCTAATTACTGAATATGGCGCCTTGCTAGGTCGTAGCAAATGACGTAGCTGAAGGCTATGGTAAATTATCGTCTCTGCAAATGAGAGCGTATGTAGGCAGTGAACCATCGCTAGCAAAGTCGGCTGTACAACTGGGGCGAGTGCTAGGAAGTCTCTCTAGACTAGACCTGCCGTGTGGCGGCGCTCGGTCTGCAATCACTGATAGTGGCGACACGCGGGTCCGACGTATACTAACGGACCGCGGCCGATTTAAAGGCTACCACCTAGCAAGTGTGGTGTCTGGCGGTGACACCACATTCCTCCTCCGCAAATCGGCAGACGGTTGTGGTATAAGGCCTCCGCCCGCCGTGGGGAGGACCCCATGTTGACGTATGCGACGAGGTGGGGAGCCTAACAACAGGCGAGGCTGTGCCACCAGCACCCTGCCATTCGGACCGCGGGGAGTTAGGGAACGCCTGAAAACCTACTCCAGGGTACATGCTAACATGCGGTGTATGCCCCGTAGAGAGACAGGAGGGGCCGAAGGGTCGACCTCCATCGGGCCGGGGCACCCGACGGGCGAAGACGACAGAGGGTCCGGAGTCGGCAAGAGTTCCATGTCGGAGGACAACTGGTCCCGGGGAGCGATCGGCGGCGCGTGACCCAGGGGGGCGCCCGGCGGCTGCAGCGACGCGTCCACTGCGGGCGTCGCCGGCGGGAGAAAAGGCGGCGGCGGGCGTCGCCATGGGGCAAAATGGAAGGCTGCGTCGGTAACACCTGGGGCTGAGGCGAGCCAGTAGATAGGTCCCCGGGGCGCTGACCGGACGGCACCGTCGCTGAAAGCAGACGACGAGCGGTAGATCCCGTGCGACGACAGAGGCGCAGCTGGTTGAGATGCCGGCGCACCTCACCAGAGGCCCCCAAAACCAGATACATAGCGCGTCCGAGGCAGCGAAGAATGCGCCCTGCGAGCCAACGCCGTAAACCTCGATAGTGGCGGTAGTAGACAACGTCGCCTGGGGCAAAAGCAGGTGTCCGCCGCTGCACAGGAACCTGATACGGCGGATGCAGCAAAGACATCAAGGTTCGATGAGGACGACCGTGGAGCAACTCAGTCAGCGAACGACCACCTCGGGGCTGAGAGCGATACGAGGATAAAAAGAGCAATAGCGCGTCCTCCCGAGAATGCGACTCTTTCAACTTCAACATCTGTCACTTGAAAGCCCTGACCAATCGTTCAGCGGCACCGTTTGACTGTGGTGAAAACGGCGCGGACGTCATATGTTGAATACCATTGGTCGTGCAGAATGACTGAAATTCTGCGGACATTAATTGTGGGCCATTGTCGGAAACAATTGTCTGTGGAAGACCTTCAATGCAAAATATAGCAGATAACGCTTGGATCGTGGCAGATGATGTCGTGGAAGACATCCGGACAACAAAAGGAAAATTACTGAATGAATCTATCACAACCAACCATAGAGCATTCCAGAATGGACCAGCAAAATCGATGTGTAAGCATTGCCAAGGGAAAGTGGCTTTTGGCCATGCAACGAATTTCCGCGGTGGTGCTGATTGTTGTTCGGCACACACCATGCAAGAAGAGCACATATTCGTAATCGCGGCCTCGATTCCGAACCAAGTACAGTGCTGACGAGCAAGTTCTTTCGTTCTCACTATACCCCAATGTCTTTGGTGGAGAAGCTTTAAGATAGAGGACTGTAACGAACGTGGTACCACGACCCTGGACTGATCATTATCAGAACGCAACAGCAAAACACCACGTCGAACAAAAAGTCTCTCCTTATGAGCAAAAAATCGGCGAACCAACGGGTCCCCGATCCGTGACTTTAACAATGGCCATTGCGTAGCAACAAAACGCAGAACGGTAGCAAGGACGGGGTCGGCAGTTGTGGCTGTAGCTACACGACGAAAATCAATCGGAAACGAGTCGACCAAGTCATCGGTTTCAATTAACATGCACGCAAGTTCGGAGGAATCGAATGCCCTATCCTCAGCAACAGGCAAACGGGACAACGCATCGGCGTTTTTGTGTTTAGCAGTGGACCAATACAAGATATCGTACTGCGAGAGGAAAATAGACCAGCGAATAAATTTCTGCGCTGTACGTGGAGGTACAGGCTTGTTCGGATGAAAAAGCACTGTCAAAGGTTTGTGGTCCGTGATTATGGTAAAGCGGCGACCATACAAAAAGTCATGAAACTTTGTAACACCAAATACGAGAGCCAATGCTTCTTTCTCGATCTGTGAATAATTTCTTTGCGCAGACGAGAACAATTTGGACGCAAAGGCAATAGGGCGATCGTGCGATCCATCTTTGTGCGCAAGCACAGCACCGATCCCGAAATCCGATGCATCCACCATCAACAAAAGGGGCTTCCGGGGATCGAATGGCGTAAGGCAAGTATTGGAAAGCAACGCCGATTTCAACCGGCGAAAGGGGCGTCCGCATTCCGTCGTCCAGACGAACGGAACACCTTTACGGCGTAAGCGACGAAGCGGAGCTGAAATGGAAGAGGCATGCGGCACATATCTGTGATAATAGTTGATTTTTCCCAGCACACTCTGTAGCTGCTTCAAATTCTGCGGCGAAGGCAAGTCCTGTATGGCACGAAGGTGCGTGGGACTGGGATGTATACCTTAGGCATTGAGTACATGGCGCAGGTACGGCAAGTCACTAGCAAAAAACACACATTTGTCCTTCCTTAAGCGAAGACCATTTTGTCGCAAGACCTGAAATAATGTTCTGAGATTGGCTAAATGTTCTTCTTCCGTGTTTCCGGAGATCACAATATCGTCGAGATAGTTTGCTACAGTAGGGACCGACGCACAAACAGTTTGTAGATATTGCTGAAACAATGCAGGGGCGGATGCACACCCGAATGGCAGTCGTTTGAATTGATACAAACCAAGATGCGTGTTAACCACCAAAACGCGTTGGGATTCTTCGTCCACTGGTATTTGCAAGTACGCATCTGCTAGGTCCACTTCGAAAAATATTTACCCGGGCACAGTTTGTCAAAAAGTTCTTCCGGGCAGGGTAAAGGAAAAGTTGCAATCACTAGTTGTGGATTCACTGTTGCCTTGAAGTCCACACAAAGTTTCAATTTTCCCGAAGGTTTTGGCAAAATTACTAAGGGTGATGCCCAGAGAGAAGCCTGCACACATTCAATTACACCTTGTGATTCCACATCGTGTAATGTTTTTGCAACCTCATCACGCAATGCGTGGGGAACATTGCCCGCTCTGAAAAATTTCACTTGCGCGTTTACTTTCAGTTCCAAATGTGCTGTCTAGTTCTTGGCGCAACTGAGGCCCAGTGCAAAAATGTCTGCAAATTCTTCACATAGACGAGAAACACTGGCTGAAGGCACAGTCTGGTTCACTGATAGGACCTGATTTACTATAGACAAGTTAAACAACTGAAATAAATCGAAACCAAACAAGTTCACTGCAGAAGAAGAACGAAAGACATAAAATTACACAAGTTCTGTTTGTCCTTTGTATGTTGCAAGAAGGCTGCACTGTCCTAACACAAGGATCTCTTGACCTGAATAGCTAGTTAACTTAACATTTGTGGCACACAACGGAGGTGTGCCCAGCAGTTTGTAAGTGTCGTGATTGATCAGCGAAACTGCAGCTCCGGTATCGAGCTGGAATGGTATCACTTTGCCGTTAATGTCCAAGTCTACAAAAAGTTTATTGTCCTGCTGACGACAAGGGCGACTGTTTCATGCAACGTGACCTGACACTGGTACAAAATCACTTGCGACTTGACGGGAGTTCTGTCGATGTCGACGCACACTATTTGTGGGACGAACACAGTCACTGTTAGAGATAATGGCACTGGGCAGAGTGGAATGAACGACATGAATTTCCATGGGCGAAGTTCCGCAAGCCTGAGTAACCTTGGTTCGATTCCGATTCTGGCGCAAAGCAAAGGGCCTGGAATGGTTTTGAGTTTCCGATCTGAGCTTTTTCTGGCAAACACTCTGAATATGTCGTTTTTTATTACAGTAAAAGCAAATAGCTTGGCGTGACGCGCAATTCTCACGCGAATGTTTAGTAGCGCACTACGGGCAGGATTTGAGCACTCCATTTGCTTGCCGGCGCGGCACACGTGGCTGAGAGCCTGGCGGCAGCGGCGCGGCCAGGCGCGAGGACTGTTTACTGTTCCATGCAGCTCGCCCAGCAGGCCGGTTAACCTGACACACGGCTGGCGAAGTTTCAAATGATTCCTGAGCAAAATCAAGTGTGTCCTGCCGATCCAATATGTCCATCACTTGTTGAAGGGAGGGATTGACTAGTTTCAAAACCTGTTCCCTTATACGAACATCAGAAACGTTGTGTGCAATTGCATCACAAACCATAGTATCTGAATATGAGAATACACATTGACAGTCAAAAGCACAATCCCTAGTAAGGCCTTGCAAGGTTGCAACCCACTCCCGATTAGTCTGATCTGCCGTACTTTTTGTATGAAAGAAGGTATACCGTTTTGCAACTACATTGACTGATTGTTTGAAATATGCATCTAATGCATACAAAATTTCTTCAACTGGGGCGAGTGCTAGGAAGTGTCTCTAGACCTGCAGTGTGGTGGCGCTCGGTCTGCAATCACTGATAGTGGCGACATGTGGGTCCGACGTATACTAACGGACCGCCGATTTAAAGGCTACCACCTAGCAAGTGTGGTGTCTGGCGGTGACAGCACAGATTTTTCACTGTGCAGCGGAGTGTGCGCTGATATGAAACTTTCTGGAAGATTAAAACTGTGTGCCTGACCGAGACTCCAACTCGGGACCTTTGCCTTTTAGGGCATGTCTAAGCCATGTCTCCACAATATCCTTTCTTTCAGGAGTGCTAGTTCTGCAAGGTTCGCAGGAGAGCTTCTGTAAAGTTTGGAAGATAAGAGGTGAGGTACTGGCAGATGTAAAGCTGTGAGGACGGGGCGTGAGTCATGCTTGGGTAGCTCAGTTGGTACAGCACTTGCCTGTGAAAGGCAAAAGCCCCGAGTTGGAATCTCGGTCCGGCATACAGTTTTTAATCTGCCAGGAAGTTTCAGGGGTAAATTTGTCAGCCTTGCAGGCTGGGCTCATTTCTGCAGCCATTTTCTCGCCATTTTGAGTCACACAATTGACTTACAGAAGTGATGGCGTGGGATAGGATGTGAGAAGCTTATTGTGCTAGGGGGAGGAAAATTAGCTACAGTGCAGAGTGAGCTCAGATGAGTTCTGCTCCACTACTAATAATCTGAACAGTCCTTATATAGAAGAGTGCCATGGTGCTCGTTCCTTGAAGCTAATGCAGTTGTTGCCGTAGTTCCGAAACTCGATGAAGCACTGGTTTATGTCACGCCAGTTTTTTCTTCTTTTTCTGATGCAACTGAACCGATCACAAAGAAATTCAGACACAAAACCTTAACAATATATCTGCGTTCGTGATGCATTTGTTGTGGAATAACCAAGCAGCATTTTATAATTATGAGCGCTTTGCTAGACCTTCACTATTTCCAGTTATTATGAGGTTCAAATGGTTCAAATGGCTCTGAGCACTATGGGACTTAACATCTGAGGTCAACAGTCCCTAGAACTTAGAACTAATTAATCCTAACTAACCTAAAGACATCACACACATCCATGCCTGAGGCAGGATTCGAACCTGCGACCGTAGTGGTCGCGCGGTTCCAGACTGAAGCGCCTAGAACAGTTCGGCCACACCGGCCGGCAGTTATTATGAGTTGCATATCAATGTGCACTGGAATATCCATACATTCTATCACTGTCTATTATTTTGATAGACACCCTAAAACCCCCTCACATTCGGTTAGAAGTCCGTTTGATTGATATTATTATTTTATGTATCCCATAAAGTGATTTATTTCCTTTGTGCTCAGTTTAAATTTCGATGTTGTTAACGAGGGTCAATGTATGTCTGTTTATTCTATAGTAGGCGTGGTTTCCGAATAGAGGAAGTTATTAACAGATCTGATGTTGATCTGTTCATGTTTTCTAAATCTTTCTTGTTTTTTTCTCATCCATCTGCTTGTGTAATCGCACAGTCTACAACAGGCTACACGATGATTCCGTCGCCTGCGTTTCCACTGAAAATCCTTCTGTACATTTCACATCTCCACGAGTATTATTAGATATTACGTTATTGTTCAGCAGTTTTGGGTAAATAATCATACAGCGAACTCAGAGATAAGTTCTTTTTGTGTTCATAGGTCAAAGTTTTTGCACTTATGTAGGGTTGGGAGCTTTTTCAGACTATAAAAACTGCATTAACATGTGCATTGCACGGAAGGTCAGCTATAAGGCGATCTCCATTGCACAAAGCATTTCATAAACTTTGCACCCCCTTAATTCCACCTATTACCCCTGTAACACTAACTAATCATTTCTTTAGGAGACTCAAGAGTTTGTTTCCTGTTGCATTTGCAAAGGACGGTTAATTGTTGTCGCTACATAAATTATGGTCAGAGGCCTCTACACTAGGGCTTGTCGGAAAAACCGCTGTAATAATTTACATGTAATTCATATCTTTTAGCTTAAGTAGTTACTGTAATATAAAAAGAAGGCAACAGTGTCTTTCGTACTTAATAGCATCTCTACGTTGCTTGCATAGTACACTTGTCCATCCACACGATATAAACACCATCTCATACTTCAGCTAAAAAATATGTCGACAATGCCCCTGCTGCACTGACCTGCGCGGGTACGTAACTTCAAATTTTCAAAGACAAGGCCACGCTGGAACGACAATATGCTTACATTCCGACGTGAAAAGTTCTTTTCATGATTTATAGTCAATTCTGAAAACAGAGCAAAAGGAAAAGGCCTAGTATAGGGGGGTAAATGGGGTCTCTCGTCTGCAGAAAAGTGATGGCCACATATGAACAAAACTACATAAATATCTGACCAAAGAAGAGAGGATAAAAGACATAGATCAATGCTGGCACAAAAAATTTGAACTGAGTCTAAAGCTAACAAAAAAGTGGTAAATTTACAGGAATGAGACAAGAAAAAATCAAATCCACACAATAAAAAAGTACGAGATACCTTGTTATTGAAGATGTAGTTTACATGCCACATAGGGCACAGTCTGTAGTCTTTTACGATTTTGCATATTTCATCAGGCAGGGAACGGTGGAAAAAGAGGGAAACACAAGGCCTCGATCTCTGATACATTGCTGCAGCAGTAAAACATTTAAAACGTCAATATTTCGCGCCTCAATGCATACACTTTCACTGTACTGGGGAAAGAGGGCACCCATATGCCAACCGCATGCGCATCTTCGAATCTTTCCAGATTTCGTGTGCTCGTAGGAATATATGTAAATGAACGGAAGACGAAATGTCTAAACCTGCGCTTTCAGTAACAGATTACTTAGCACAGTTCATTAAGCGCTAAGAGATGGACACCTTACAATATACGAGGGGCGTTCACAAAGTAATGGATTTTTTTAAGCAGGTTGGTTTTATTCAGTATTCCATTGCACCATATTATTTCTCGCTCTTTTGGCTACAAAACTGTAGTTGTCAATATACTCTCCGTTCAATGCGATGTCCCTACGCCACCTTACTGGGACGGCCTGTAAGCCCGCATGCTACCACTCTACTGGTCGACGTCGGAACCGATGTCTTCCTGCATCAATAACCTCTCCATCATCCTCGTACTGCTTCCCGCAGAGATTGTCCTTCACTGGGCCAAACAGATGGAAGTTACTCTTCACGGTCTTCTGTTAGGCGGTGAGCAACCCAAGCGAGTGCACACACTTTTGAATGGCTCTGAGCACTATGAGACTTAACAGCTGTGGTCATCAGTCCCCTAGAACTTAGAACTACTGAAACCTAACTAACCTAAGGACATCACACACATCCATGCCCGAAGCAGGATTCGAACCTGCGACCGTAGCAGTCGCGCGGTTCCGGACTGAGCGCCTAGAACCGCGAGACCACCGCGGCCGGCCCCACACTTTTGAGTACTCCAATTGGTAGACTTGTGTATCAGCACTGCCGACTGGGACGTCTAGTTGAGCAGCAAAGTATTCGATTGTGATTCTTCAATCATCTCGAATGAGAGTGTCCGCATGCTCCAACATTGCACGAGTCAGCTGGTTCCGGCCGACCAGTACGCGGGAGATCGGATAGGTCTGCGCGATGTTGTTGCAAGATGACAGACGCCTCTCCCAATGGCTCACTGTGCTTTTGTTTACTGCACTTCCGTTACAAACGCCATTTCGAAGGCTACAATAGCGCCTCTACATATCGGAACTTGATGAAACGGCAGAGACTGAAGCGGGAATATTCCACGATGTCCCGCAACGAATTATGCATTTTTTCAACCGAAATTGGCGGAGGAAAAAAGTGTTGCATTACGTATTGAAGGCCCCTCAAAATGAAATTAATAATAGACAACGTTGATGAGTAATGATTTTTTCTTCCTGTCTCGAGACCGATCTTCTTGCGGCTAATGACTCTTCCGTTCTCCCATTGCCTCCATAACTGTCATCACAATGGCAAATATTTCTTCAATGACCCAATTATAATCTTCCTTTACTCATTCTCTTTTTTTGCTGAAGCAGACCCATACGGAGAAGACTAAAGTGTGAAAAATTTTAAATTATTTACTAAGTGGTATTTTTAATTAGTAGTGTACATAATTTTAAGCAACATAGTTTTAAAGTAACATTTTTAAAAACAAATAATTGTATGAAGCAGTATCAGTAAGCTAAAAAAGTTTACCACTTTACCTATGTACGGTCCACTGTGAAAGTCAAAGGTAGACATTCAGATTACACGTGATTACAATAAATATTTAGTTATGAAGAAGTTTATGAAACACATGAAAAATTCGATCACGTGAAAGCACACATAAAATCAAGTAAAGTAGTATTTTGAGATGATAGTGCGGTTTACCATACCCTTAAGATGCTCTCTCTGGTCCTTCGATCTGTAGCAACAATAGCACCAAAGGTTCTTCTGTATCCACATGTCATATTGGTGTCAGCACCAACAGCAGCTACAGGAACGAAAGCAGAGTGCAGAATTTTCTGCATTCTGACAACAAAATGAGCCGTTGCGGTTGAACCTGCATGATTGAATTACATGGTTACGACATTTAAAGCGGAAGAAATATAAAATGTACTCGGAGAAGGTCGGTTAGTATCGGACAGCGTACTGTATGGGATAAGAATTGTTTCTAAACTCTAGCACTAGGGAAAGCATCTGTCGCGCCTTTGCTTTGTGAACTACGGGGGAACAACACTGTTCAAGGATTTTTAATCAAAAGTACAATGCGCTACTGTGTGGCAACAATGTTCAAGGATATTGAATCAAAAGAACTATGTCTTACAAAATGGCAACAAGTTATTTGTTTCTAGCGAGTTTTTCGGTGCACGAACTAACTTCAAATAATTGTATTTTGTTTTTAAGTAAGAAATATTACATTTTATTGTATTATTACAACTTTACTGTTTATTGTTGGCAGAACAATGTCTAGCCCAAGTAATAACAATGGAATGTTAAACTGCCACAGTTTTTTGTTTTGTTTTTTAATAAGCACATAAGAAGAAGTCACGACATGGGTGACAGATTTAAAACCTTTTCTGGAAAATAAGGTGGTGGCCATGAAACCTGTGTTAGGAGCGAACAATTTTTTTTCCAATAGCAATGAGTGATGAACACGAAATAACATTGCACAATCAACGGAACCAATGATACGCTTGAGGGGGTCGGGCCCATGACAGTTCTAGCCATAAGGAGCTAAATAGTCTATATTATAATGTGAAAATGTTAAACTAAATTTGATTTTGATCTATCCTATTCAGAATGTTAAGATGAGAACTCGACTATGAATTTTCTCTTGTTAGAGTCAACTTTCTCCCGAAGTGGAAACTTAGAACTGAAACACATAGTTTGCACTTACGACAATTTAACGTTTACAGACAGTTATGGTCCAATTGAAACTGTATGATAACAAAAATGATGTTTTTACACGTTAAAGATTCATATCCGATACTGCCCTCCAAAAATTTAAACGATCAAGTTGCAAAGACTGGAAAAATGTAAAAAAAGACGAACTTGTATTTTTAGGTCATTGAGTTTTATATCTCTATTAGGCAGGAAGAATTTTCCAGTGTGAAAAAATGTTCCCAAGGAATCATCAGATTTTTTTTCAAAAAATCTTACGTGTCTGCAACTATCAGACCTACCTCTAATTCGAAAATCTCGTATCGTTACCAAGAAAGTATCGCTCTTACCATGAGCTGCAGCATTCAAATCTTGATTTACTACGAAAACACACGTAGAAAGGTAATACTGGTGAACAGCAGCTGTAATTGCCGCTTTGGAATACACGTCATGATAGTATCCACGCAAGCAAAGGCTTCGTGCTACGATTTGTAATAAATATGCCAGACAAACGAAACGCATAGGTCTAGACATTTGAGCAGTAAGATAGTCCTCACTGTCAGAGCCCGAGTACACACAGCGCACGCTGAAGTTCATCCTACGTCAGAATACTGTATCTATATTCGCTCGCTGTGATTAATGAGATGCAGCAGATAGAGCAGAAACAATCTGTCAGCAGAGAACAACACAGATAAATTGTCACGGCCATTCCTTTTACAGGATACTGTTATTGCGACAACATTCACAGAAAATTTTCTCACTCAATCGGCTTATCTTTCCTATCACACAGTCCAACTGAATTTCAATTCTTCTTGCACTTACCTTCTGTTCTCCCCTCTGTAGTTGGTGTAAGGGCTTTGATTATTGATTGGAGGCATAATGAAACTCATTTCCTTAATGCGTTATACATCAGATAATTTCTGACCGAGTTGGACGCAGCGTTTTACTACGCATTCCTCCGAGGGTTTGTCCCGTGTTTCTGTCAAAGATTAAAAATTACGTAAGTTTACCCGTGGGAAAATTGCGGCATGCAGTGAAAAGAAATGTAGATTCCAAGTGCGTGCTACAGAATCAATTGATGTCCACTAATATCACACAGATCTAAAAGTGTTTTTAGACTCTATGTATCATACTCCAAACTATACTTATATTGCTCGATAGCTATGTTTCAGTTTACAAATCTTTGTGTCCTGGATTCCATCATGATCCATCCTAGGACTTTTTTCTGTCCCTTATCGTTTCTTACAAGTCCGGCAGTGATTTATATATGTGAAGCATTTCAAGTTGCAGAGTGATTTGGAGTCCACGTAAGGCACTGTAAGTCCCCCTTACAGTGTAACAGCCTTTCTGGGTAAACGTCTTTACGAAATATTAATTTTGTCAGTGGTAGTTGAAACAGATGTTCTTGAAATATGGTAGGTGTAGCTCAGTTTGTTCAAAATAATAACACTGACGAGAATTATCTTCATGTCGTTCCTTCGCTACAGCTGAAGTTTCCTGCTAAGTTTTTTACGTCAAAACGGGCCAGAGAACACCACGGTTCTCAAATGACGTGAAAAGTCAGTTATTGTTTCAGCTGTACAGTTTATTACGTTACACCGTGTTGCGTAAGATCTTACATCATACTGGGCCTCCCTCACCATTTCTCGCGGGTTTTATATACTCTCGCTAACAATTGATTTATTGTTGAGTATAACGAATTCACTAATTACGATTAGAGAAGTTGTTGATAACTACAAAAGTGTTATCATCCGGTTGTTACAATTAAAATGTCTGGAATGTGATATAAAGACGATTACTTATCACTGATTTTTATGAAAAAATAAGTGAAATGACGCGAATAAACAATGCTGATTACTTTTTTGTGAATTATGTTGAAAATACCATGCTTCCTGTTTCAAATATGAACACGTTATCCTTCAGTGTGAACAGAATTTCAATATATGATACAGCAGCCCAAATAAACACTTTATTTACATTGCTAATCTGGTTTCGTTCTACAAATTACATTAATTACGAGGTAACTAGATGTCGTTATGTTAGCCAAGCCGATAGTATAACAAACAGAATTGTTACAGATTTCAAGTATTACAATTACAGTATATTTGAGATCTCTTTTGTTACTCGACAGTTGGTAAATGAAAATCCCTAAATGAATCGACAAAACATGTACCCCCTAATGGAGGGACGTAATATTAGACAGTACTTCGACATGTAGTTGTTGAAAATTACGTTACAGAGCTGAAAAAGCGAAATTACGTATATGGGTCCAACTAATGACATAACAGTTACTCATGCAACCACAATTAGCTTCGAAATCGTAGGAAAAATAAGCTATTACGTTTCCCCCTACAACTGGATGGATAAGTCAGTTCAAAGGCAGTAGAAAAGACGAGTGCATACCACCTCCCATAGCGAGAAGCGCTATTTTTTTCATGTCAAAGTAGCTTTTCGACCACATTACCTTTAACCAACAAGTGAGGGCTTATTCACTAATAAAGCTTCGTTTCCGCATAGCGTGTTCACAGAAAACGTGGTTTGCCATGTCTGTAGTAGATTCTTAGTATTAGTGATACAATAATTATTAATGACCCCATAACATATGAAATCTGTGCATTAATACAGCGTTTGTTGAAAACAATCAGCTGTCGTATTGTCACCTTGGTGTTGTCTAAGCACAATATAAAAATATAGACCTATGAGTCTCCTCTCCATACCGTAAAAGATGTTCACTAAAATTATCAGATACGGCACGGAAAGAAAATACATTTAAATCAGGCTTTATATATTTTAATCTGGGATAATATGTAAAGACTGAAACTTCTTTATTAAATATTTTACTTAAACTCCTGAGTGAAATTGAATGCAAGTGAACCTACTTTCTCTTTACTTATTCTTATCACGCGAACACTGACCCACAATATTCTAGCGCAACGCAATCTAACTGCTCAAAAAAAGGGATAACCTGACTTCAAATAATAAATTCAAAAGAATGGCCCTGACTAAAAAGAATTCTTAACAATAAACTATACATTTCATTAAGCACTTACCTCACAAAAATCTTCAGTACGCGAACTACTGCAGTACAGTGGGCGTCAATACTGCCAGCTAAATAAAAGATTTTAACTAGTAAAACCACTAACTACTAATAGGCACGTGGTTAGCAAAGGGAAGATTTTGTTGCAAACCAAATAATGTACACTCCTGGAAACTGAAATAAGAACACCGTGAATTCATTGTCCCAGGAAGGGGAAACTTTATTGACACATTCCTGGGGTCAGATACATCACATGATCACACTGACAGAACCACAGGCACATAGACACAGGCAACAGAGCATGCACAATGTCGGCACTAGTACAGTGTATTTCCACCTTTCGCAGCAATGCAGGCTGCTATTCTCCCATGGAGACGATCGTAGAGATGCTGGATGTAGTCCTGTGGAACGGCTTGCCATGCCATTTCCACCTGGCGCCTCAGTTGGACCGCGTTCGTGCTGGACGTGCAGACCGCGTGAGACGACGCTTCATCCAGTCCCAAACATGCTCAATGGGGGACAGATCCGGAGATCTTGCTGGCCAGGGTAGTTGACTTACACCTTCTAGAGCACGTTGGGTGGCACGGGATACATGCGGACGTGCATTGTCCTGTTGGAACAGCAAGTTCCCTTGCCGGTCTAGGAATGGTAGAACGATGGGTTCGATGACGGTTTGGATGTACCGTGCACTATTCAGTGTCCCCTCGACGATCACCAGTGGTGTACGGCCAGTGTAGGAGATCGCTCCCCACACCATGATGCCGGGTGTTGGTCCTGTGTGCCTCGGTCGTATGCAGTCCTGATTGTGGCGCTCACCTGCACGGCGCCAAACACGCATACGACCATCATTGGCACCAAGGCAGAAGCGACTCTCATCGCTGAAGACGACACGTCTCCATTCGTCCCTCCATTCACGCCTGTCGCGACACCACTGGAGGCGGGCTGTACGATGTTGGGGCGTGAGCGGAAGTCGGCCTAATGGTGTGCGGGACCGTAGCCCAGCTTCATGGAGACGGTTGCGAATGGTCCTCGCCGATACCCCAGGAGCAACAGTGTCCCTAATTTGCTGGGAAGTGGCGGTGCGGTCCCCTACGGCACTGCGTAGGATCCTACGGTCTTGGCGTGCATCCGTGCGTCGCTGCGGTCCGGTCCCAGGTCGACGGGCACGTGCACCTTCCGCCGACCACTGGCGACAACATCGATGTACTGTGGAGACCTCACGCCCCACGTGTTGAGCAATTCGGCGGTACGTCCACCCGGCCTCCCGCATGCCCACTATACGCCCTCGCTCAAAGTCTGTCAACTGCACATACGGTTCACGTCCACGCTGTCGCGGCATGCTACCAGTGTTAAAGACTGCGATGGAGCTCCGTATGCCACGGCAAACTGGCTGACACTGACGGCGGCGGTGCACAAATGCTGCGCAGCTAGCGCCATTCGACGGCCAACACCGCGGTTCCTGGTGTGTCCGCTGTGCCGTGCGTGTGATCATTGCTTGTACAGCCCTCTCTCAGTGTCCGGAGCAAGTATGGTGGGTCTGACACACCGGTGTCAATGTGTTCTTTTTTCCATTTCCAGGAGTGTATTTTTTGCCTTAATAATGTGACATCCAGTTCAGACACAAACATATATCGTTATTGACATCCAGTACGAAGGTATATAATCATGAATAATATTCAATCTCCAAGTCTAACATGTACAGATCGTTAGCCTAGGCTAACACTTCAGACCTCTACCCTCCATCATGGCTAACTTCTCACATCTACCATCCATCACTGCTGATCATTCACCAGTAACTGCCCAACACTACTTCCATCACTGCTGGCGACTACGTTCCAACTGCCCAACACTACTAGCGATTAACTTCCAACAACGAGTCCGACCAGCCACAGAGTCTCTTACAAAGAAAGCGCAGTCAGATATCCAATGCAAAGCGCTACACAGCGCCGCCAACACAGAAGCAGCCCATTTACATAGCCCCCCTGCTCCCCACAAAAAATTTATTAATTATTTTGGGCAGTGGCCAGGATCAATTTCCTATTTTTTTTAAATTAACAATATCAAATAGACCAAATTCACACAATTATTAATGCACTGTTGGTCAAAAGCAAATATTGTCCTCACAGTCCCTAAAGACAGTGATAATCATATATCAGAGTAGTAGTCTATGACAGTTTCATGCACAAAGTCTGAGCAGTAAAAGAAAATGCGCACGCAAGTAGTGGATCTCCATGCAGTCTTGAAGGAATGTTGTCCTCCCAAAGGAAATACAGTGCTGACTCTTAACATGAATATTGGTAATGGACCACAACAGAGCAAACCCACAGCAGAATCAGTCAAAGTCTTGAATAATATTGGTAGAATTAGTAGGTCACCACAGAGCAGACCCACTGCATTTCTTGTAGAGACTATGGTAGTAGTGGGCCACCAAGTGTGCAGACCCACTGTAGTCCTTGTAGAGATGGCCAGCAGCCATACATTGCGACTGTGCGGTTGCACAATCACAATTGAAGAGTTTTTTCGGATAATAAAGCAAGTCCATAAACCACCACTTGTGCACGCACTAATTTTTTTGCTATGTCCTTAGAACCAGCAATGCTGTTAACCAGTCCCTTGCTGAATTATCAACACACATCCAAACACTAACACAATCATTTAGCCTCTGAGATTTTACACATACAGTACGACCAACAGAAATGTGTGCAGTAAAATGAATCCCCACTATTTTCTTAATTTGAAGTGCTGGTGTCCATACAATTTACAATTTTACAGCATAAGAGTACAATTACAAAGGTACAGAAAACATCATTGAAGAACATGATAATACAGATAACATTTATAGTAATACAAGCTTTACAAAGGAATATAAATAAGCATATACATGAGTATTCCAGGAATTTTGACATAAGTAAATAAATGAAACATGAGAATATTCATTGAAATATTAACTTGACTCATGGGCATTAAAAGAAAACAGAACAGAATAAATATTGTCTAAACATCTTTCCAAAGTAAAGAATATATTAGACTTGAGGTTAACAGTATTCCTCATCATAGTAAACGCAGATTAGTACTAGAAGAGAAAATTCAATTAATCTTATCAGGAAAATACACAGAGACAGGGAGAACACAGATACACAAGGGTACACACAACCACATAGCAGAACAACACAAAAGGAAAGGACAGAGTTTGTTTTCTGTTAACATTTGGTACTGCAGTCCAACCAAAACTTCATTCCACAGATCTTCCCTCTTATTTCAACATTTGTTCCCACAAAATAATCCTATCTAAGCATGCTTTCTGTATTTTCCATTATCTTACCTCAACATTTATTTTCCATTATCTTACCTCATCATTTATTTTCCATGATCTTACCTCATCATTTGTTTTCAAAAAACAAACCTGTTGTCCCTAAACGCTACTTCCATCTGTTCATCTCCGCTTTCAAAATTAATTATTCCTCAATATACAATACTCTTTTGGCCAAACCTTTCTTTATAGCTTCTGAATACATTTCTTCCCAATTCATCTCATTCTCTTATATCGCCTACCGAGCTAACTTAAATATACTGAGCTCAGATACATAAACTAGAGAACGAGGCAATGCAGCAGCACAAAACAATTAACACAAAAAGCAATGACAAAAAAATGCAAATTGGCAAAGCAAGCAGCAGTATACCTAAATTAGCAAAGCAAATGCAACATTACAACAAATATAAGGCAACTGGTAACTGGCTTATCAGAGTAGTACAAAGTAACAATCAGTAGGACAATACCTGGCAAATAGTAGCAGCAAATGCAATAACTTATACCTAAACATGACGAAGCACAAGCAGAAAAAATATTACAGTAAAGATAGCAATGCAGATAAGAGAATGTCTGTTTACATCTTAATGGCTATGTCACATCTTAACACTAAAGTGATGCACCACAACAACCTATTCTACCAAAAAATTACCAAGTTCTTGAAAAGGAAATTATGTATACAGTTTCTGTTATCAATCACTTCTTCTTCTTATGCTTCTTTCGTTTCCTAGTGCTCCTTTTTTTTAAGAATTTAGATCATAAAATTATTATTTAATATATCTGTAGACAGAAAGTGTTTACATCAGTATATGTATTAAATTTTATTTTATAAAACCAATGCTACAGCGCAACTAGAAACTAGATATCATATAAAATAAACAAATATGTACAAGGCAAAGCATGAAAATAGCCATATAGCATTTCATAAGTCAGTAAAGTTCTCTCAGTTCTCATAGAAAGACACTTGTCATTATCAGGTGTGTAGACGTAAAAATATTTCTCATCACTTCATAAGCATTTCAGTAAATAGCACAAAGTACGAGCTCCACGGTGTAATCATATGTTTCCAAGTAGTAGCGTGTCATGTTTGTGATGCGTTCTGTAAAGAAATGTCAATAATGAGGTCAACATTGTCTCTTTTCTACAACCATGTGAGCGCTTGCGTAAGTGCAGGTAGCTTCAAAGGGACTAAAGCAGCACAAGGAAAGTTAAAAGTCCACACAACAATAAGTATATTTCAATGCAAGTAGTGTGCAGCCCAGTGCAGCGTGACATCAAGGTCACATACACACTTTACCGAAATATTTACGACAGGAGTCTCCACAACAATGACAGCTTGAGACCAATAAAAAATTTCACAGGTTGAAAATTTGCATTAGAAGTGTATAGAAACTAAATCTCATGAATAACAGTGTCCAAAAGTTTCTGTCGGCATTGTGATACTCACATTCACATATATATACACATCTCATAACTCTTCAAGTACGATTCTATAATAACATCTCATAACAGATCAGTCACATCTCGAAATCGACGTAGCTTCCTTCAGTAATCTCAAAACCTCTAAAAAAAATTCTCTCTGCTCACTTCAATAGAGTCAACTACCTCAAACGTACTTAAAAATCATGATCCCATACAAAATACATCACTCAAATCTCTCGTAGTATCACAGTGGTTCCTAAAGTAAATGTGAAAAGTTCCCAAAATGTAGACAAAGTACAATTTTATAAGTGTGAAGTAATCTAGCTGTGTAATTACGTAAATATGTGTCACTGACGTAGTAAAAAAATGTTTGTCTCTCCCAGTTAAATGACCAGATAGCTGCGTAATTCTATGTTAAAGAAATATGGTACCGATGTCTAAAGTTGTATAAGCAAATACCATATTAGCTAGGGCTCCTTGCGCTTGCCATACGCATGCTACACAAAGCAAGTGTGTACCCCCCTGAGGATTAATCTAATTGTACCCTCAGAAGTTACAGATAACAACAACGGAATGAAATGTATCACCGAAAATTTTCTCTGTATCGTAGTAGTTCTAAAATATTTCTAAAAATATTCCAAGCACGAAAGATAATCACTCAAATGCGTGTCATGTAGCGCTAAACTGTGGGTCTTGCTGTAAGATAATTTCTGTCATTGGCTAACAGTAAAAATGTGCCAAGTGTCGTAGTTGTCGTCCTCCGTAAGCAAAGTTCTGCAGAATTCAATGTATTTACCTCGTCATAAAAAAAGTGAAATGCTATGCGTATAGATACAGTAGTTATTACGTACATTACTGTGACCAAGAAAGTACTGCACTGTAACGTATTGTTGTGTTACAAAAAATACCAATCTCATTGTAGCTATGTCACAAAAGTCATTATCAAAATATGCTTTACTTTTCAGAAGAATGCAGAAAAACTGTGCAGACATAAAACAAATACAGCGCAAAAATAATAATGAAAACTGTATCACTCATCAGGGGCGTCGTAGTATAATCGTGTAGCCGTCAAACAAACCGAATACTCTGTCATCCGTAATCTCTCAGAAAGTACTTTAAATAAAATATGTCTTTTCAAGTAAACCAATACACTGCAGTAAAGTCTCATTATCAGTATATGATCCAAAAATGTGGACTTTATACTCGTGACGTAATCGTGCAACTAACAAGCAAAATATACACACACTGAGACTGTATCATCTGTTCCCTATAAAATGCACTCGTAAAATTACTGTCTTACTAAGTTCCATAGGCTCTTGACTGGATAGTTGACTTCAAAACATTGTTGCATGTTAAGAGTTTTTAAGTGTGAAAAGCCTAATAATAACGTGAAGTAAACAATTTTATAGCAAAGACTAAGTTAGAAAACAAATTATCTCTGAATAAACGGTTTTACATGAGAAATGTGGTGTAGTCCTTTACTTTTCTTAGTAAGCAGAGATTCACTTTCAATACAATTATCATGCGGTATACGTCGGATCTTATAAGGTCCATTGTAAATCAGAAAGAATTTGTGACTAAAATGTTTCTTCTTATGTGACAATGAATGCGCTTTAATGAGTACTCTCTGACCAATAAGTAGTTCGTTTGCATTTGTCTTACTATGTAATTTTCTCCTTTTGTCTGCAGCAGAATTTATATGTTTAATAGCCAAATCAATTATGTCTTTATGTCGAAGTTTACCTGCATTCAGAAAAGGTACAAGCTCTCTGATTCTGTTCAGTGGTTCTCATTCTTCAGTACAAGAATAGGCGGTAAAGCAGTGGAGTCATGAGGCATTTCATCAGCACGTTTTGAATAAACGTAAGTATCTGTCCCAATACCGATGCTTCCTGTGGCAATAAAGTCTGCAAAGCTTATTGATTTCTTTCATAATCCGTTCAGACGGGTTACAATGTGGTGAGTACAATGAAACAAAAATACGTTTGATTTTACGATTCTGAAGCATGCGTGACCAAACAGCAGATCTGAATTGTGGTCCGTTATCTGAAATAACTTTCGCAAAGTGTCCAACTTCACGTGAGAAATTTTTAACAAAGGCGTTGGATACAGACCGTCCAGTGGCTTTACGTAACGGTGTTAAAGGAACAAATTTTGAAGTAAGTTCAACAGCGACTAGAACGTACGAAAATCCATTCGATGTTTTGAAAAGGGGTCCCAGAAGATCAACAGCAGTAAATTCTTTTAATCTAGTAGGAATGATAGGAAACAATGGAGCACGATGTGAGATGGTAGCTTTTTGACAAAGTTTACAAATAGACAAGACTCTCCTAATTCTCTTTTCCATATTGTTAAAATAACAAGTCATTCTAAGAATATGACAACATTTTCGTGGACCAAAGTGTGCGTAGCTGAAATGAATGTACCTGATGAGTTTATTAACAAAATCGTCAGGAATTCAAAGTACCCATAACTTATCATCAACAGTGCAACGTTTGAAGAGTATGTTGTTTCTAATCAGATAATAATGACGAATCTGCGTGTGTGTCTTTTCATGCCATTTACTTTTGATATCTTTCCAAATCGGATCTTTGTCTTGTTCATAAGCAATGTCCTTTAAAGATGCACTGATGAAGTTTTCAAAGGCTACTTTTTGAATGTAAAGAATACTGAAATTTTTTTCAATGTTAGCTTCTCTCTTTCTTTTCTCAAGGCCATCCGGTGTACGTGACAGTGCGTCCACAACATTGTTTTCCTTGCCGGGAATGTAGACTATTGTGAAGTGGAATTCTTGCAGAAACAATGCCCAACGTTTTAACCTGTCATGATTTAATTTTGATGAATAAGGAATTGTAATGCACGATGATCACTATAAGCTTTTACGTGTTTGTCAGAAAGAAAGAAACGAAATTTGTGAAATGCCCAAGCGATAGCTAAAGCTTCTAGTCCAGTGACGGAATAATTTTTTTTCTGATTTTATGAGCACGCCGCTACAAAAAACGATGGTTTTCTAAACAGAAATGTTATTTTCTATGACTTCTTGAAATAAATGGGCACCAAGACCAATTTTGAGGAATCCATGCTAAGGCAGAAATCTTGTGACAGATCTGGGTGTGCTAATACTAGCTCGTTAAGTAGCCATACTTTCAAAGAATCAAATTCCAACTGTGTCTCTACGCCCCAGTTGCAAATAATACTTTTCCCAGTGAGAGAACAAAGTTTTGGTATTACTAGAATTTGCATATTCAGAAAACGACGATAAAAATTCATGAGACCTAGAAAACTGCGGACTTGTTTTTTTGTGGATGGAACTGGAATGGCTCTGCTTCTAACTTTTCAGGATCCGGCTGAATGCCTTCAGAAGGAATAATGTGTCCCAAAAGATTCACCTTTGTCCTACCGAATTCAGACTTTTCCAAGTTAACTGTGATTCCAGAGTCTGCAAAAATACATAGCACACTGTTGAGGATAAGATTATGTTGTTCCCAAGAGGCTTCTGCTATTAAAATATCGTCGACGTATAATATGACGAGACGTTTTAAGAACTCACGTAATATGGAATTTAGCCCACGAATGAATGCTGCCGAAGAAATGTTCAAACCAAAAGGAAGTTTCCGAAATTGATAACAACCGCCGAAACAAAGAAAAGCTGTGTATTTTCTACACTTTAGATGAATTTCAATCTGATATAAGCTGGATCTAAGATCAATAGAAGACAATACTTTTACACCATTGAAATTTTGAAGTAGTTCTTCCAACGTTTGCGGCCTGTCTGTTTCAGGAATGATGATGGTATTTAGTTGTCTCGAATCTAATACAAGCCTGATCGATCCGTTTTTCTTCACAACAACATGTAATGGATTATTGTATGAGCTTACTGCAGGCTCAATAATGCCCTCGTCAAGTATAGATTGTATTTCCGTTCTAACACGGACCCTATAATGTGCCGGAATTACGGAAGGTCTGACGCAAAATACAGTATGCTCACTAACACGAAATTCGTATTGAAATCCTTTAATTGTTCCTGTTTTGTGAGTAAAAACTGTGGACTCTGCTTCTAAAATGTCAAAAAGGTCCTGTCTATCAGTGTCATTACAGTTTTCAATTGTTTGAATTTAATTCTGAATTAAATCGTTAGTATCTAATAGTCATTAATGTCATCCCTGTCAATACATGCAAAGTGACTATTAGCGTCGAGTTCCATCGAAAGTTCCGAACTGTGGTCTAACAAGAGGTAAAGCCGATTGATTTCCTCGTCATGGTTTGAAAGCCAATCTCCAAATTTCAAAGCTGTTGACTTGCCTTCTTTTTCTAAACTTGTTTCAGCGTCGTGAAAATTTAAAACTGCTTTATATTCATTCAAAAGTCTACACCCAATATAATTTCCATCGACAATAATGGAACAATAAGAAAATTCATATTAAATCTGTGCCTTTGACAACAGAATTCTAAGTTGGTCTGTTGGTGTACATCTACACTTTTTCCAAAATCTGCACTTTGTAATTCAATATTACGTAAAGGAAGTGTAGGGCAATTGTTCAACTTGTTGCATTTACTAAAAGCTGTTTCACTAATTACTGAAATAAGACTGTCAGACTCAAGTACAGCCATAAATTTTATATCATTTGGTGTGATGTCAATTACAGGATATGCAATGTTATTCTGTTTTACGTCATGTTCTTGGAGTAAGATGTCCCTAATGGCTTCCATTTTTACGTAATTAAAAGTCACGGCAACTACGTCGTCAGCTTCATACGTACGTTTCGTGGCTGCCAGTGGTGTGAGTCATTGTCTATTACCTTTTTGTTGTCGCGCGTCGTTACTGGGATTTGGAGATCTAACTTCTACAATTTCAACTTGTCGAGAGGGCCCTGTCCTGTTTGAATCCCGCCAGGTCTGATTAAATTCAGGTCTGTCGTCACGATTATATCGTCTGTCGTCATCTCGGTAGTTTATGTAGTTTCGGTCTTGTTGGTTAAGTGATGGAGGATTTCTCCCTGAATCATAACTGCGAGGTGGACCGTTGCGTCTGAAGTTATTCTGTCTCCCATGATAATAATTATTCTGGTTCCCATATTGTCTGTTTCTACAATTGTCTGTGTCATAATCATTACCACGGAGAGGTGATCTTTCCCTGTAACTATTGTTATTCTGCCAACGTTTGTCATACGGGTGGTGTCTATTTTGATCACGATTTGCGCTGTAAACGTAGTCTTGTCGTGTCCGGTTATTACTTCTGTCGTCACGGAATTGGGACGGATGTGACCTGTAATTGGAGTTTTTCTGTTTTCACACGCCGCAACAGTCTTTGTCGATTTCCAATTCTTGTAAAAAGTCCCTGAAAATCCTCAATGTCATCTTTGCAACGTCCTGCCAAAATAACATGTCTCAAATGAAACTTCCTGGCAGATTAAAACTGTGTGCCCGACCGAGACTCGAACTCGGGACCTTTGCCTTTCGCGGGCAAGTGCTCTACCATCTGAGCTACCGAAGCACGACTCACGGACGGTACTCACAGCTGTACTTCTGCCTTGCAAGGTTCGCAGAAGAGCTTCTGTAAAGTTTGGAAGGTAGGAGACGAGATACTGGCAGAAGTACAACTGTGAGTACCGTCGGTGAGTCGTGCTTCGGTAGCTCAGATGGTAGAGCACTTGCCCGCGAAAGGCAAAGGTCCCGAGTTCGAGTCTCGGTCGGGCACACAGTTTTAATCTGCCAGGAAGTTTCATATCAGCGCACACTCCACTGCAGAGTGAAAATCTCATTCTGGAAACATCCCCCAGGCTGTGGCTAAGCCATGTTTCCGCTATATCCTTTCTTTCAGGAGTGCTAGTTCTGCAAGGTTCGCAGAAGAGCTTCTGTAAAGTCTGGAAGGTAGGAGACGAGATACTGGCAGAGGTAAAGCTGTGAGTACCGGCCGTGAGTCGTGCTTCGGTAGCTCAGATGGTAGAGCACTTGCCCGCGAAAGGCAAAGGTCCCGAGTTCGAGTCTCGGTCGGGCACACAATTTTAATCTGCCAGGAAGTTTCATATCAGCGCACACTCCGCTGCAGAGTGAAAATCTCATTCTGGATGTCTCAAATGTTCAGGCAATTTAATTAAGCAAATATGAATGAGTTCTGATGGCCTGTATGGGTTTGACAAATACTTATTTTTGTGCAACATATCTTCGAAATATTTTACAGGGCTAGAAAATTCAGATTGTTCGAAATGTTTCATCATCCTGAGTAGCCTCTGACCAATATGCTGAAAGGAAGGCATGATAGAAATCTCCTTCACTGTGACAGTCACGAATAGCCAAACGCATTCTTACTGCTGGTTCATTTTCTAGATAGCCACACATGAATTCAAATCTGTGCTCTAATGACCAATTGGGAGAAAAACAATGAGCAAACTGATGAAGCCAAGCTTGTGGATGTATATCATTACCGGAATTCTTGAATGTTTTAAATTTACGCGTTGTGATGAAGAGCTTATAGTCAAAATCGCCGTGTCAGCGAATTGCAAATCGGTCATTGTTACGTCGTGTCGGTGGTTTCGTCTCAAGATTCGGTGCGCCTTGCCAATTCCTCTCAAAATTTCCAAAATACCCTGTGTTGTTACTTTGTGACTTTTCCTTATTTCTGAATCACTCTTCCCGTGTCGGAGTGCGAATGTCCTCTGAAATATGTAATTCTTGTATTACCTGTGCCAACTAATCTTGTACTTCCCGCATTTCTCTTTTGTACTGTGTATGGGTTTGATTCTGATTTTGTTTGAATTTCCTAATTTGTTCGTACTCTTCTGTGTCAGTAAAGGCTAAGGTATCATTCAGATCATCATCTACCTTCGTAGATAAATTAGTTAGTAGGTCCGAAAGTTCGACTACTTTTTCCGATAATGTACTGATCTCCTCTGTGTGGTTTTTTGAACCATGTTTTAAAGTGGCCATTTGTGTGGAAAGCATATCTTCTGTGTCCTTTAAGTTTTCCTGACTGTGAACAAGTTACGTGACCGTATCGGTAGACGCAACTGAATCAATTTTAGCCTTCAAGGTGTCGTGATTTTCGTGAAGAATAGTCTGCAGTTCTTTTACGGCTGCTTCATGATTGTGTAATGTGTTTTCATGTCGCGAAAAAATAGGCTGAAAATGCTCACAAATTTGCAGTTTTACGTATTTACACACTTTTTAACATTTAGATTCGATTTTAAGTAACTCAGCAATTAAACCACGTGTTTGTTCAAGCGTTGTCTCTAACTTTTGAAGATTTTGCTCCACTGTGTCTAACTTTTGTAGCTGTTGTCCCATTTGGTGCATTAATTGTAATAACAATATATTAGTGTCTGGAACATTTTCCATTGTGCTTTTCGGCAGTGCATTTGCACCGGCAACATTCGCATTTTGAAAAGCAGAGAATTAATCTTGACATAATTGAGAAAATGGTAAGGACGCAAAACCTGTATCTACGGTATTTGCAAGATTCTGTTCTGTCATTTTGCATTCCTGAGGCGAACTATTGCCGACCGATCGATCGACAATACTCCCCTGTTCACTAATTGTTTGACTCTCTACACCATTAATTACTGCCTGGTCCATTTCCATATGCACAATTGCCAAGTTATTTTGGACATTTGTCACTTCATTACTATGTGGTGCTAACACCATCATTTTTCAATTTACTTTGGAGCCTAGTGTTGCGCTTTTCACAAGCCATGATTGTCACAGAATTTCACATGATAACTCATAAAAACACAATTTGAAGAGAAAAAGTAAGAAAACACATTAAAAATAGCCTTAAAAATAGTATCTAATTAATTGCAAACGCGACTGCGAAATACTTGGTGCAACTCCACATGCATGCAACAACTGCTTTGCTCATTACAATATTGTACAACAATGAAAAACTACAACTACAAAGGTAATTCTCTACGCGCTAGCTAGCAATAACAATAATTAATTTCTAATCATGCACTAATTATTAAAAATACCAGAAAGATCAGAAGATTCCAGTGAGATATCCTTGGCAAAGTGTCGACAGACGAAAATTCCTTATTAAATATTTTACTTAAACTGCTGAGTGATATTGAATGCAAATGTACCTATTTTCTCTTTACTTATTCTTATCCTGTTAACACTGACCCACAATATTCTAGCGCAACGCAATCTGACTGCTCAACAAAAGGGATAACCTGCCTTCAAATAATTAATTCAAAAGAATGGCCCTGACTAAAAAGAATTCTTAGCAATAACCTATACATTTCATTAAGCACTTACCTAACAAAAATTTTCATTACGCAAACTACTGCAATACAGCGAGCGCCAATACTACCAGCTAAATAAAAGAACACCGACGTCGAGGCCGATGGTCGGGAACATCACGTCGGATTTGCAGATCTTCTCAGGGAGTTGTTAGGCAACTCATGAAGAGTGAAAATGAAACATCAACGGAGCAGTATTAATGTTAAATCATAACGAAACTATTCTAGGCTGCCCCGAAATAAAGTTCTTGTTAACGCAATCATCAGAATGATTAGTTATTTATGGTACATAACATTAATGTGAACCCTGTGCATGAGGGTCTTTTTTCTTAATTTTACTTTTGTTGGTAAGCCTGACTACTGGCCATAACCTATTGCATGATTTCCAAAAGTTTCGCTGTCTCTTTCAGTTTGTAAACTACTATACAGTTTACTGATATGATTCTATTTACGTAAACGTCCACTGCAAGCACTGAATAAGCGTCTCTGTGGTGAATTTTTATCATATTATTGTCAGCTGAAATTTTCAGAAGAGCCTTAGCTCCACAATTCTCACAGAATATCCACCAGGCAGTGACTGTCCATGGATTAACTTCATAACACTGCGTTAAGTTTTGCTTAGAAATGGTTTAAGTAACATCTGTGAAGTTTGCAGTATTCATACGTGCACAAAGTATTTTTGTAATTTGTAATTGTATGGCCGTGTCTGACTTCGTACTTAACCTATTGGCCTGAGAACAGATAAAAGTATTCTTTTTAATCTATCAAATATACGTACTGATACTGAGGAAATCATTGTCTCACCTATGAACGATGAACCCTAGCATGTCCCTAAACTAAACGAAACATAAATGAGAAAAAAATCATCGCTTACGCGAAGAGATATGCACTCAGGGGGGTAAGAAGAAATGTGTGACCTAACTACAGTTAAACATACATAGTTGCATATGTACACTAGATAATTCACGGCCCATACTAAACATAGTACCATGACATTTAATCTATAAAATAAAGAAAAATGAGTATTCTCTTGACAACTGTGCATACTACACATTTTCAGTCTTAAATTTACACAATGTAAAAGTATCAGCATATGTACAGTCACAAATAAGACAGTTTTCTGCCTTCTCTTAATAGTAAAATAAATCACTTTAAATTTTCCTTTGGTCCCATGAAGACAAGAAGTCTGTTTACAACAGTTTTGTTCCGTAATTGGTCAGCTTAAACGGAGCGCCATTCTCTCATTTGTAAGAGTAACGCTGATTGGCGGACTGCGTCTGACGCAATGAGCCAGAGGAGTGAAGGAAAGACAGCGGATGATTTACCCTTTTGCTTTTTGCGTGGAGACGGGTGGTTGGTTCTGGTGACACTCTTGAAGCAGGAACACGTAGCGGGAGCGAGTGCGCTCGTGCGTGTACGCAGAGAGCGAGGAACGAAGTCTCTACTCAGTACTGCATTGAGAGAGCACCTCTGTCGAAAGCAAATCGGAGTGATACTCTATATTGAGTTGCTCGCGATTATCGCGATTAAGCGTTTGTTCACTGTCTTGGCTGCGACACATAATGTGCAGTGTGAACACAGACAGAGTATTGGTTAGCGCCTGTGAGCGAACATTGAGTGGCATCGCAGTGGGCTGGTTATCTGACAGGTGCACCACGCCATTACTTAGACTAGGGGCAGATAGGAGTCCTTGACTTCATCAAGGCATAGTGACAGTTCGAGTGGCGAAGGTTAATCCAGATAGAAAGAGATAGTTTTCTTATTTTTCAGCGGTGAACGACTCAGGCAGAAGTCGTCACAGCTCACAGTATTGTGCGCTACATCATAGGCGACCCCCATCTTTCCTCCTTTAGAAATAACATACTTCATTCACGTCACTCCATTACATTTCTCATGTGACAGCCTCGACCGTACTTAGAAAAATTCAATCGGATAATTATTCAAGTTAAGTAGGCCCCGTCTCTAAGCCATTCTGTTGAGTAAATAACATTCCTAAAGAAAAGGGATAAAAGGGTTTCCCACACTTTGTATATGAATTTCATTAACAGGATTCCTATCCTTAAAGGTAACCTTCTATTTCGAAACGAACCTGGAAGTTTGTGTATCAGTTTATAAATAAAAGTTTCACCTGATTTACTCAGATTTTGCAATAAATAATATTTTCGTTCGTTTAATGTTTTTCTCACACTAACTAGCAATACTCCAGTTCCCAAATATCCACTAGTTACGTAAGAAAACAGAATATTGTTGTGTCTTTTCCTTACAGTGAACGACTCCAGAATATATATATTGCTGAATAGTTTTTCAGGCATTTTTGGTACGTTAGGAGAGTCTGTCTGACTTTTGTTGTTGTGTGGAGTGGAAATTGCTTCTTGCAGGAGCCAAATGGTACTTGTCAGATCAATCTGTTGCGCAACTCGTCAAAATAACACACACATACTGACAATGATGATCTAAAAAAAAGCTATGGAAGAGTTGCCTAATGACCAGGTATTTCCTTCATACGATTTGCCTACGGACACTACCCACATTTTGGCTCTTTTCACATTATCTTTTGATAGATGAGTTAGGCCATGGACCTATTGTCGTCGCACGTTCGTCATTGAGAAACACTAAAACAGGTAAAATACCGACGTTTCGAGCGTCTCTGAAGAAGATCTCTTCAGACAGACTAACTGCAGTTATCGTCCTGAAGAGGAGTACTGTAAAGACGGCCGAAACGTCTGTATTTTACTTGTTTATTGTTTCATAATAAAACTATCTTTATTCTACACAGATATTCCACTTTTGCAGAATATACTGTAAATTTCTCTGTTCTAGAGTAGAACTGACAAGGTTTCTTGTCTAATATCCTTAGGAGCGAGTGTCTCATAACGACAATGAAATCTCACCACTTTGATTTTGGTGTTTCAGGTACATCAGCTTAAAAAATAAGATTTGTTGACACAGTATGGAGGTGGATCTGCGGTTGGACGGGGAATATGGGAGATCGTGTTATTGATGGTCATATGGGAAGGATGTTGGTTTAGTACAGAAACAATGTGGAAGCCATATTTAATTGATAGCGCAAGCTGCAGCTCTTAAACAGACTATCAATACATGCAATCAAAAAATATTTCGTCGAGATGCACATCTACTGCAGATTTATGTTGGTTGGTTTGGTGGTTGGTTTGGTGGAAACGGGATTCAAGAATTGGTTGTCGACAGACTGTTGATGAGGGTATCACGTTAGTGGATAGTGAGGGGTAGGCACAGGTTGTGGCATTTGCAGAAGAACTGGACGAAGATGGATTCGAAGACTTTGTTGAACGTTGAAACAAGCTTCCCGGTTAGGTATGAGAAAGCCTGAATAGCAACATTGTTAGGTTTTAGAAGATCGCAGAATTTTGAAGTTTTTCAAAAGTAGCCAATCTGAAGATTATTTTCGTAAATGTACAAGATTTATTACGAATGGCGCCATTCTTCTACGTTTATTGAGAATAGTGAACGAGAGGGATGTTACGTTCTTATTAAGATCTTATGTGACTTGGTTGGTATATTTAATTCTGTCGGTACAACGTCGCAAAAGCGCTGCAGGGTACTGGTAAAAGATGGGACAAATGTCCTCGTGCGTTAATGACTATGGGGTATCAGGGAGCCGTCGAAATGAGATCGTCCACGACTGACAGTGCCAGAAGGATTGTTACGGATGAGTGAATAATTGAGACATAAGCTCTCTACAGTGATGTAATTAAATACTTTCTCGTGTTTGTAACAGTTTATGTCTCAAAATGGTCCAAATGGCTCTCAGCAATATGGGACTTAAGATCTGAGGTCATCAGTCCTCTAGACTTAGAACTACTTAAACCTAACTAACCTAAGGACATCACATACATCCATGCCTGAGGCAGGATTCGAACCTGCGACCGTAGCAACAGCGCGGTTCCGGACTGAAGCGCCTACAACCGCTCGGCCACAACGGCCGGCAGTTTATGTCTCATATAATTCTGAATCTGATACGTATGATATGCTCATTCTGGGGTTTCTTAGCGTTTACTCAATTCCTAACATATCTCTGCAGGTTTCAGTTGTGCAGCAGTTTACGTTTACACAGGACTGTGTATGAAAAAGCGAATAAAGTGGGTGAATTCAGGGAGCAGCGTATATATGTTCATTTTATTTTACACTCTTCGGTGAAACGCAGTAAGAACAGCGCGTGTGCCTTTTTTATGAGGGCTGCTAGGAAAGTATGGAACGATCGGTCGCGAAATGGAAGGCACAACGAAAATTAAAACGTTTTTATTTGCAACTGTTAGGTACAGCTTCCAGCTACATCTCTACATAGTCGCCTCTCCCTGTCGTAATGTTGTATCAACTCGCCAGTACTCTCCCCATAGAAGGCAGCTTCCTGTGTTTTCCAGCAATTTTCTACATTGGACCCCAGCAGCCCACTGTCTGTGCCAAAACGTTGTGTTCATAGCGAGCGGTTCATCTGAGCAGAGACAAAGATCAGAGAGAGCCAAGTTCGGGCTGTACGATGGATGATCAAACACTTCCCATCGAAAAAGCTGCAAGAACGTCCTCATTGCCCCTGCGGTGCGCGGCCGAGAACTTTCATGGACAAGGAACGGCCAGCCATAGTGGCCGAGCGGTTCTGGGAGCCACAGTCTGGCACCGCGCGACCGCTACGGTCGCAGGTTCGAATCATGCTTCGTGGTGCCTGGGTGTTGTGTGATGTCCTTAGGTTGGTTAGGTTTAAGTAGTTCTAAGTACTAGGGGACTGATGACTCAGAAGTGAAGTCCCATAGTGCTCAGAGCCATTTGAACCATTTGACAAAGAACGGCATGACAGTTACATTATGTGAGGTTGCATGAAATCAGGCGAAATCTCTCGTCAGGCACCCTTATATGGCAGGACACACTATTTTCTAGGCATCTTTACGCGCTCACTGTTCTCTCTGAATTGAGAAGAACGACGTGAAACTATCTATGGGCATACTAGAAACACTGTCCCACACTGCAAAGCTTCGTCGGATTTTCACAGTGCTTTCCTAATAGCCCTGTCGATTCCCGAAATAATTTAAACCTCTATAATACTTGAGGAATAAAAATCCCACTTTTTTTTTAGAGTTACAATTGATTCGCTTATCGCATTAGTCTCATCGTATGCCCTGCTAGTAACATTATATTTGTTTAAGACGATATTATCTTATTCAATCTTGACTTGAAGCATGCCACCAAAGTTTCATTTTGCTCATTTTTTTTCTTTCTCTGAACAATTATTATAATTTGTCATGTATTTCATTAACTCATTGTGTCATATATGTTACCTACGAAATGACAAATTCTTTGGATGCTCCTATTTTATATCTTTGTTCTCACAAAATTCATTTATTTATCTGCAGTCTTGTTGAAAGGCTCAAAGTAAAAAATCTTTTA
Organism: Schistocerca piceifrons; assembly: GCF_021461385.2. Lineage (NCBI taxonomy): Eukaryota > Metazoa > Arthropoda > Insecta > Orthoptera > Acrididae > Schistocerca > Schistocerca piceifrons. The sequence goes on along the minus strand of NC_060144.1, from coordinate 414,201,131 downwards.
CATAATAACTGTACAAATTTTGGTGTGTTCTTTATTGTTAATATGTAAAATAATCTACCAAGAACCAACGGAACAGTCAGTTAACGCGCCATCAATACAATAGATGATTTGTCACAGAACTGGGAGTGATACATTTTGTCTCCTCTGAGTGGAGGGTTTGAACCAGCGATTCTGTCTTCTGTTTTGTGCTGTCAGAATTGAAGCGAGCTGGCGGGGACGGTAAGAAGACTGCACAGGATAAACAGTTTAATGGCCAAGACTAACAGTTTTACGGTAGCGAACTAAGAGGTTATTGCAATCGAGGAATGTATTTATAACTACTGAGGTAAGTTCTAGATCTCATTTCATTATGTGCGTTTCATTAACTTTATTTGTGCCTAAGTCACTCTGGCGCTTCTCAGAACAATTGATCGCTTTACAAACACTGCACATATCTTAGGGTATTAACGACTGAACAAACAGACTTTATTCTACAAGTCGGGACACTACCCTCAATCGGTCTATGCGTTTCCGGAACAGATTTAAGGTTTCATCACATATCTTCCTTATGCACAAAATTTTGCCGGTTACGATTGCAGCCAGCTAGTGACAGAACCTTGCAGTTCTTCCTGGAACTTAAAGCGTTTGGGGCCAAGTCACTTTTCACATGCACTGTACGTAATCAACTCATTAAAAAAAAATAAAAAAAAATAAAAATGGCTCTCAGCACTATGGGACTTAACATCTTAGGTCATCAGTCCCCTAGAACTTAGAACTACTTAAACCTAACTAACCTAAGGACATCACCCACATCCATGCCCGAGGCAGGATTTGAACCTGCGACCGTAGCGGTCTCGCGGTTCCGGACTGAAGCGCCTAGAACCGCTCGGCCACCACGGCCGGCATCGACTCATCATGCGGATAATGGAATCTCTCATACGAAAACAAATGTTCGAGAATACCGCATACATGACCGATACTATTACTATTTCTGGCACAAAACCTAATATTACAGTCTATACTACTAACTGGTAGATAATTGATGTATGTGGGTACATACATGATAATTTGTCAGTTTACTTTATTATGTGTAAAAGAACATTTCTCGCAGTATTCGCAGCTAATAAATAATTCTGACTCTCTATAGTTCATTGTTTAACGCTATGTAATGCTGTAATTGTTTATATATAATGGGACGTTATTCAAAGAAACTAAATTGTACACAGATTTTTATTTTAGTCTTCAGTCTTTTTATTGGTTTCACGCAGCCCGCCACGAGTTCAATTCCTGAACCATCCTTTTCATCCCATAGTGGCACAGACGCGCTATGTCCTCAGTTGTTCGTTGGTTGTATTACAATCTCTGTCTCCCTATACGTTTTTCCCTCTGCCGCTCCCTCTAGTAGCATCGAAGTCATTCACCACTGTCTTGGCGCACGTGCTATTAACCTGTCTCTTCTTCTTATCAGCTTTTTACCTACGTTCCTATCTTCGTCAGTTCTGCGGAGAACCCCCTTAATACCCATTTTATCAGTTCACGTCTCACACGCTTCAGTACTCTTCTTTTACGGTTTTTCCGTAGTGCATGATTCACTACTACTATACATGTTGTGCTCCAAACGAACGCAAATTTCGTCCCCAAATTAAGGCTTATGTTAAATGCAAGCAGACTTCTTTGGACCAGGAATGCCCTCTTTGCATGTGCTAGCCTGATTTTTACGCTCTGATTGTCTCGTGTGTCGTGTATTATTTTGGTTCCAAGCTAGCAGAATTCGTTAATTTAGTCTATTTCGTGCCACTAATTTTGATATAAAGTTTCTCACTACTCTCATTTCTGCTACTCCTCATGCCTCCCGTATTTCACCAGTTACCTCTTGTTAGTGCGTATTATACACCCGTTAGACCTTTTCATTTAAAATATAATCTATAGACTTTTCGGAGATATTTAGAGTATGTGGCGAAGTCTCATTAGCTGTCCTGATCAGTCTTATTACCACGGCAGAGAGTTAAATGAAATTATAACCGCGTTTTCATTCGCGGAGTCGTATTGCTTACGCATTTAAGAGTTCATTAGGGCTGTTAATTAGTTAATTATAATATCAATAAACGTAATCTGCTTATTAACGCATTAAAATCAATTTATTCGAGCCAGCTAAGACCAGCGGTATCTTTCCTAAGTAGAGGAATAACGAATTACCAGAGGCAGACGCAGAGGCAAGTGGGTGCTTCTGGAGAGGTAACAACGGCAGCAGCAGTTGTCTCATACAGAATAATTTAGTCATTTTTTTCCAAGTTCTTCTGCGAAGAAGTCAACGACTTTTCCACAGTGGTAAGACCTGTTCCCGTCAGATCATCAAAGTGCTGTCGGCTGTGGCTAGCACTTGGGCGGGTCACCGTCCTGGTCCACCGAGTCCTGTTGGCAAGCAGGGTGCACTCAGCCCTTGTGAGGCCTTACTGAGTAGCTACTTGATTGAGAAGTAGCGGCACCCGCCACGAAAACTGACAACCCCCGAGAGAGGATGTGCCCTCCGTACCCGCATCCAGTGACGCCTATAGGCCGAGAATGACACGGGGGTCGGTCGGTATCATTGGGCCTTCCGAGGCATGTTCAGACGGAGTTCTGCTAACAAGGGAACCTCCCCATCACAGCCCCCTCAGATTTAGTTATAAGTTGGCACAGTGGATAGGCCTTGAAAAACTGAACACAGATCAATCGAGAAAACAGGAAGAAGTTGTGTGGATCTATGAAAAAAATAAGCAAAATATACAAACTGAGAAGTCCATGTGCAAGATAGGCAACATCAAGGATGGTGTGAGCTAAGGAGGGCCGTGGTCCAGTGGTTCGCCGGTACGGTAGCTCAGCGTGTTCGGTCAGAGGGTTAGCAGCCCTTTGTAATAAAAAAAAACTAAGCTAAACGACGTCCGCCCCGAGCAGATGCAACGAACAAAAGCAAACAAAATGAGATTTAAAAAAGTGGTTAGCGTGAGCAGCTGCGGAATGAGAGATCCTTGGTTCAAGTCTTCCCTGGAGTGAAAAGTTTAATTTTTTATTTTCAGACAATTATTATCTGTCCGTCCGTCCGGCCGATGCGAGGTAACTGCGCCGTAGTATGGGGACGCTACACATAAACAAACATCGAAACACACGACGTCAGTTGACTGCAGCGCACGGAAGAGAGAGTATTCCTGCTAACGAGGCTCCCTGGCTGGCAGTTGACTGGTTCTTAGCACTATGCGACTTGATTTCTGAGGTCATCAGTAGCCTAGAAGTTAGAACTAATTAAACCTAACTAACCTAATGACACCACACACATCCATGCCCGCGGCAGGATTCGAACCTGCGACCGTAGCGGTCGCTCGGCTCTAATCTGTAGCGCCTAGAACCGCACGGCCACTCCGGCCGGCGGCAGTTGACTGTTCGCTAATTTGGACGAGAGTGCATTAAATACGTGAGATGTATTCCGTGGGCAATATGAATCCAGCAAATATAGCTCGCGACTTCAATAACAAGGTCAATGAATATTTTCCGAACTGTAAGGAATCGGCAAGTTCCTTAAGGAATCGAACGATTGTCTAACATTTGTATGATTATTTCCTACATTTGTTGATAAACAGTACGTGTGATGATGACGATACCTTGCTGATTGCTGCGGGGCTGTATGTACCAGATGATGAGATTGTTGACGATCCGTACGAAGAACACGAAGAGGAAATACTGCGACTTCAATCTCATGGTATTTCTTTGTGTTACATGAAGGAAATGCTCCAATACAGGTTACTGTCCAAACCAATCAAAAGACGCAAATATAGATTATGGAGTGAAGTAACAAATAAATTTAAGAAATTTAAAGGGATGGAGGAAAAAAGCGCAATTAAATATTGCAAATGTTTTCAATTCCCATTGGAGAGGCACGTCCTTTCGTCTACTAATCGCACGGTTTTGCGGTGCGGTCGCAAAACACAGACACTAAACTTATTACAGTGAACAGAGACGTCAATGAACGAACGGACAGATCATAACTTTGCGAAAATAAAGAAAGTAAACTTTTCACTCGAGGGAAGGCTTGAACAAAGAACCTCTCGTTCCGCAGCTGCTCACGCTAACCACGGGACCACGGCACTCCTGAGCTCACACTATCCTTGATTATATTGCACATGGACTACTCAGTTTTTGTCATAGTTCCAGACAACTTCTTCCTCTTTTCTCGATTGATTTGTGATAAGTTTTTCAAGGCCTATCCACTGTGCCAACTTATAACTAAATCTGGGGGGGGGGGGGGGGGTTGCGATGGGGAGGTTCCCTTGTAAGAGAAGTGAACTACATCTGCGTACTTTACTGTGTAAACTAGAGTTTAGCAGATTATTCCAAGTTTCTGTTTCTGCGTAATCTCAGCGCTCATCCTTGTGTGAGGGGGCTTCCTCGTGTAATTGTCCGCCATCAGAAGAACTATGTTGCGTCTCTACGTTTCAGTCTCAAGTTAGTTCACAGCTTGTAGTTATGATCAATGCACTGGTGTTTGTATGTGTATTTCGTGCAGTAGCTTTCGAATAAACAGAGTAAAAAGTAACTGTTGATATATCCATTTTCAGTAGTGAAATTTCTATCTGGTGTTAATAGTTTACGGATCTTACGGCGTCGGGCTATAGCGAGATCGCTGTAGAGTAGATTTTGGTGTTTGTTTATTTTCCTCGTTATATTCAGCTTACATTCCAACTTCAGTAGCGCCACAGTCGGGTAATTTTCTCTCTTCGGTACGGGGGGGAGGGGGGGGGGGGAGGGGGGAGTCTGCTAGTACTTTTTAAGTTAATCTTGACTGCTTTGTTTATATTTATCGAGAGTTTATATCAATTTTTTACACTGTACAGTATGGCTAGAGACTGTGCTTGTTGTTAGTGGATGTTGTTGTTGTCTTCAGTCCTGAGACTAGTTTGATGCAGTTCTCCATGCTACTCTATCCTGTGCAAGCTTCTTCATCTCCCAGTACTTACTGCAACCTACATCCTTCTGAATCTGCTTAGTGTATTCATCTCTTGGTCTCCCTCTATGATTTTTACCCTCCACGCTGCCCTTAAGTGCTAAATTTGTGATCCCTTGATGCCTCAGAACATGTCCTACCAACCGGTCCCTTCTTCTTGTCAAGTTGTGCCACAAACTCCTCTTCTCCCCAATTCTATTCAATACCTCCTCATTAGTTATGTGATCTACCCATCTAACCTTCAGCATTCTTCTGTAGCACCACATTTCGAAAGCTTCTATTCTCTTCTTGTCCAAACTATTTATCATCCATGTTTCACTTCCATACATGGCTACACTCCATACAAATACTTTCAGAAACGACTTCCTGACACTTAAATCTATACTCGATGTTAACAAATTTCTCTTCTTCAGAAACGCTTTCCTTGCCATTGCCAGTCTACATTTTATATCCTCTCTACTTCGACCATCATCAGTTATTTTGCTCCCCAAAGAGCAAAACTCCTTTACTACTTTAACTGTATCATTTCCTAATCTAATTCCCTCAGCATCACCCGACTTAATTCGAACACATTCCATTATCCTCGTTCTGCTTTTGTTGATGTTCATCTTATATCCTCCTTTCAAGACACTGTCCATTCTATTCAACTGCTCTTCCAAGGCCTTTGCTGTCTCTGACAGAATTACAATGTCATCGGCGAACATGAACGTTTTTATTTCTTCTCCATGGACTTTAATACCCACTCCGAACTTTTCTTTAGTTTCCTTCACTGCTTGCTCAATATATAGATTGAATAACATCGGGGACAAGTTACAACCCTGTCTCATTCCCTTCCCAACCGCTGCTTTCCTTTCATGCCCCTCGACTCTTATAACTGCCATCTGGTTTCTGTACAAATTGTAAATAGCCTTTCGCTCCCTGCATTTTACCCCTGCCACCTTCAGAATTTGAAAGAGAGTATTCCAGTCAACATTGTCAAAAGCTTTCTCCAAGTCTACAAATGCTAGAAATGTAGGTTTGACTTTCCTTAATCTATTTTCTAAGATAAGTCGTAGGTTCAGTATTGCCTCATGTGTTCCAACATTTCTACAGAGTCCAAACTGATCTTCGCCGAGGTCGGCTTCTACCAGTTTTTCAATTCGTCTGTAAAGAATACGCGTTAGTATTTTGCAGCTGTGACTTATTAAACTGATAGTTGGGTAATTTTCACATCTGTCAACACCTGCTTTCTTTGGGATTGGAATTATTATATTCTTCTTGAAGTCTGAGGGTATTTCGCCTGTCTCATACATCTTGCTCACCAGATGGTAGAGTTTTGTCAGGACTGGCTCTCCCAAGGCTGTCAGTAGTTCTAATGGAATGTTGTTTACTCCCGGGGCCTTGTTTCGACTCAGGTCTTTCAGTGTTCTGTCAAACTCTTTACGCAGTATCGTATCTCCCATTTCATCTTCTTCTACATCCTCTTCCATTTCCATAATATTGTCCTCAAGTACATCGCCCTTGTATAGACCCTCTATATACTCCTTCCGCCTTTCTGTTTTCCCTTCTTTGCTTAGAACTGGGTCTCTATCTGAGCTCTTGACATTCATACAAGTGGCTCTCGTTTCTCCAAAGGTCTCTTTAATTTTCCTGTAGGCAGCATCTATCTTACCCCTAGTGAGATAAGCCTCTACATCCTTACATTTGTCCTCTAGCCATCCCTGCTTAGCCATTTTGCACTTCCTGTCGATCTCATTTTTGAGACGTTTGTATTCCCTTTTGCATGCTTCATTTACAGCGTTTTTATATTTTCTCCTCTCATCAATTAAATTCAATATTTCTTCTGTTACTCAAGGATTTGTACTAGCCCTCGTCTTTTTACCTACCTGATCCTCTGCTGCCTTCACTACTTCATCCCTCAGAGCTACCCATTCTTCTTCTACTGTATTTCTTTCCCCCATTCCTGTCAATTGTTCCCTTATGCTCTCCCTGAAACTCTGTACAACCTCTGGTTTAGTCAGTTTATCCAGGTCCCATCTCCTTAAATTCCCACCTTTTTGCAGTTTCTTCAGTTTTAATCTACAGTTCATAACCAATAGGTTGTGGTCAGAGTCCACATCTGCCCTGGAAATGTCTTACAACTTAAAACCTGGTTCCTAAATCTCTGTCTTACCATTATATAATCTATCTTTTAGTATCTCCAGGATTCTTCCACGTATACAACCTTCTTTTATGATTCTTGAACCAAGTGTTAGCTATGATTAAGTTGTGCTCTGTGCAAAATTCTACCAGACGGCTTCCTCTTTCATTTCTCTCCCCCAATCCATATTCACCCACTATGTTTCCTTCTCTCCCTTTTCCTACTCTCGAATTCCAGTCACCCATGACTATTAAATTTTCGTCTCCCTTGACTACCTGAATAATTTCTTTTATCTCATCACACATTTCATCAATTTCTTCATCATCTGCAGAGCTAGTTGGCATATAAACTTGTACTACTGTAGTAGGCATGGTCTTCGTGTCTATCTTGGCCACGATAATGCGTTCACTATGCTGTTGGTAGTAGCTTACCCGCACTCCAATTTGTTTATTCATTATTAAACCTACTCCTGCATTACCCCTATTTGATTTTGTATTTATAACCCTGTATTCACCTGGCCAAAAGTCTTGTTCCTCCTGCCACCGACCTTCACTAATTCCCACTGTATCTAACTTCAACATATCCATTTCCCTTTTTAAATTTTCTAACCTACCTGCCCGATTAAGGGCTCTGACATTCCACGCTCCGATCCGTAGAACGCCAGTTTTCTTTCTCCTGATAACGACGTCCTCCTGAGTAGTCCCCGCCCACAAGGACGATTTACTGCTGTATGTAAACGCCTGGAAGCTGCACTGATTGCAGTTGACAGGCTTCTGGCTCAAAGCTGCGGCGACATCGGGACGCCAGTGACGAGACGTGCGACACCACTGGTGCCGTCGCAATTCCCTGGTGACCTGCTTGTCGTTGCGTCTTCTGACACACGACATCTGACCGGTCGGTTATCGCACTGGACTCGTACTGGGGGGGACGACGATTCATATCCACGTCCGGCCATCCAAATTTAGATTTTCTGTCATTTACCTAAATCGCTAAAGGCAAATGCCCAGGTGATATCTTTGAAAGAGCATTGCTGATTTCCTGCCCCATACTTGGCACATTCCGAGCTTGTGCTCCGCCTCTAATGACGTCGATGTCGAGGGGACGTTAAACCGAATCTGCCTGATCTGACCGGTCTGGCCGGCCAGAGTGGCCGAGCGGTTCTAGGCGCTACAGTCTGGAACCGCGCGACCGCTACAGTCGCAGGTTCGAATCCTACCTGGGGCATGCATGTGTGTGATGTCCTTAGGTTAGTTAGGTTTAAGTAGCTCTAAGTTCTAGGGGACTGATGACCTCAGATGTTAAGTCCCATAGTGGTCAGAGCCATTGAGAGTGAGTGGCGGACAGTGGTGCGCTATCCACTGGACCCTCTTACCACTAAATCTGAGGGGGTGAGATGGGGAGTTTCCCTTGTAAGAACGGTGATCCTTTTTTTTTTTTGAGTCATCAATCTTGTGACTGGTTTGATGCGGCCCGGCTCCAACTCTTGTTCTGTGTAACCTTTCCATCTCAGAGTAACTTTTGAAACCTACGTTCTCAATTATTTGCTGGATGTATTCCATTCTCTGTCTTGCTTTACAGTTTTCAATCCCTACAGCTCCCTCTAGCACCATGTAAGTAATTCCGAGATGTATTAACAAGTGGCCTATCTTCTTGTAACTCTTTTCCATATTGTGCAGAGAACATTCTCATTCCTTACCTTATCAGTCCGCCTAATTTTCAACACTGTTACGTAGCATCGTATGTCAAAATGCTTCGATTCTCTTCTGTTCCGGTATTCCCACAGTCCATGTTTCACTACGATGCAATGTCGTGCTCCATATGTAAACTCTCAGCAATTTCTTCCTCATATTAAGGCCCGTGTTTGGTATCAGTAGACTTCTCTTAGCCAGGAATGCCCTTTTTTGTCAGCGCTAGTCCGCTTATTGATACCCTGTTCGGAAGTACGAGGGGGTATCAAAATATTTGGAGTCTAGCTCTGTAACACGTCAACAGATTAAACTTGTGCATGAAGATCCTCGGACAAGAATCCACAACATTGGTGCGATTGCCAGTGTGTTGTGTGGAATAGTGCAGGCAATCCTCACGCGTGATTTCTTCATGCAGCGTGTTGCTGCCAAGTTCGTTCCCAAGGATGCTGACCCAGGGGCAGAAGTAACACTGCGTCGAAGTCTACCAGAACCTCGATTAGCGTGTTATAAATGACCCGTCCTCAATGTAGGGCAGTGTAGTAAACCTTTTTTACCTACCGCCTACATTTGTATCTCTGATAATAGTAAAATTTTCTAACCGCCCACAAAATGGTGATTTATGAAACAGGAAAGTAACTATATAAAATTCATAAAACAGATTTATAGTAAGTTAAAACATATAATAATAATTACCTACCAAATATTTTATGTCAAAATTTTATGAAACCTCATGCAAATGTTTTTAAACCCCCCATCGCCTACCGCCGACCTCGAGAGCTGGGACGGTTACTAGTGGGCGGTAAGGACCACGTTGACCACCACTGATGAGGAGGATCATTGCGGATGACTAAATGTCAAAGCTCGTCGTTTTGGCATAAATGCAAAAATCTCGCGCGATTCGTAGAAGATATTTGACACGTTTCGAGAAGAAAACTTCCTGGACACATTTCAGCAGTGGCTGAAAAGCTAGGAGGGCTGTGGTCCTGTGTAAGATGACTGTTTTGATGGTGAGGGTGTGTAATTGTTGATTTGGAGAGTGTAGTAAAAAATGCTGGTCTCGAAACTTTTTGATACCCCCTCATCGTTGCTCTTGGAACAGTAGGAATCAAGGAACAGCAATACCGTTACTTAAGAAATAGGGCCGGCCGCAGTGGCCGAGCGGTTGTAGGCTCTTCAGTCCGGAACCACGTGACTGCTACGGTCGCAGGTTCGAATCCTGCCTCGGGCATGAATGTGTGTTAATCAGGTTTATGTAGTTCTAAGTCTAGGGGACTGAGGACTTCAGACCCATAGTGCTTAGAGCCATTTCAACCATTTTAAGAAATAGGCTGCTTCGCATATCAACCACTTATTTTAAGAATTTGTTTGGTACAAGTAATAAGACGTCATTGTCTGAAAAGTAGGAATTTATTATGTTTCTTTGTGTTAAAAAGGAAGGTGAGTGTACTATGTTCAAAGAGCTGGAGGGCAGTGCACCGATGTAACATTACGTCTCCCTGCACCATAACACCTGGATCCCGTGGTGGCCACGCGGTTAAAGGCGCTACAGTCTGGAACCGCTGTAGTGGGACGAAATTAAGCGTCACCCATCCACCAAAGTCAGCCCAGTTTGCAGGTGACTATAAGTTTAATTTAGTTTTGCTTATGTGTTTTCTTATTATTTGTAATAGATGTGAATTATCTAAAAGTTTTGTATTTTTTTTATGTGTTTCATGTACGGAGAGGTCGGCGCAACGAACGGGGACAGCATCTTCGTTGCCGCGACCAGAGAGGAAATTGCTGGCCGCTATACGTCGCGGGTCGACAGCCAAGGAGCAACAGAAGATCCTGGAACCGAGTTGTTGCATCGTGTTTCTAAAAATTAAAAATGAAGTTTTATACTCTTTTTGTACAACAATGACATCATATAGATCTTAATCTTATTGAAATGTTAGTCACTGTCTGTCAACGCTCAAGTTCACATCTGTATGTGTAGGAAGCTAATAAAATAGTGTATGCTACTAAAGTTGAAACACGTGTCGTGAAGATTTATTTATGAAGAGTTATGTGAACGGATTAATAATATATTTGACAAGATTATTGATTCAGACAGCGTTGGCCGAAACTTTGAATCTAAAAAGTTTATTTAATGTGTGATTCTGATATCGATTAGATCAAGATAACGTGTGTCGATATAATTTTCTGAGGAGAAACAAACGAAATTTAAATTCGAAAAAGTTACGAAAACCAATTGGCCCAAGTGATGTAATTCTCTGCACACGACTCAACTGATGTTTTACAGTTTCGTTCAAGAACCATTCTATGACAATTTAAAAAGAATATGAATCATTTTTGAAGTGGGTTGTAACTGACGTAGGTGACGAAGTCTGCACATGGTCATACATATATCAAACGAAAACCTAATACGTCGTTACACCACACCGTGGCGACCGTGACAGGACTTGTGTGCAACTAAGGCACACAGGTACGAAACAAAGCATCCAGAGTCCTTCGGAAGTCAACGCGAGTTTTCGTGGAGCCTTCACCAGCCAGCGGCGACTTCGCGGGTGTGGGCATCTGACGGAGTGCAGCCAAGCAGTACGGTCACGCAGTGGTTCCACGAGAAGGCGCATCTGTTGGGCAGCAGCTGAACGCTGCAAACCTCGACAACTCTTTTTCTCCCTAAACTAATAGGCCCAGTACGTCAGCTGCGGGGCGTTCCTCCGGCTGGTATTAGAGGTGTTGCTGAGGGCTTCGCCTGTCTACGGCGGTGCCGGGCGTGGTTGCAGCTAGCGACGTTTCCGGTGTTCGACTCAGCGTCCTGCCGGTTGCGGAAGCGGGGTCGCAGCATCTCAGCAGCGGCATCGACGGCTGTTACATCTGCAGCCCATAGCAGCACACTGATCATCGAGAACTACAAATTACAATATTAGTGTCCGGTGAGTTTGTTTCAAGTTGGAAGTGGAGTGTTGTACATAGGAAGTGTGCTTTTACAGGATTGTTGATTACAAGTCTGCGTGTGTAAATAGTTAATATCTTACAATAATGTCGGGAAGTGAAATGTCAGACGAAGAGCAATCTATGTCCGATAGGAGCATGAGAGCCCTTTTTAGGGCGATCGCTAAATTAAAACAATCTAACGAGGAATCTACTGCTAGATTAAAAGAGGAACTAAAACAGGAATTAAAACAGTCTAACGAAGAATCTACTGCTAGATTAAAACAGTCTAACGAAGAATCTATTGCTAAATTAAAACAGTCTAACGACGAATCGACGGCTAGATTAAAAGAGGAACTTAAAGGGGAGCTAACAAAATCAACAGACAGGTTGCAGGAATATCTTAATGAAACCAGTCGAGAATTAAGTGATAAAATAGAGTCTTCTAAAGTTGAAATGCAGGAAAAATTAGTAGGACTTAGTAATAAGATTGCTGATAATTGTAAAAGGTTAGAAGAATATATCCAGGAATCGCGCGAGGAAAAAGCTCGCATGCGAAACGATATCACTGACTTAACCGAGAGACTAGATAGTGTCAATATCTTAGTTGTAAATGAAATGCAGAAAAATAACGATATGTTACGAGATGAATCTTCTATGCAAACAGAAAATGTTCGCAGAGAATTATTGAAATCTATTAAAGAGGTCTCTACCAAACCTGTAGAGATTTCTTCAATAGATAATGTAGAATTAGAGACATTAACTCATCAAGTAGAAAAGGACCATACCGAAATCGAAAACATGAAATTTTTAATTACTGAAATATGCAGTAATCTTGAGACTGCCAAAGATAATAACATTGATGAAGGTACAGAGCGTTCACATCGTGAACACAGTGAAGAATCGATATTAGCTAGTCGCGTATCCAATACAGAAATGCGGATACAGGAAATTACTAAACGGTTACCGGAATTAGATAATAACGAGAACATTTCAGGTAGCAGAGGTAATAACATAATCAGAGACAACAGTCGCATCGAATTTGCTAGCTCGGACGACAACAATATGAATAAAGCAATCACGGCAAGCCAATCCGATGCAACTCCGTCTCTGCAATCTAAACAAAATCCGACTATTTCTCTCGCAGAATGTCTGGATGACATAACGACAAATTCAAATGTAGCAAGTCGATTTCCTGTATTCAAACCAGGAGGCGAACTTCATCCTATAATCTTTATAAAAGCTTTCGAAACATCATTATCTCCTAAATGGAGTAATGAAAAACGCGTTCAATTTGTAATAGGACATTTAGAAGCAGAAGCTGCGGAATGGGCAGTACTGCATAGAAATGAATTCAGGGATTGGGATGATTTTGTTAAGCAGTTTAAACAAAATTATTGGTCAAGACGAAAACAACAACACTTAACTTTAAAGTTGTTAGCCCCTCCTCCATATTCTAAACGGTGGAGAGGTTATAGGAATTATTTTGAATGGCATTTAAACCGTGCTAAATTAACTGAAGAACCAATTATTGAAAGTCATCTAATACGAGTCCTAAGTAGTAGGTTACCGTATTACATAAAGGAAAGAAAAATGTTATTCTACGAATTATACAAAACCTTAATAATGGGGACGAAACAGTTAACACCCGGGGTGTGTGGTTATATTTTAACGACTTGTTGTATTGGAAAGCACAGAGGGAACACTAGAGATGGAAAATCTGCATTCCGAAAACTGTTGTGGACGAGTTAATTACTTATATTCATGAAGGTTACGGGCATTTTGGAATTCATAAATGTATTAAACATCTAATGAAGTATTATTATTTCAAAAATATGTCCCGTATTGTGAGAAGTATTATTAGGGCTTGTGAAACCTGTCAAAAGGTTAAAGTTAATAACAAATCCAAGCGTTATAAATTATATGCTGTAATTCCTCGAGGTTTGTGGGATCTACTATCATTAGATTTTTTCGGCCCTCTGCCTCGGAGTTCAGGAGGATTAACATATGTGTTTGTTGTAATGGAATGTTGGTCCAAACATGTGAAACTGTATACTTTGAAACGAGCGAGTACAGCAAGCGTTATACGCTGCCTCATCCGAAATTACTTTGTTAACTGGGGCATTCCTAAACGACTTATGTCTGACAACGGTAGTGCCTTTATTAGTCAAAGATTTCAAGATATGATAAGACAATATGGAATCAAACATATCTTAATTTCGAAATATCACCCTCAAAGTAATTTAGTAGAAAGAGTCATGAAAGAATTAGGACGATTATGTAGAACTTATTGTGCACATAAACATACTCGGTGGGCCAAACTAATGCCTGAATTCGAAAAGATATTAAATGAATTGCCTCACCTAACGACGGGATTATCACCTATAGAAATTTTAGGCAAACGAATTATAGGTGAGCCTTTACTAGCTGCTTTACCTTGGCCACCAGTAAATGAGATCCAACAATGTATCCCAGACGAAAAAGTTTGCGAACAGATTGTAAAAAATGCCGAACGGAGAATTAAAAGTTATAATCAACAGGCTATAGAACCCTCATTTCAGGTAGGAGATCTTGTGTTAGTACGATCTCATCCTAAAAGTTCTAAGATCGGTAAGGAATGTAGAAAATTCTTCTTGATCTTTGAAGGTCCATATGTTGTACATAAGATTGTACATCCCAAAGCATTACTTCTTATGGAACCTTCATCAGGTGTAATTAAAGGATTATATAGTGTTGATCAAATGAAACCCTTCATTCCTAAATAAGTTAATATTTAGTATATGTTACACACGGAAGAGCGTTCATAGGTTATTCATGTGAAGTTTTTCGTGATAGTTACGTGTTATTTTAAATAAATGACAGAAAGCTTAAACATGTGTTCTACAATAATCTACTGGTACTTCAAAAAGAGAAAGATAACCAAAAGGGGGATTTATATGGAGGAAACTTTGCTCTTAGGTCTAAAGGAATTTTGCGTATTTTAAATTTACTCGGATAGTAGGAACCAAAGGGGATGGTTAATAGTTTTAGGGACCATTGGCGTCCAGAGCTATATGGCTCACGAGAACATAGCAGAGTGCCTTTAATAGAGGTTTGTAATAGTGTTAATATAGAACACACCAAACGGGGCTCTCTCGCTTGTTTCTCCTAAATAAATGGCCATTACCCAACAAGGTGTCCGAAGGTAAAGAAAGCCGTGCCGAGATTCCAAAGAAAGTTTTGCTTGATTTCTTCTTGACCTCAGGCATAAATAAGGCATTAGGGAAGAGGATGACGTAAAGTAAATAGTACTATTAGTTATTGTGAGAAACTTATTAGTAATATACATTCTTGAAAAGAATAACTCTAGTAAATAAATGAAACTGAAACTAATCTATCACAATTTGAACGCTCTGTCCTAATGTACAACGTTAAAGAACGTACTAAATCAGTATTTATTAGCAACTATTAACTGAAGAGGGGCAATCTCCCTATATTCGGTTACGAATTACCATAAGAGCACAATTAAGAGTAAATGACAAATAGTCACAACGATATCGTATTAAAAGGATTAAATCTATCTAATAGCAAGGACTCTAGGTTACGTAAAATGTGAGGAAAATGTATTAACAGTTAAATATTGTATATTGAACAGTTTTAATTC
Organism: Schistocerca piceifrons; assembly: GCF_021461385.2. Classification (NCBI taxonomy): domain Eukaryota; kingdom Metazoa; phylum Arthropoda; class Insecta; order Orthoptera; family Acrididae; genus Schistocerca; species Schistocerca piceifrons. The sequence goes on along the minus strand of NC_060144.1, from coordinate 414,185,811 downwards.
CGGTTAAAACCTGACAAACTGAGCTTGTGGGTGGGGTATGTAGTGGGACGAAATTAAGCGTCACCCATCCACCAAAGTCAGCCCAGTTTGCAGGTGACTATAAGTTTAATTTAGTTTTGCTTATGTGTTTTCTTATTATTTGTAATAGATGTGAATTATCTAAAAGTTTTGTATTTTTTTTATGTGTTTCATGTACGGAGAGGTCGGCGCAACGAACGGGGACAGCATCTTCGTTGCCGCGACCAGAGAGGAAATTGCTGGCCGCTATACGTCGCGGGTCGACAGCCAAGGAGCAACAGAAGATCCTGGAACCGAGTTGTTGCGTCGTGTTTCTAAAAATTAAAAATGAAGTTTTATACTCTTTTTGTACAACAATGACATCATATAGATCTTAATCTTATTGAAATGTTAGTCACTGTCTGTCAACGCTCAAGTTCACATCTGTATGTGTAGGAAGCTAATAAAATAGTGTATGCTACTAAAGTTGAAACACGTGTCGTGAAGATTTATTTATGAAGAGTTATGTGAACGGATTAATAATATATTTGACAAGATTATTGATTCAGACAGCGTTGGCCGAAACTTTGAATCTAAAAAGTTTATTTAATGTGTGATTCTGATATCGATTAGATCAAGATAACGTGTGTCGATATAATTTTCTGAGGAGAAACAAACGAAATTTAAATTCGAAAAAGTTACGAAAACCAATTGGCCCAAGTGATGTAATTCTCTGCACACGACTCAACTGATGTTTTACAGTTTCGTTCAAGAACCATTCTATGACAATTTAAAAAGAATATGAATCATTTTTGAAGTGGGTTGTAACTGACGTAGGTGACGAAGTCTGCACATGGTCATACATATATCAAACGAAAACCTAATACGTCGTTACACCACACCGCGCGACCGATACGGTCGCAGGTTCGAATCCTGCCTCGGGCATGGATGTGTGTGATGTCCTTAGGTTAGTTAGGTTTAAGTAGTTCTAAGTTCTAGGGGCCTGATGACCTTAGAAGTTAAGTCCCATAGTGCGCAGAGCCATTTTTTGAACACCTGGATCCTGTTCACCAATGTTCCTGGATGAATTAAATGTTTCCACCTCTCGCCATGTGATCTTCAATCTGCTCTCATCTGAGAAGAGAAGGCGCACTCACTCCTCAACGGCACAGTCCTTACGCTCTTGGCACAATCGCAAATGGTGGTGCTCATGTGCTGGTGTCAACGGAACACAGCGTACTGTCTCAGGTAAGGAGACCACCCCCATACAGTCGCCGTGCCATAGTGGAGTCCTCTTAAATGTGTTTGCAACTGCACCCGATGATTGACGTGGATCCTTTCTTGCCTATTGCACAACGTAGTGGTCATCTGCTACTATAATTGAATGTCTTCGGCCTCCACTTCTCCTTCAGGCAGCAGTGCCCGTTGTTTGGATCACGCCCCAGACACGTGAAAACAATGCTGTGAGCAATACGAAACTCCTGGGTTACATTCGTTAGACTTCCAGTTTCCCGACGATTCTTCCCCATGTGAAGTCATCCAAATGTTGTCTCTGGGCCACACTGCAGTGAAGACCACCACCACATTGCACAATAATTGCTCGCTGATCGAAACGCGCTGTCTTTTCCCATTCCTTCACCTGCATCGTGTTGCGGGGCCAGCTCCAGTGGCGCTATGTCACTCTGACCTCACGCCATGTGGCGTCTAGCTTTCTCGCACAACTAGCGAAAATCTGGAAACAAGTTCCCACACTCCGATTCATTCCCGCTAAGGTATTAATGTGTTATGTTAATTTATCTATGTCTCTGTTACCTTTGGCATAACAGTATATATAGCTTCTTCCAAGGCACCATCTGCTAGCGGCAAGCCTTCCTTCCAGGACTTGGTGCTGTTGAGCTTCTGGGCCAATCCAGGCTTGCAGCCTACAGCAGCTCGACTCCTGTCCAGGGGCCAACGGATCACAACCAGGTGGCGCCCCGGTGAGGGCTCCGTGGTGCCTCACGATGCCACTCACAAAGGTGGGATTCACCATAGGGTGCCTGTCATCCTCTGAAAGTGTTCCAGTTGTCTGCTGTGTCACTGACGCCACTCGCGCACAGCGCAGCGCGTGTAACTGGGACACTTGCCGGAAGAAGGCTGTGGGTGTCAGCATTCAGGGAGCATACGACCGGACCTGTCGGCTGGTTGCCAGCTGACACCATGCGCATGTGCCTACCTTGCCACTTGCTGTGAGAGTCGTGCCCGCCACACTGCAGCATCTTAGTGTAGCTGCATGGGGCTTAATAAAGAGATTGACTTGTTAGTATTGTTTTAATGAGCTGATACAGGCCTGCATCTTCGCTACGACTCTCCACCCCTGCACGATCCTGCACCGAAGTGGCCCGCCACCGCTGGGTCTGCTTCAGTTGGCGACTGAAGATGAAACTACAATGCCTACAACCACCATAAGGAGATGAAGAAGTTGGCTCAACTGCTGCGGGGACTGAGTGCAGTCTTTTTTTATTTTGGGTATCAAGGGTAATCAACAAGTCTTTTGCCAAGTATGTAATTGTGGCGACTAGTAGCACACTATGTTCTGTAGGTGTATAGATAAGAATGTTAATTTTGCGATATGTGTGAAAGACGAACAAAACGCAGGTCATTTCCTAGGAGGGTGTAAGGTGTTAATCATGTGTAGCGATTCAGGAAAAGAAGCTGAGTGTTGTAATGAAGCACTCGTTTCTCTCAGTGTATAAAGTAAATATACGAACACCTACTCAGGCATAGCACACAAGAACCTCGTGTATTCGGCCCTCATTCCGGATTTCCGGTTAATCCGAATTGGTTTTTTGTTTCCTTCTCCTTTTCTTTAACACAAAAATGTACCGTGCAAAGCTGATATAGTACGGTATATGAACAGTTATGTTAGGATTGCAGGCAGCGTTCAGATCGCCGGTCCCATGCTTCTAGCTACCGTTACAAAAGTGAGCGTCGATCGGTTCCTTTCAGGATTAAGAAGCTGTACTGAAGCAAACGAAAGTGGCTGTTTCGACAGACAAAAAGGTGGGAGCATTAAACAAAAGAGAAAAAGAGAACATCTCAGAAATATAGTGGCAGAATACGGTGTTGGGGAATCGAGTACGTCAGACCGGAAGAAGAACAAAAAAGACATTGAATATTTCTGCTGCAAAATGATCACTAAAGACTGCATGATAAAGAAAGCAAGGAATGAACGGTGGATGAAGCGTAATTCTTTTGGTTCAGTAAGAAAAGAGAGCATGGTGTTCCGATATGTGGTCCAGTCCTACAGGAAAAGGCGCTACATTTAAACAGCAAGCTATCGGACGCCAGCCTAGCTTCACAGCCAGCCAAGATTATTGGAAAGACGGAAAGCTCGTCGTAGCATACGCCAACTTTCAGTAACAGGTGAAAGTTTTGCGGGGGGTGCAGTGGCTGCAGAAAATTTCAGGAAAGAATGTAAAGAAGTTATTTCCTCCGAAAACCCACATCAGATTTGTAATGCAGATGAGTCTGAATATTTTTATCGGATGCTACCTGGTAAGGTGCTGGCTTCCAAATTAGATGACCCGGCAAGGGGTTATAAAAGGTGTAAGAATAGAGTTACAATTATGCAACTGCAGCAAAGCACCCAGAAGACATAAATTCCCTGTCCCGTTTACAGGAAAATCGAACCATCCAGGGCCATTGAAACATTTTAATCAGGCCTATTTGCCAGTGGTCTACAAGTCAGATATTTCCAGATTATCTGGATTTTCGGTAATCCGGATTACATCCTGTCCCACCCAGTCCAGGTAACGAGGCTCCTATGAAGTTAAGTAACAGTTAGAAGTATTATGGTAACGTTACTGTGACGTATCCTTCTCATAATTTGATATTGTTTGCCACGCTGCTATATTCTTTGAATAGAGTTCTGATGGAGTTCTAAGAACTTTGCGTTGACTTGCACTGTTTGGAACGGGGAGTGGTTTTGAACGTTGTAATATGGTTCGGTACGTAAGCATGTAAAATAGTAAAAAATGTTGGGTTAGTGGTTTGCTTAAATATTGGTTTGCTTAAATGTCTTTATCATGCATGTGTGTGTGTGTGTGTGTGTGTGTGTGTGTGTGTGTGTGTGCGTGTGTGTGTGTGTGTGTGTGTGTGTGTGTGACTGAGAAAGGGTAATCATATTCTGGTCAGTATCACTGGGAGTGGGGTTTTCAGTACCACAAGGGACTATGATGTAGAAGGTGCTTAAAAATTGTAGCAGCCGAAAGAGATAAGTTACAAGCGGGCAATTAAAAGCTGTTCAAGAGCCCGGAAACACTTCGGGCAAGGAAGAAGCAAAAAGCTAATCGCTCGTCTCCGGAGTATATGGAAGATCTGCTGAGGACATATAAGGAAACAAAGAATAGGTTCATGAGAGACAGAAAGGAAGCGGAGAGAAGGAAAGGGAGTAGCCAGAGAAAATGAAAGTGGAAAGGGAGAGGAATAAACTTGTTTAGTTTACATGTGCCCGTTAAACATACGACTACTACTGGTGTACTTAAGCCTGTCAACTCAGTGAGGATTAGGCTAGAGTCTTACGCCTGGTGGGACGATATCGTGAATGGGAAAATTAGATAATTTGTGAATAGTGTAACGATGTTGTGCAGAGTTAGCTCCAAGCGCGGAGTACTACTGTTGTGGGAGTTAGAAGGAGTAAAGTAGAAAACAGCTCCATTATTGCGTGGACTGTAGCGTCTGTAACTTAGCGAGTTTTGGGAGAAACGCTTGGTGGAACTGAAAATAATAAGTAGTTAATGTTTGCTGAGCGGTCGAGGACGCTCTTACAATAGATGACTGTAGCTTAACGAGTCTCAGGAGCCCGACACTACAGTGAAACGTAACGGAGAGTTACGGGTAAGTGGGATTTTATTCTGAGTAAATATGAACAGAAAGCTAAAAGCTTGGAAATGGTTATCTCTAAGCAGGTATGCAGAGGGCCTACGGCCAATGACGAGATTAGCGCGAGCAAGGGACAGGGTTTTACCGGCAGGGCTATTACAGGCGGCCCCAGGACAGCAGCGATGGACCGCAAGTAGATGCATCCTCAAGTATAGGGCTGGATAACGCCAGACGTAGTATTCACTTCAATAACATGAAATGATTCTAGGAAGAATAGTACAGTTAATACAAGAGCCAAATCAATCAACTGAGTGCATTACATCGTATAAAAAATTGCCAACTACAATCATAAGTAAGTTTACAATTCATTATACCACAAAAGTTTATTGTTACTGACCGATAAATAATGTTATGATACACAATAAACCATAAGGCCGTTAATGGCATTGCATAGAAGCCATCAGCGAGACAACAACGAATATTACAGTTTTGTTGTTAAATGTTCTATAATATTAAGTTCTATATCTAATGGTACTGCACCAGACCGTTCTCCACAATTACACTGATGAAATGAAGCCGTATTAAATTACAAATGAATGGGTTTATTAATCTATGATCAATTCTGATGACAATATGAGTGAGGGTGAGCTAAAAGCACAAATAGGTCGACGTTAATAAGATATACAATTAAAATAATAAGAATTGGTGTCAGCAGACATGTCATGACACAATCTGTCAATTAGAATCATTAGTGTAGGACTGGTGGTCCACTCCTATACCAGTCAAGCACCCAACGAAGTTTGCAACTTGGTGGGGAGCCGCCAGAGCTCTCATTGGCTGAAGCGTAATGACGATGGGGGATGCTGGTTGTGGATGAGGTGCTCGTGGGAAGAGAAGGAACGAAAAACAGGGAGATCAGTTGGGGACATCAAACGAGAAGGAGAGACTTTAGTTTTCTGCCATACGAGAGTACGACAGAGTGGGGTGATTAAATTTACCTACCGACACTTTGCATCGCTTATTCGACCTAAGTTATGAGCTGGTGAAGCAACATGTATTGTACACTATGTGATCAAAAGTTTACGGACACCTGACTGAAAATGACTTACAAGTTCGTGGAGCCCTCCATCGGTAATGCTGGAATTCAATATGGTGTTGGCCCACCCTTAACCTTGATGACAGCTTCACTGTCGCAGGCATACATTCAATCAGGTGCTGGAAGGTTTCTTGGGGAATGGCAGCCCATTTTTCACGGAGTGCTACACTTAGGAGAGGTAGCTAAGTCTATCGGTAAGGCCTGGCACGAAGTCGGCGTTCCAAAACATCCCAAAGGAGTTCTGTAGGATTCAGGTCAGGACTCTGTGCAGACCAGTCCGTTACAGGGATGTTACTGTCGTGTAACCACTAACCACTCCGCCGCAGGCCGTGCATTACGAGCAGGTGCTCGATCGTGTTGAAAGATGCAATCACCATTCCCGAATTTCTCTTCAACAGTGGGAAGCAAGAAGTTGCTTAAACATCAGTGTAGGCCTGTACTGTGATAGGGCCACGCAAAACAACAAGGGTTGCAAGCCCCCTCCATGAGAAACACGACCACACCATCACACCACAGCCTCCGAATTTTACTGTCGGCACAAGACACGCTGGCAGATGATGTTCACCAGGCATTCGCCATATCCACACCCTGCCATCGGTTCGCCACATTGTGTACCGTGATTCGTCATCCCACACAACGTTTTTCCACTGTTTCTATCGTCCAATGTTTACGCTCCTTACACCAAGCGAGGCGGCGTTTGGCATTTTCTGGCATGATGCTTATGGGCAGCCGCTCGACCATGAAATCCAAGTTTACTCACCTCTCGCCTATAACTATCATAGGTACTTGCAGTGGACCCTGATGCAGTTTGGTATTCCTGTGTGGTGGCTCGGATAGATGTCTGCCTATGACACATCACGGCCCTCTTCAACTGTCGGCGGTCTCTCTCAGTGAACAGACCAGGTCGGCCTGTAAGATTTTGTGTTGTACGTGTCTATTCACGTTTCCACTTCACTATCACGTCGTTAACAGTGAACCTAGCGATGCTTAGGTGTGTGGAAATCTCGTGTACAGATATATGACACAAGTGGCACCCAATCACCTGACTACGAAGTCCTTGAATTTCGCGGACCGCCCCATTCTGCTCTCTCACCATGTCTAATGTCTACTGAGGTCGCTAATATGGAATACCTGGCAGCAGGTGGCAGCACAATACACCTAATATGAAAAATGTATGTTTGGAGGGGGGTGGGTGTCCGGATACTTTTGATCACATAGTGTATATGTATCGCAGGCTGATTTGAGTGGGGAGTCTGTCATCTTTCGTGTCACACTATACAGCTGAAGGGGTGTGATACATTTCAATAATTAACTTTAGTTACGTGTAAAACTGCTCATAGGATATCCATTCACTGGGAACTTAGACCTTACTGAATAAACCATCTGATTTTAAAAGATAAATCTGTAGTGTTGCCTATGTTTATTACAAATGTTTCCCAGTTCGTTTATTTCATTAATTTATAAAGTGCATAACAACTCTGCCCTCAATTATTCTATCACAGGATCACCTTTTAGTAAAACATTTTGCCAATACAGCAACAGGCCGCAAAGCAGACAGTGTACAGCTCGTCCAAATGACACTTACGAGCCAAACTTTATTCAGAGCCGCATGTTTGTCCCTCTGTCGCATAAAATTCGGGGCACTAACGTCGCACATCTGGGGTAGGTGTAGTGCCAGATGGAACGTGAGCTGCACTAAATTGAATAAGTTTGAGGATAGCAACATGTGTTATTTAATTGCCGTAGTTTCTATCCCACTGGGTGATAATGGGTGCTGTTTAGAGACCTGGGACGTGGGCCAGATGTAGAGAGAAGTACATGTGTCACCGATTTTAGTGTCGTGGAGAGTGGAACTGCAGACAGTGATGGTATGGTAGATACTAAGGAAAATGTGCAGGATGTTGTTATACTGATACAGTGTGCTGCAGGTGTTGTGGAAGAAACGTTACGGACCCAGATATCTACTTCCTCAGAAGTGGGATTAATGTAGCGTCATCAGATTGGAACGCAGACAGTGATGGCGTGGTAAATACTAATGGCTCTGAGCACTATGGGACTTAACTTCTGAGGTCATCAGTCCCCTAGAACTTAGAACTACTTAAACCTAACTAACCTAAGGACATCACACACATTCATGCCCGAGGCAGGATTCGAACCTGCGACCATAGCGCTCGCGCGGTTCCGGACTGCAGCGCCTAGAACCGCTCGGCCACTCCGGTCGGCGGTAAATACTAAGGGAAATGTACAGGAGTTATTAAACTGATATGTTGCAGATGTAGAGGAAGAACATAGCGTCATGCAGAGTGGAACTGTAGACAGTGATGGTACGGTAGATACTAAGGGAAATGTGCAGGAAGTTGTTATACTGACATATTGCAATTGTTGCGGAAGAAACAACCTTGCCGAGCTAGCTGCTGACGCGTACTGTGATTTGTTTACAACGCAGCAGCAGTCTGATACGTGCAACGAGCGTATTAGTCGAACACAACATTATTGCACCTTGGAGTGAAGGCGTTTCGGTCGGCTTATCGTGCGACAGCGCGTAATGGGGGTTGCGGAGGGAAGGAAGGACGATACGATTACATAAGCAATGAAAACTAGTTCACCTTGGTCATTTGCGTTGTGAAGTGGATGGTCCATCACACAAATGATAGAAGCCGAGTTACGTGTTTCACTGGAATCCGTTCCAATTTCATTCGCCGTATCAGTTTCCACAGCATTGTCGTTGTCATGTGCTGCATTTTCATCTTCACTCTCCGGACCATTATTCATTATTACATTCCCTATTGCTTGTCCCGCCAGCTCATATCCGAGCCAATATTCGTTTTCAATTCTTTTACAGGTTCGCATAGTTTTAATCAATCATATTGGGTAATCTTAGGTAAAGACTCTTTCGCTAATTATTTTAGGGTAGTCAAATTAATGGTTTTACTTTGCAGTTTTTTGTTTCATTGTGTTCCAGATCAGCTCTGTAGGGTTCAAATCACAGTGCTTTTGGTAGCAGCCTCAGAACAGTATATCTCTTAAGCATTAAAACTGCATTTGTTTTAAAAACAGGCATCGGCTTACTATAATGCACAAAGCTTATTTCTTGTTAAGCTCAGTTAAAACTGATTTTATTCTGAATTTCTGAATGAGACATTCGGTTGTATCTTTTTACGAATTGCAGAAGTAGAGGGCTACATTTCTCTCAACAGTATGATACAGAGTGTTATTGCCAGGTGGGGCGTTAGGAATCAGTTTATCCTCTAACAGTTTGTGACAATTAGCCTCCATTTAAATCATCGTGATTATCTTGGGATTTAGATTTCGAATAGTAAATTAAGTGTGCTCCCTCTATGAAACCCATTGCTCTTCCAGCGTGGACAGCAACAGCTCTTTGGCCTGCCCTTCTGTTAACCATTATACCCGGTACTTCTTCATACTGCCAGCTCTGTTTCATGCTATAACGCGTGTGCATCAATGTTCCGTCCGTGAATGCTAGAGAATACTACTGCTTCATTTGGCCCCTTTGCATTATTTCCGATTGCCCTCAAGGTCAGGATGATTCTCTTATTTTTACAATATTTGAAATGAGATCCATTCTTGTTCAATATTTGCGGAAATGTTTCCCTTTCCCCTGAAAATATATCTCAATGTTGAACATATAAGCAGCTTTCTTAGCAATGAGATTTCCTTCTTCGGCTCGTAAGATTCCAAAAATTTTCTTCGAAAAATTGCTTTAACGAAGTAATCTAGAGAAACTACCCCTCTTCCCCCCTTCCATCCTGTTTTTCCCCACCCACCCTCTCTTTGACTCCATTCTCTCTCCCGAGTCCTTTTGCTTTCCCCTCCTTTGGCTTCCCCACTCCTTCTCGAGTTCACCCAGCTGCCCGTTTTATGTGTCCTCTCCCGCCATCGGCTCCTCCCCTGTTTGCTTTTTCCTCTCCTCCCCCTTTTTTCTCCTCATCTGTCCGGGGCATCCCCCCCCCCCCCCCCCAATCTGCCTTAGGCTGTGGTGTGTCATCTTCATGTTTATTCTATAGTGCAGTGTTTAGGTGAGCGTTCAGTGTTGTGTGTCCCCTTTTTTACATGCTGCGAACAGAAACCAATAGGTCACCGCTAAGTGACTTTTTATCTCTTGCGAGCAGAAACCTGACTGTCGTCGTGTTTTTTAATTGTCTGTCGTACTATTGTACCTGTCTACTGACTGTGTGTCCTAATTAGCATCACCAACCCTTTGTTTTTATATTTTAACTTCCACAACATTCCGCTATTTTACAGTTTTAAAAAGTCGGCGTTTTTATCGCCTGTTTTTATTGTTTATTATCTTCTTGTTATGTTTTTAACTATTCTGTAGGCTGACGAGCGGCGTAATAAGCTGCTGCCAGCCCGCCCCCCTCTGGGGGGAATCGAAACTCAATAAAGGAAAAAAAAAAATAGAGAAACTACCTTTCTGAAACAGCTTCGTTTTCTAGGAGTTTTAACTTCTCCTCGGTTTCCTCTGCTAACTTAATGTCTTTCATAATACATTTTTCTGACTTCCCTGTCATTGTTGCCACCTGCACGATTGCTTTCTGTAGAGGTATCACTATCTGAGTGTATTTTTTTTTCTTCCCAGCAAAATTCTACAACTCAGAGTATTAAGCTGTTTTCCACTTGAATGTGTCCACTTTCGCGACATCTTCTTTTTTGTCACCCTCAGGGGTATTCATGATTATGGGTTACACCACACTGCAGTACTGACGATATTTCATGAGGACACGCTGAACCACTTGACAATAAAGACATAACTGAAAGCCACTGAACGTGCGATGCGTTTTCCTGGGTCACCACTGTACTTGTTTATCGTAACATCAACGCGTGTTTCGGATAAAGGCCACTTTGATCAAGTGCAATAATATGGTGACTGGCTATTAATGTAGGTGAAACATACGAGATAAACCTGAGATTAAGCTTTGTGCAAGAACATAATGCCAAAATTGACCTTCAACGACAGGTGATGGAAACTAGTGGGACACCATTCCATCTAGGGCAAACTGTCTCCAGCAGACTGCTGTCAAAGGGTTCATCCACCATTAAGCGACAAATTAATTAAACTGTAGACCAAACCGCTAATCCTTAATTCGTGTGGTATTGTGGCAAAAGGCACTAGGAAGTTGCTTTGAGTGAGCAGAGGTATCAGAAAGTTGAGCATTTTAGGAATAATTCAGTCTGAGTGGTAGCACCGTACGCGATTCATGTTTGAGGATAGAGTGGGGAATATTTTTTCTAGGAAAGCATAAGGGGAACTTTTGTCACAGGAACAAAGCTCCAAATGTCGTTACAAAACAAAGGGTTAAAAAAATCTGTATAGACGAAACAGATCTTGAGTGTAAGGGAGTCAGTCAATATTCTGTTAAAGGACCTTTGTTAAGGATAATGTGTAAGGGAGAAAGAGTTTTTCAGTATCATTCTAATTGTAAGTGGAATGTAAGGAGTAAGAGATAGCTTTTGCATTGTAACAAGTGTAGTAGTAAGGAATGTATTTCCTAGTGTTTAAGATGTTATAAGACATGAATTTAAAACTTTTCGTGGCAAATAGAATGTTCAAACAAATTTATGGCTTGCAGCCTGTCGTCTTTTAATTCATACCGTGATATTTCGGTTAGGCTGCTGGCAGCAATCTCAAGGTGAGCCATTGAAGGCTGACAAAGGCGTGTTTTTTTTCCTCTTTATTGTAATTTCATTCCCTGCCCCACGAGGGCAAGGGAGGGCTGGCACTGGTACAGTCCACCACTCTTCAGCCAATTGGCTTTACAAAAATACAGAAAAGTGATCGCATGAAAAGGGGCCATAAAAAGGGAGACATAAAAAACACAGTAAATGGAGATGATGGGAGTTAAAATATATTCTAAGATGGGGACATGCACTGGGGGACAGTTAAAAAGTCGACATATAATTAAAAGAACTCAGCTGGCAAATCAACGTGCACTTAAAAACCACTGGAGGCAAACACAAGTTAAAAGTCGGCCACTGGATAAAAATCACACAGAGCAAGACACTTAAAAAAACCACTGAAAACGATGGAGCTCTCATGAAGAATAAAAAACCGCTGGTAGGGACCTGCTGATGGACTGGAGGCTGGAGGGGAGGGAAAAAGAGGGGAGGAAGGTGCAGGGGGGGGGGCTGGGGCGGTGGGAGGAAGAGGAAAAAAGGGGCAGGAGCCGCACCAAGAGGCAGGAGATGGGCAGGGCGGGAGATGAAGAGGGAATAAAATCCATGAGGGAGTGCAGAGACACTGAAGGGGAACATGGGAGAGGGAGAGGGTGTAGGAGGGGGAAAGCCACTCAGGAGAAGGGAGGGGGAGGAGAGGAAGGCCTTAGGAGGAGGCAGGAGGAAGGTGGGGTTAGAGTTTGTAGGAGGGGTAGACATGAGGGCGAAGCTCATCATCTGGGAGGGGTAGGTGCTGGATGTTGCATGGTAAAGGTGCGGCAATGGTCTGGGGGTGGAGAGGAAGGGGGACACCAGGGGGTGGGAGGGGGGATCGAGTCGGCGGACAATATACAGGGTGTGATTGTGTTCGAGGAAAAAGAGAAGGTGGGGAAAGGGGATGAGGTCATAGAAGATGTTCATGGGGGATGGAAAGCGGATATGGAAGGCGAGGCAGAGTGCATGGCGTTCTAGGATTTGGAGGGCTTTATAGAACCTGGGAGGGGTTCCAAGTGACACTGGAATAACAAAGGATGGGGCGGATCAAGGATTTGTAGACGTGACAAAGACGTGCTCTGTTCTGCCTTATGTAGTGCACTGCGAATGTTCTGCGCATGCGTCAAACTCAGGTTGACAAACGGACCACACTTTCCAGCGGCAGCACCCTCCCTCATGGAACTGCAGAACTCAGATGTCCTCTCTTTATCGCTCGCCACAGCTGTTGGCGCACTCTGTTGTCTTCAATTAGAACATATACAGGAGATCACAGGGTCCCATGCTCTGTTCAGCTGGTAGACACTATCACAGTTCAACTGCTTTTCCGCCAGGCGTATTTCCACGGATTCTTTAATAATGGAGTCCCAAAAAGATGTTGCTGTGGTGAGAAACATCGTTCTGTTATACTCCATTGAATGTGCTGTGGACATACAGCGTTAAGCAACAGCGGATTTGGTTGATTGGAAAAGGCAAGAACAACGTTGATGTTCAGTGTAGCGCTATTTGTGAGTGCGTATGGTCTTTCCTCTGTAATCCCTACCACATTGATAAGGTGTTTTGTAACTTCTGGCCTTCCGCAATAGCAAGTCCCTTTCACTGGAAACGACGGAGCACTCATGAAGAATAAAAAACCGCTTGTAGGGACTTTCTGAGGGACTGGAGGCTGGAGAGGAGGGAAAAAGAGGGGAGGAAGGTGCGGTGGGGGTGCTGGGGCGGCGGGTGGGAGCTGGTGGGCGCATAATCTCTTTCACCTGAAGTTTACAGAAGATTTTTGCTATTTTAAACGAAATGTTGCCCACAAGAGGACGAAAAGCTACAGATTTTGCCACTGTGTTCTCCTCTGTATCCTCTTCCAGATTCTCGGTTTTAAATGACAGTGCCCTGTTAATCTGCTGGGTAGAATACCCATCTTTCCAAACAGTGTCTTTAGATGGCTAAGCTCTTTAGGCAAACTATCTTGACCTGAAGCAGTGCGAGCTTTAAGTACGAGTGTTTTAAGTACGCTCATGGCTTGCGAAGCATGATAACTTGACACCTGCAAATACAAATCAGTATAAGTGGACTTACGATAAACTGAATGGCCTAGAGAGCCATCATTTTATCGTGTAACCAAGACATTCTAGAAAGGCGAACCACCATTTTTCTTTATTTCCGCAGCGAACCGAATGTTGTCATGAAGGAGGTGAGGTGATGGAAAAACTCCATCAATTTATCTTCTCCATGAGACCGCACTATGAAAAAATTGTCCACATATCTTCAAAATACAATTGGTTAAGGGTAGATGATTCAAGTGCTCTCCTCGAAGCCATCCAGAAAAGGGTTGGCTATCAAGGGAGACAAAGGGCTGCGCAAGGCGACAACGTCAGTCTGTTCAAAATATTCTTGGTTGAACATAAAATAGATTGAAGATAGATCACGTCGAAACAAAGCAGTGATGTCCACCTGAAACTTTTTGTCAATTAGTGGCAAAGAATCTGAGAGAGGAATGTTTGTAAAAAATGACACCACAATTCAAAACTAACCAGACGGTCATAACAGCTTAGAGGGAGAGCCCCCAGTCTACTAATAAAGTGAGCTGAGTTACGGATGCGATGTGAGCATTTGCCCACCAACGGTCTCAGCAAAAAAGCTAGATGTTTGGCTAAATCATATTTAGGAGTTCCAACGTTGATCACTATTGGACGTAATGGAACATTTCCCTTAAGAATCTTTAGAGGACCGTAAGTCTTGTCGGTATACAATCACGTGTTCTTAACCTCTTACTGGTCTCTTGTGGTAAGGAGGAGGAGTTCAGTAGTCAGAAGTTTTCCGTAGCACTAGTTCTGTAGGAATGACTGATTACGACCGTTTCTCGTATAAGTAACTGCGACTTTTTAGTAGAGATGTTCACAGTCCGGAAGACTGCCTATGAGGAGGAGACTATGGCAGGCACCGGCACACCACGGGCCCGGCTGGCTGCTACCATGGCGCCATCCACCACCATGCTCGTGGGCCAGCCCAGGCTTGCCCAGTAGCAGCTGGACTCCTGCCCAGGTTCAGCGTTTCATGACCAGGGTGGTAAAGCTGCTCTCCTTTGTACGCTGGTGCGGTCAGGCATCTTGGTGCTTCGTGCCACCACTCGCAGATGCAAGACTCCAGCCAGTAGGCTGACATCCTCCGTAAGACTTCAGGTCGTCTTCTTGCCTCTGATGCCACTCACTCACGCACAGCACGGCACGCCTGATTCGGATGTGTGTCACGATCAGGCTGCAGGCGTCAGCATTCTGGGGCACGTACTGCACATCAGGACTTGCCTACTGGCAGCTATTCACCAACTGACTCCACACCATGTGCGCCTATTTCGCCACGTATCCTAAGGGGCATGACCACTACACTACGGCATCTGAGTGTAGCTGCTTGGGTCCGAATAAAAAGTTGTGGACTTGCTAGTATCTTTTTAATGAGCTGCCGCCAGCCTGCATCCTCACCACGGCCCTCCGCACACAATGGCCCGCCACCCCCGGGTCGATTTCATTGTTAATGTGTTATTGTTATTTACAGACCTGAAAATTATCGATCGAAATTATTAATCATATGTAACAATTTGGAACAGAGACTGTTAAACAAATATATTTTTAAATACACAGTTGCCTCATTTCTCATTACAGTATGACATCTGTTATCAACATTTTGTTCATCTCTACAACTACGATACACTTCTCACTACTGATGTCGTTGAGGAACTTTCCAACGAAACGGTGTACAGGTCTGTGAACGAAACACACTATAGGCACCGCTCACGTGAATTAATGACCCGAGCGACCATCAAGTAAAGTATTAAGAGTTTCTTAGCTTACAGACAGACTGCACCAGAGGAGAAATCTGGTGAACGCGTTGACAAGGCAAGATTATTGGACCATTTTACTTCACTACTGGTGCCCTTGTCACATCTTAATTGTATACTGACATTCTCTGGATGTCTTCCATATACATTTTTTTTTAAGGTAATGGATGATAGGACATTTGTTAAGGCGTCAGAAATTAACCTCCATAGTCCTTGAGGAAACTGTAGATGGTAAAAATTGTAGAGGAAGACAGAGATTGGAATACATCGAGCAAATAATTGAGGGCGTAGATTGCAAGAGCTACTCTGAAATGAAAGGGTTGTTGGCACTGGAGAGCTAGTCGCGCTGTGATACATCAAACCAGTTAGAAGACCGATTACTAAAGGAAAGGATGATGAGCTTCCTTCTTCAAGTGGAGGTTCATGTCTGTCTCGATAACTTTCTCTTACTTTGTCAATGTCTTAGCCTGCACTGACTCTTGATAAAATCTCATTTGTTTTCGTTGGAGCTATGCCAGTGGTAATGGCTGCATCACTCCACTTCCAAATTAGAATCTACATCTCTGTAATAAAGATATCATTGCACTGGTACCTCCTGTGGTATTCACAGATTGAGAGCTGAAGCTGAATATCATGTAGATGGTCTACTGCTAAAAAGATAGCATAAATGGAGACACTGCTGTGTTGTCCTATCTTACACTGAATGTAAGTACTCGTATCTGTGCTGCAGTATGACATTAGTTTCATCCCTGTGGCAAGTTTAATGCAAAAGGTAAATAAAGTTTGCAGTCAACGAAGGTCTTTTTTTAGCCTCTCTCGGCATGTCTTATCAGTTAGAAATTGTAGTTAAATGATAACTCTTCTTATATGACTTCCCGTTGTTTTCAGACTAATTCAATCATTTGGGCATTAACGTTCGTCTCCGCCCAAAATGGACCAAAAATTATTAATACTTTCTCTTACCAGATTATTGTCCTCCATTCATTATTCGCTGCTCAGTGACCAACAGGTTCGAAAATGACGTATAATTACGTCATGTTAGCACTTGTGCATAGAAGTGAATTGTTGTACACAAGATGCCTCTGCCTCATCAACCAGAACGCTTGCGCTTTGATATTCGTGTGTCTGTCTTTCTGTCGGCGCTGCATTACCTGTAATATTTCTTAGATTTCTCACCTTTTCATCACGGAATCGATAACTTCGATCGTAAGGTATTTATGATCACAGAGCGTTCCTTATCGTTCCTTGTTATCCTTAGGCGCATCCGAAAACAGGCACATTTACGACAGAATCAGACTTTCTGGTTACTCGAAATCAGATGAATTATTAAGGCACATTCATCAAACGCTGTTTCGGACAATCAAATGATAAAAAAATGACAGCTTAGTTCGCACTGACGTGAAAGGCACTCCGGCGTCCCATTATTGGATAATCCGATGTAATAGCGATAAATTTTCACTTCGCTGCCAAAGTGTCACAAGTGATTTAATCAGGTCTGTGATCGGATTTTGGAAAACCTACCATCTGAAACCGACACTGTAATTTAAAGTTAAGGATAATAAAATGAACCGGGTAGTTAATCATAGAGAAGTACCAGTGAAACTGTAGAAGGAAATTTCTGTTTTCACACACCTATTGCACGGCACACTCTTAGACCTAGACAATCACCTACAAAATCTGTGCAACACACAGATTTAACGCCGCGTTTTTCTTACGGTCTACACTTTCCGAATCCTTCGCATTGAAACTACCCTGCCAACTTTCCAGAATTAATTCTTCTTCTCCTTTATCTCATTTATTGTAATTTCCATCGTTTTCATGATGTGGTTTCAATAAACTTGTTACATAGAAGAAAATATACGACCAAAATCTACCCATCGAAGGATCGTTATACCTTGGAGAATAGTTTCGATAGTGACTCGTTTTTAACGCTTGGTATGTATCAAGCTAACATGAGCTGAACTTCTTCCAGTTCAGCCTCCTGCTACCTCCTGTGGTATTGACAAATTGAGAGCTGAAGCTGAGCTAACAAGATGGCATAAATGGAGACACGTTTGCTGTCGATGAAGTGCATCGTACGACCATGAGAAGTTTTGTTCAGCAAATATCATACTTGCCTTAGGACTGTTGACTGAAGTCTGCTACTTCATAAGTTTACATCGTTACGAGTGTCACTTTATACAAATTCAATAAAACTGAAACGATACGAAACAGTATACAGGGTGTAAATTTTAAGTTGACAAACCAGAATAACTCGAAAAATACGCTTCACACAAAAAAATGTGTAGAATCCAAAGTTGATTATTTTCGAGAGGGACATCTGCTGATGCTAAAATTAGCCCACCACCCCAGCCCTCTGCGGGTGGCGCGGGAGGCAACTTTAAAATTTCAAATGGGAACCCCCATTTTTTATTGCTGAATCAGATTCTACATAAAAAACTAGGTACATTTTGTCTTAAAAATTTGTTTTGATTCTTGGTAGTTGGCGCTGTAATTCAAGAAAATCCATGTTCTCATTTCTGCGTGGAAAATGGTTACGGAGAAATAAAAAATACTTAGTTACTTCGTAAATTTTGATTCGGTTAGTTAGTTAGTTAGCTATTCAGGTGATTTGTTTGATAATTAAAAGCTGTGTGGCCTCATGACCACGAAACAAACAAAACTTATCCGAATCTACGGCAAAAATTAATATATGGGTCAACATTTATTAAACTCTAATTCCTCTCTCTCAAACACCACCCTATGGGGAGAGAGAGAGTTTTAGTTTTAGCGAATCAAAATTTACGAAATAAATAAGTATATTTTATCTATCCGTAACCATTTTCCACGCAAAAATGAGAACATGGAATTTCTTGAATTACAGAATCAACTACCAAGAATCAAAGCAAATGTTTGAAACAAAATGTACCTAGTTTTTTATGTAGAATCTGATTCGGCAATAAAAAAAATGGGGGTTCTCATTTTAAATTTTAAAGTTGCCTCCCACCCCACCCCTAGGGGGCTGGGCCCGCGCTAATTTTAGCACCAGCAGATGTCCCACTCGATAATAATCAACTTTGGATTCTACACATTTTTTGGTGTGAAGCTTATTTTTCGAGTTATTCTGGTTTGTCAACTTAAAATTTACACCCTGACACTGACAATGTTGAGTGTTTATGGAAAAAGTTCAAGGCAATCGTAAAATGGTTCAAATGGCTCTGAGCTCTATGGGACTCAACTTCTGAGGTCATTAGTCCCCTAGAACTTAGAACTAGTTAAACCTAACTAACCTAAGGACATCACAAACATCCATGCCCGAGGCAGGATTCGAACCTGCGACCGTAGCGGTCTTGCGGTTCCGGACTGCAGCGCCTTTAACCACACGGCCACCTCGGCCGGCAAGGCAATCGTAAAATGCGTTTTAGACACGTACGTGCCGAGTAAAACTGTGAGGGACGGGAAAAACCCACCGTGGTACAACAACTAAGTTAAGAAACTACTGCGAAAGCAAAGAGGGCTTCACTCCAAGTTTAAACGCAGCCAAAACCTCTCAGACAAACAGAAGCTAAACGATGTCAAAGTTAGCTTAAGGAGGGCTATGCGTGAAGCGTTCAGTGAATTCGAAAGTAAAATTCTATGTACCGACTTGACAGAAAATCCTAGGAAGTTCTGGTCTTACGTTAAATCGGTAAGTGGCTCGAAAAAGCATATCCAGACACTCCGGGATGATGATGGCATTGACACAGAGGATGACACGCGTAAAGCTGAAATACTAAACACCTTTTTCCAAAGCTGTTTGACAGAGGAAGACCGCACTGCAGTTCCTTCTCTAAATCCTCGCACAAACGAAAAAATGGCTGACATCGAAATAAGTGTCCAAGAAATAGAAAAGCAACTGGAATCACTCAACAGAGGAAAGTCCACTGGACCTGGCGGGATACCAGTTCGATTCTACACAGAGTACGCGAAAGAACTTGCCCCCCTTCTAACAGCCGTGTACCGCAAGTCTCTAGAGGAACGGAAGGTTCCAAATGATTGGAAAAGAGCACAGGTAGTCCCAGTCTTCAAGAAGGGTCGTCGAGCAGATGCGCAAAACTATAGACCTATATCTCTGACGTCGATGTGTTGTAGAATTTTAGAACATGTTTTTTGCTCGAGTATCATGTCGTTTTTGGAAAGCCAGAATCTACTCTGTAGGAATCAACATGGATTCCGGAAACAGCGATCGTGTGAGACCCAACTCGCTTTATTTGTTCATGAGACCCAGAAAATATTAGATACAGGCTCCCAGGTAGATGCTATTTTTCTTGACTTCCGGAAGGCGTTCGATACAGTTCCGCACTGTCGCCTGATAAACAAAGTAAGAGCCAACGGAATATCAGACCAGCTGTGTGGCTGGATTGAAGAGTTTATAGCAAACAGAACACAGCATGTTGTTATCAATGGAGAGACGTCTACAGACGTTAAAGTAACCTCTGGCGTGCCACAGGGGAGTGTTATGGGACCATTGCTTTTCACAATATATATAAATGACCTAGTAGATAGTGTCGGAAGTTCCATGCGGCTTTTCGCGGATGATGCTGTAGTATACAGAGAAGTTGCAGCATTAGAAAATTGTAGCGAAATGCAGGAAGATCTGCAGCGGATAGGCACTTGGTGCAGGGAGTGGCAACTGACCCTTAACATAGACAAATGTAATGTATTGCGAATACATAGAAAGAAGGATTCTTTATTGTATGATTATATGATAGCGGAACAAACACTGGTAGCAGTTACTTCTGTAAAATATCTGAGAGTATGCCTCCGGAACGATTTGACGTGGAATGATCATATAAAATTAATTGTTGGTAAGGCGGGCACCAGGTTGAGATTCATTGGGAGAGTCCTTAGAAAATGTAGTCCATCAACAAAGGAGGTGGCTTACAAAACACTCGTTCGACCTATACTTGAGTATTGCTCATCAGTGTGGGATCCGTACCAGATCGGGTTGACGGAGGAGATAGAGAAGATCCAAAGAAGAGCGGCGCGTTTCGTCACAGGGTTATTTGGTAAGCGTGATAGCGTTACGGAGATGTTTAGCAAACTCAAGTGGCAGACTCTGCAAGAGAGGCGCTCTGCATCGCGGTGTAGCTTGCTCGCCAGGTTTCGAGAGGGTGCGTTTCTGGATGAGGTATGGAATATATTGCTTCCCCCTACTTATACCTCCCGAGGAGATCACGAATGTAAAATTAGAGAGATTAGAGCGCGCACGGAGGCTTTCAGACAGTCGTTCTTCCCGCGAACCATACGCGACTGGAACTGGAAAGGGAGGTAATGACAGTGGTACGTAAAGTGCCCTCCGCCACACACCGTTGCTTGGCTTGCGGAGTATAAATGTAGATGTAGATGTAGATGTAGATATACGCCTAGAGATAATATAACGGTTTACGTCATTTCTTAATAAATTTAATGCTACTTTAGCCAATTTTGTTTTGTAATGGTGAGACGAGGAATTAAATGCGGAAACCACTCAAAAGCTGAAAGCTGCTGAGGGAGCAATGGAGAGACGTGTGTTGGTAATTACTTGGAGGGGCAGGGAAAGAAACGAAAGCATCAGAGAACACACTGGCTTGGCAGACGCAATTATGACTAATCGAAATAAAGGTGACGTCGCCAAAAAAAATTAACTAGATGAACAGATGGAAGACGTATCAAAAATGTTTTTGATGGATTCCAAGAGAAAAGACAACACTGAAACCGCTTATCAAAACGACAGCTTTTAGAACTGATACTTCTTTTGCGTATTCTACAATTCCAAACATGCTACAAGGATATTTGTGAAGCAGGCGGTCGATCACAAGAGCGGTATAGTGCGCGCAAAATGCCGTCGCCGCTAGATGCGTAGTCAGCTGGGGATGCGGGAAAGAGCGGCAGTGGTGATGGGGGGTCGTTCAGAGCGCTATCGTTCTAAACTGAAGCCTATGCTCAAATTTTTTGTAAATAGTAAGTGAGGCCTTTCCACGCCCACATTTGCATGGTAACCATTCAGAAAGATCTGTCGCATGTGCTTTCGTTAGTATCTAAGATGAATTCCTCCGAAAATGAACGATTTATTTTCGCCTGGCTTGTTCACCATTTGTAACTTTCAGAGCAGCGTCACGGGTGGAGAATTTGGAGTAAAACTGATGTGTCAATAGAAGTGCCGACACAGTGTGGTTTGAGGAGACCGATATGCACGCTATAAGCTCACGCAGGATGGCGTGAGGTCTGAAACAGGATACGTAATGAATGCTATAAAGAAAAGTACGTAGCTGCTGGAATACTTAACTTTAATCCATCATTGCTGTACATCGCTCTTGACGATACAAGTGGGACTCTGTAGATACATGCAATGTAAGGCTAATGGCGCCTTGCTAGGTCGTAGCCATTGACTTACCTGAAGGCTATTCTAACTATCTGCTCTGCAAATGAGCGAGGCTTCGTCAGTGTGCATCGCCAGCTAAGCCGTCCGTACAACTGGGGCGAGTGCTAGTAAGTCTCTCGAGACCTGCCGTGTGGTGGCGCTCGGTCTGCGATCACTGACAGTGGCGACACGCGGGTCCGACATGTACTAATGGACCGCGGCCGATTTAAAGCTACCACCTAGCAAGTGTGGTGTCTGGCGGTGACACCACAAAAACCTACACATTTCTCTTGTTGCCATGTCAAAATGTGTTTCTTTTGCCAAAACACAGCGTGGTTCACACTGTCTCACCTCACTAAAACTTTGTGCAGACACAGTTGCGAGAGAATTCTGGAATAGTGCTTTATCAGGTTTATTAAGTGAGGCACTGAAGAAAAGTAAAGTCATTAGCTTATGAAAAAGCACATCTTAGGTGCAAAAAAACGTGTAATGTCTTCACAAATGTTGTTCCAAAACCTAGAGCATTTCTCGTTCCACCAGCTATCGATGGCCTTTAAAAATTACATCTTTCCACTGAAAAAGTCTGTAGTTACTGGAATAATAACGTAGATAATGAAGTTTTACGTGATAACGATACAGAAAATACTCTCCTCTTTGCGTCCTATCATTTGCCAAAATCTCATTTCGATATCTGAAACCGTTTGTGAAATACGAAGAATATAGTGGATATTTCACTCTGGCATGTCGTTGGTGCGGCCCGGTCGCAAATGAGTGCGCTATATCAGATCAGTTTTCTCCCAAGTTTTCTACCCAAGTGTAAAGAAAAATTCAATATGTTAGCTAAATTTCAAACGCAGCCACATATTATGTAATATGCACCAAACTCAAAATCATAGCGACCACTATTTTTCATTGCACACTTTTCCGATTATTGCGCAGTGTCTTACTTTCACGTAAATATCACAGTAACTATGACCATTAACGAAATGATAGGCACATCATGAACCTGACATATAAAGCTATAAGTAAAGCAAAAATGATTTTTTTGACCGAATAGTTGCCGTAAAATCATTTGAGAAAGATTGTCAGCCTCGATTCTGTCATCGCTGACTGGCCGAAAGACAGAAAACACTTACCTGCCTTCCCTTCCGAACAAACGAATGAACTCGCCCAGCGTTTTGGACGAAAACTGGTCACTGTGCTTCGAGCACCGTATCCTGCGAGAGCTATAACACAGTGTTTTACGAACTTAGCAGGAATTTTGAACTGATATAGATGTACGTAAGTAGATAAGATTTTCTGTTGGAATGTATCGTAAGGTTTTAAAGAAAGAGAATCCACTTCAGAGACGGTTAAGAAGAGAAAGCATAATCATTTTCAATTCCTGTTGACTTTATAATAATGCTGAGTTCTTTTCATTTAACAAAGTCAGACTTAATAGTTTTTACCATAGGACATAGGATTTAAATCCAGATCAAAATGGTGTTTCTTGGTTAACGACCCGCTTGGTGAGGAATAACCATAAAGTTAATGGGACTTCGCGAAAAGATGCAGGTCCGACTTTCGTATGGTAAAGAATTAACGATAGAGTGTTAATGACGCTGTCGTTGCATCGCCAAGCAAGTCACAAGCAACTGAAATTAAATAGCAAAAAAATTACTTAATCAAAAGCGAAAATTACTTAATTAATACAGATAAAACAGGATAATTGAAAGGTAGATTATTACAAATTAAAATAAATTTTTAAATAAATTGTCCAGTTATTATTGGTAAAAATACTGCAAGTGAGGCACTCACATCTGTTTCGTGCCGCTGCCAAGAGAGGAACAGGGAGGCAATAACAGAACCTTTTCTACGCAAATAAGGTAATTGTGCTTTCATGAAACAAACATTAAAACAATGTCAACGTGTTATAAGGATTAGTTTAAAAAAATACTTTTACTTTTTTACAAGTACTGATCTTTACCGTCCATTTATTCAGGCTAAAGTACACAACGTACACAAACACTTTAATCAGGCGCAAGAGCCTACTTTCTTACTTTTTGTAAGATACGCGCAATAATATCTCAAGTGGAACACTTTGGCGAGCTGTTGAGCTAGCCGTTGGGTAACGAGCCCGACCGTTCGTTTCACTGGGAAGTGTCCGTTTGAGAGGCACAAGGCAAGTGGAGTCTAGTGTTTCCTTGTCTCGGTTTCCTGTCGGTGCTTTCCTACTGCAGTGGCGCTGCCAGCAATGTGCTAAGTTGCATTGAGATCGATTTATATCGATCATTCTCTCGCGTCGAACAGCTTCACGTATCATTATTTACAGCATTTCCAGATCTTTAATGTGTATTTATCGATGTTCAAACTTAACGTTCACTGTTTGGTGAGGCGGTCAGTTTTCGAGGCATTATACAGAATCATGTTTACTAGGGCCAATGAATTCATCACAACCTCGTCTAGTAAAAGGTTTTCCACTAGTTTCTACTGAATATGGAACTAATTTGTTCAATTCGTTATTTTGTAATAGTCTATTACACAACGTGTTTCACCCAAGGTCGCTTGCTTTACCATAGCAATGTCAATGCTTTAGATGGATTAATAATTACTTCAATCAACATTTATGAGTTTTCTTAGTAACCCCATGCTGCTGTTTAGAGGTTCTATTATTTTCACGATAGTGTGTGCACTTTGCAACATATGTCAAATGACGACACGGGATTTTTCAGACTCTCTGCCTACGGTAGAGAGACCAGTCTTGGTGAACAACTATTACACTAAATATGTGTTGTTGTTGTTGTGTTCTTCAGTCCTAGGACTGGTTTGATGCAGCTCTCCATGCTACTCTGTCCTGTGCAAGCTGCTTCATCTCCCAGTATCTACTGCAACCTACATCCTTCTGAATCTGCTTAGTGTATTCATCTCTTGGTCTCCCTCTACGATTTTTACCCTCCACGCTGCCCTCCAATACTAAATTGGTGATCCCTTGATGCCTCAGAACATGTCCTACCAACCGATCCCTTCTTCTAGTCATGTTGTGCCACAAATTCCTCTTCTCTCCAATTCTATTTAATACCTCCTCATTAGTTATGTGATCTACCCATCTAATCTTCAGCATTCTTCTGTAGCACCACATTTCGAAAGCTTCTATTCTCTTCTTGTCCAAACTATTTATCGTCCATGTTTCACTTCCATACATGGCTACACTCCATACAAATACTTTCAGAAACGACTTCCTCACACTTAAATCTATACTCGATGTTAACAAATTTCTCTTCTTCAGAAACGCTTTTCTTGCCATTGCCAGTCTACGTTTTATATCCTCACTAGATATGTATGTTCCTAAAAACTTCAATCGTCACTACGCTTCAGTTGTTTCTTTGCATGCTTTTCAGATAAGGAGGTAAGTCATCATCTGGAGATGCAGAGAGTGTTGGCGGTACATCGCCATACGTAAGACATCATCTCTGTGTCTTTAGATTTCAGGGCTCTAAATAGGGAGAATTAGATTAACAGATTGGTCCACGCATACTCACAGCATGTTACTTGCTCACAGTGTGGGTTACAAGCAAGTTGTTGAGATCAAATGTTCATTCATGGCCCCTACTATTTCGTTACGCACAGTACTTATCTTTCAATATGTTCGATACCGTTTAATTTGCATTCAGATAGCTCTATAAAATAATTTCATGGGTCTAAAACTCTACGAGGAAGAGGACATTTATTCGAGGCATTTTTCAAGATACTTATTTGCATGTAATCAGAATTTAAACAGGAGATACGTAGCTTACAAGACAAAGACGACGACCTAGCGAAAGATGGAAAATGATATCATAATAGCATGCAGGATGTGATGCAGTCAAGTGTAATATACGTTATGAACTCTTGGCTAGCAATGGGTACCGATATTTTCATTTGTAAGTTAAAACTGTCATATAAAAGTACGATTACTAAAATTTATTATTTCATGCATGACTGTTGATGTTTATGTGACTAGGATAATTCTGAAACTTTAACACGAGAAACGTAAATTTATTTTCACTGAGTATCGTTAAATAAATTGTTGTTGTTGTTGTGGTCTTCAGTCCTGAGACTGGTTTGATGCAGCTCTCCATGCTACTCTATCCTGTGCAAGCTTTTTCATCTCCCAGTACCTACTGCAACTTACATCCTTCTGAATCTGCTTAGTGTATTCATCTCTTGGTCTCCCCCTACGATTTTTACCCTCCACGCTGCCCTCCAATACTAAATTGGTGATCCCTTGATGCCTCAAAACATGTCCTACCAACCGATCCCTTCTTCTGGTCAAGTTGTGCCACAAACAAATAAATTAGTTGATTTAAATAAGATCTTGACCAGAGATGTAAATAACTGAATTCTTTGCATTTTTATGTAATCTTTGTTATGTCTTGCATTTGGTGGTAAGCTTGGGAGAAAGAGAGTTATGTTTGAGGTATTTTAAGGAACAGTTGCGAAAGAATTTGTGGAATCTTTTGTGAATTATAGGCATGATTTGTGCAAGTGTAACAAACAGAACTTTGTGGCTCCTATATTTTGTGAACCAGTCAACCGAACCAATAAAAATACAGAAGATATGATGATGAAATTTTTTTATTTGTTATTTAGTGAATACTCTCGATCCTTACAATCCTGGAAATAATATAATTTTTCGTAGAAGTAAAGCCTGCAGCTATTGTCATATTTTGAGAAAAAACAACGAAGCCAACATCAAAAATGGTTCAAATGGCTCTGAGCACCATGGGACTTAACATCTGAGGTCATCAGTCCCCTAGAACTTAGAACTACTTAAACCTACCTAACCTAAGGACATCACACACATCCATGCCCGAGGCAGGATTCGAACCTACGACCGTAGCAATCGCGCGGTTCCGGACTGAAGCGCCTAGAACCGCTCGGCCACCGCGGCTGGCAAAGCCAACATCAAAAGATTCAGATCGGTACCATTTTAACAGTTTAGTACTCTGTGCACGTCTTTTCAATGTCATTCAAAAGTAACTACTATCCATACTGCGGATAAGTTATCGCGTAAACATTATTCAAAGAGGCTTGTTACAAGGCGCAACTTGGGTGCGTGTAGATGAATACAGTAATGCATGGAAAAGTATAGTTGAGGCATTACCCGGGCTGAAGCTGCTGTTGTTAATGTCATTATGAAAAACATGATCATAATGATGAACTGTGATATGTCACCATTATTATCAACCATTAGACATCCAGTGCTACACAAACGCCTCTTCTACTCTTTTCCATGCCCTACCGTCTTCAGTAACATACATCCACGTTGCATGTGCACGTTTTCTAATGTGATCCATCTACCTTTTATTAGCTTGTCGTCAAGGCCTTTTCTTGGGATGAAGTAATGAACTGCCATAGCTGTTCAACCACCCTTTTCCCAGGTACGTTTCATTTTCATTAGAGTCGTAATAACGTCAGCTTATTATTTAGTGATCCATTCATTTACTATCAAGTTTTTATTAGCAAATCGTAACTATAAGCTCCACCCCAGGAAAGGTAATTAAAGATGAAGTAGACCTTATTTTTACAAAAATAATAATTTAGACTGCAGAGTTGAGGCAGGATCCGGAAAAAGAACGTAAAATGTGATTAATATTGTTCATAAAACAATAATAAACTATTTTACATACCTTCTTCGTTTATTCTTTTTCCAATACTCGCAGAAAAGTCCGCTTAATTCTTCATACTGATACTATAGCAACTATAGATCATTTGCGTGTGCTTCTTGCTAATGGCAGAATCAAACTCTTCCTTAAAAAATTGACACTTCTTCTCTTCCTCTACGGGACAATCTAGTGCTTGCGTGGAAGTGACATCAAAATGATGTCAGTCGACGTGATCACGAAACTCGGTAACAATCGACAAAGTGTCATGATCGGCTTACTGTGAAGTGATGCCATATTGGATTTCTTCGCATTTGCTTGTTTTGTCGGTACAAGTAAGACAGTATGTCGTTCGAAGGCAATGGTACATTGAAGATTTACCACAAAGACGTCATTCTTGGTACTATTTCTTGTAATTAAACGTCAGTTAATGACGCATTGGCTATAAAAGTCTTCAGGAGAACGTAAGACGACCGATATTGTTGTTGGAAGTTCAGTGTGTTCACCGTGGTGTGATGAATTACTTATTCAGCGTCTCGTATGATAGGGTTTACATAACAACCAAGCTGAAAAAAACATGTCCTGCAAACTGAATATGGCCCACCGTATTTTCAGACAGCAAAGCTTGCACATGCACCACGGACTTAAGGAAGAAGAGGGGAAGAGAACTGCAGAGGCCGGATCCTGATCCGGATACCATGAAGCTTTCAACAACACGTGGAAAAAGTGAGAGAAAAAATTACCTTCATACGACTCGGCAATCACATGGTGGACGAAATGCTCGAACCCACTATAAGAAAACAGACGATAAATTATTCCTGGGAGAGAAAAAATTGGCAGAAACTAGGAAATGAATTTTATTTTTAATAATTATGAGACCTATAGGAACTTGAAGCATCAGTAATCAACAACTACGTGTCAAAACAAAATCTTAATGTTAAAACGGAAACAACTTGAAGGCTGCAAAATTAGACCCCGACGTCAAAATGCAGTGCCAGGAGAACAACATCACTATACTATGCAATACGTGAAAGCAAGTGCAAGACAGGAAAAACAAGAAACCAGTGAGGATCTCCCGACGGATAGATACAAACAAAGCATCATGAGATGAAGCAAGAAATACGCACCCACCCTAAATAGTTATTTTCTAATATAGTAACTAACATAAGGCCTCAAAATGACCTGATAACAGGAATAACAGGAGGACTCGACCTGGAAGAACTCAACAGCCTCTTAATGGAGATACCGGAAGAAGAGCAGAGGACGGTATAAAATGAAACCAGCAAAACAAGTCGCCAGGACCTGACGGCATCACATTCACAGCTGCACCAAACATTTGGAAAACAAATGACAGAAAAGCTAAAGTGCGTGTGTAATGAACTGATGAGCTCTCATAATGAAATCCCATATGACTTGTGGGAAGGAACAATAGTTCTCATTCCTAAACAAATGACAAGGAATCAGCAGCAAATTTAAAACCTCTGGCATTTATAAACTGTGATTACGAATGATGCGCACGCACTATACTCGTAAATGAATGTCAAATCTGTAACGAACTTCATAACTGGACCATATTCATCGACCATGGGCAAAGACACAACACTATGTGACTATAAGGATACCATATCGACCGCTGAAGCTTGTAAAATGAAATGCGCCATGATATTTATGGATTTCGAAAAAGCATTCGAAATAAACCGTGCTCATAATTTGCCGCAAATTACACAGAAATTTTCGCCGTTATACGATACACTGCATGTCAATACATTCTGAGTATTGACGTAATACAGATAGTGGATTTAGTGAACTCCAACGTAACCTCCAAATTAAATTATGTGGCACGAGTCATGCTTTGCCAAAAGATGTAGCTAAACGAATTTCATCTGCTCTTGGGCACTTCGTCAGCTGCAGACATATTTTGAAGATCAAATATGAAAAACTAACATTAACAGCAACTACTCACCATAGACCGTCGTTAATGTTCGTATTTCATATTTAAAGCTTACAACTGTGTACAATAAACTGCTAGGTCTGTACATTTGTAAGATTTACAAACAGTGGAAGAAATCGCCGAACAACATGATGGCAACTCTCTTAAATGGAACAGATTCCACATATCAAGTGAATTGTACACTCTGAAGTATTTCGTCATAGAATATAATTATATTAAAATGAGAAACTTTGAAAATACATGACCAAAGTGAAAGAAGTGCACAAGAACTTGATGCAAAGTAAAAGTAGGGATGTCATAGAACACATGTATAAAGACTTTTAACTGGCACAAAGTTTGGAAGATTAGCCGTGACCCAACCCGCTATTGCCTATCAATGTTAAGGGCAAAGTGGTACTACGCTGTCAAAAGAAAAATTCCAAAAAATCTCAGGATCGCGATCGATTCATTGGGCAGATTCTCCATTGTGTACCGCCTGCAATCTCATTGACACTGAAAAGCAGCAATTTGTATGTGGAAATGCAACTAACGTATGGTTTCCCACCACAAAAAAATTGCAAATATCCAAAGAATGTAGTCCAACATGTTAACACTGATGAGTCTTCTACACCCAGATAAAGAACCTTACCATGACATGCAAAAAACTTTCGTCAGCCTGTTAAAGTAACATACAGTACTTTACACACTCTCAAAAAAGGACAGGAATGAAGAAGACTGCACAGCACCAAAAACTATAACAAATTAACAATTATTATGGGATTCATCCTCAAAAAAATTTCATGTGATTTGTATAAGTCTATCACGAAATAAATTACTCAGTGGACTATTTCTTACAGATTCCCGTATTAAAGATTAAAATGCGACTGTCTTGTTCAGTACATGATTATTTACAAACTGTGGTTTCGTTTTTTTTCTCACAATCGATTTTAATTCTAATAGCAGGGTATTTAAACCATTAGACAAATTATTACTCTGGTATGAGTTGTTTCCTCGTAAGGTCAGACATTCAAATACGTTGGAACTAATTTACGATCAGAGTTGATACGCTTACCACACATTATCCAAAAAACGAAAAATCTCTGTCTGTAATACTATATGAAGACAAGTTGTTTAAATTTGTTACCAAAAATCTTGAAAAGATATATAGACATATAGGGTGTGTCAAATGTATACACACTTTGAAGCGTCATAGAAAATGTATTTCCCATTCTACAAATTTCTGGAAATGGAAAGCTTAAAGTCCAATTGGAAAAATAAATGTATTTTGCAAATGTGATTAATGTTCAAACTCGTGGCCTTCAGCATCAACACATTTCTGAGTCCGAGTCACCACTGATTCTGTACATCATACCAAAGTGTCCAATGAGATTTCTGCGCACACCGCCTGAATCTCATTCCAAAGTGTGTCCAGGTTACGTGGTTTACGTTTGTACACCTCATCTTTTCCTGTGCCCCATAAGAAGAAATCCAGCGGCGTGAGGTCTGGAAAGCATGCAGGAAACTCGATTGGCCCCTGCGTCCTATCCACTGGCCTGGCACATTGTGATCCAGGTATGCTCGTACATCCCTATGATAGTGCAACAGGGCGCCATCTTGTTGGAAATAAAACTCATCATTACCGTATAATGCACGAATGGCAGGGAATATGGAGTCAGCAAGCATTGTTAGGTACGTTTCTCCAGTAACAGTACCTTCAAAGCGGAAAGGCCCAATGAGTCCCCTTGCAGACAAACCACACCACACATTTACATCAGGCAAATTCACGGTCTTTCAACCGTAATGTGAGGATTATTTTCAGCCCAGTACACACAATTGTGCCCATTGACAGTTCCATTGAGTTTGAATTGGGCTTCATCCGACCGAATTATGCTTCCCATGAATCTCGGATCACGTCTCATCATTTCCTGAACCCATTAACAAAATTCTAACCTTCGATCTGGATCGTCGTCACTTAGCTGTTGCACCAGCCTTGGAATGTACACACAAAACCTGCCTTTCTTCAGAATGCGTAGCACACTACTAGCACTTACATTACTCTCAAGTGCCGCTTGCCTTGAAGATTTTTGAGGCGAACGCTGAAACAATTCCAAGACCGCAGTTGTGGAATCATCACTTGTAGCTGTACAAGGTCGCCCTGATCGACCTCCATGCACATCACACACTGTTCCATGAATTTCGAATTTGTGTCGTAGACGTGTAATTGTTAACCTTGAAGGTGGTTCTGTACCATACTCACTTCTCCACTGTCTTCGAACCGCAGCTACATTCTCAAACTTCCGGTATCGCTTAATTATCTGCTTCCGCGCTTCAAACCTCAAACGCACGTCCACCATGTTGCAGTTACTTCCTTGCCACTGCTGCCACCTGTTGAAGAAACTTAACATTACTTTCTCATAGATATTTAACCCCGTAGAACGGGAAAAAAATTGTCTATGACAGTTCAAAGTGTGTATACATTTTTTTTAACCATAGATACGTGTGTTTGTGTGAAGTCGCGCATCATGCACCCTAATGTACACGGTATGAACCGTAACACGACGTCCTGTGGCTCCACGAACAGCATTATTCAACACGGTGGCGTTGCTGTCAGGGTTCCTCTGAGCCATAATCCGTAGGTAGCGGTCATGCACTGCAGTAGTAACCCTTGGGCGGCCTGAACGAGGCATGTCATTGACAATTCCTGTCTCTCTGTACCTCCTCCATGTCAGAATAACATCGCTTTGGTTCACTCCGAGACGCCTGGACACTTCCCTTGCTGAGAGCCCTTCCTGGCACAAAGTAACAATGCGGACGCGATCGATCCGCGGTATTGACCGTCTAGATGTGGTATCGATAGCTACGATGCCACGGCGTAGGTACAAGTTCATATGTTGGCACTACGAGACACCGACGACAGTGTCCTCTAGCAGGGGCTGTTGAGATCTACGAGCTCCGCTGCAGATTCTGCCCGTTTAATCAAGAGCAGACGGTCTGGAGACATCGCTTCAACCTCAGCTTGCTATTGAGACTATGTACTACTTACGACGGGTCTAAGGCTTCGCACTTCAGTGGAAAGTTATGTATTCAATTACTATTGTGATATAGTAAAACGATTTCTAAGAGCAGTACCGAGAATCTTACCTCACCTGCTCCTACTCACTTCCTACATTCGGCCTACCCATTCAGTTTACAGGAGCAGACGCACGCGCCGCCTTCCAGGCGGGATACATAACTAGGCATGGTTGAACTACAGACAACACGAGCCGTGTACCTTCTTCCTGGTGGAATGACTGGAACTGATCGGCTGTCGGACCCCCTCCGTCTAATAGGCGCTGCTCATGCGTGGTTGTTTACTTCTTTGGGCGGGTTTAGTGACATTTCTGAACAGTTAAAGGGACTGTGTCTGTGATACAATATCCACAGTCAACGTCTATCTTCAGGAGTTCTGGGAATCGGGGTGATGCAAAACTTTTTTTGATGTGTGTATATATGAGAGTCATTCAGTAATTGAAGAGACAAATTGGTCTGGATAAAAAGGCGTCTATTTTTACAAAACAATACTTTTTCAAGTTTTCAGCATAATCCCCTTGAACATTTATGCACTTGTTCCAACGGGCTACAGGCTTTTTTATTCCGGCTGCAAAGAGCTCTTTATCTTAGTGTTTGAACCAATTTCCCACAAACTTTTTCACGTCCTCGTTGTCCTGGAACCTCTTCCTACGTAATGCCTCCTTCAGTGGACTAAACAAATGAAAATCATTAGGTGCTAAATCAGAACTGTAAGGGGGATGAGACTGTACTTCCCAGCCCAATCTGTCGATGGTTTCACAGGTTAGTTGAGCAATATGAGGACATGCGTTTTCTTGCTGGAGAATCACACCTCTGCTCTGAGATCCACGACATCTCTCTCTCTCTCATGGCTGGCTTCACCTTGTTTTAAAGCAAGTCCGAGTAGTATTGGCTGTTCATTGTACGCTGTTCTTTGAGATAATCACAAAAAACTGGACCTTCAGCATCCCAAAACACCGTCACCATGACTTTTCCTGCTGATGCTTGGGTTTTGAATTTTTTCTTGACAGATGTGTTGGTGTGCTTCCACTCCATGCTTTGTCTTTTTGATTTTGGCTCATAATAGTGAACCCATGTTTCATCACAAGTTAAAATTTTGTTGAGGAAGTGCTCCTCTTCTCTTTCATAATGTTCCTTTAGCTCTGTGCACACTCTCAACCTTGTTTCCTTGTGTAGCCGCGTCAACTCCTTTGGGATCCATCTTGCACATGTTTTGCGGTACTTCAGTTTGTTACAGATAATGTTATGAATTGTACCAGTACTAACTTGAAACTTATCAACTATCATTTCCACACTCACAAAGCGGTGTGCACAAATAATGCCATCAATTCGACTTTCAAGTGAAGTAGTTGAAACTGCAACTGATCGGCCAGAACGGTGTTCGTCAGTCACTGAGTCGCGACCATTTTTGAACTGCTCTACACACTTGTAAGAATTTCCACGATTCATACAACCTTCACCATAAACTGTAGACATTCTACAGTATATATTCATTGGTTTCTCGCCTTCAGCTAGTAAAAAACGAATAACAGAACGTTGTTCAACTAATGTGAACATTTCAAGCTGACTCTCAATCTTGAAATGTATTTTTGATGTTATTAACAAAACAATGTTGATACATCACAGTGATGCCAACTTAAAGCCATAAAAGCATCAAACTTGCCCTACTAACAGTTTTTTCCAAAGACCAGTTTGTCTCTTTAATTATTGAGTGACCCTCTACATATATAGTAGGGGAGCTGTTAGAGAAATCTCCAACTTTTCTTAGCTATCTTCAATTTTTTACACTATACTGTAATAAGCATTCAGACAAACAAAAGCCATTTTTTTAAACAATAATGTACAGGTTTTCTGTTAAAACAAACTGAGAAGAAAAGTGCTGCGCTGTAAAAATGTACAGTTTCATTTTCTTTCTTGCAGTCAGTGTTAACTTTGACAGCTGGGCCTTTAAAGCACTTGATGAATTGTTTCTCCCATATATATTCTTTCTCCTTATATATAATTTTAAACATAAATTGTATACACAGCTACATGCTGTTTTGTTTTCTCCCTTGCAGCTGGTTTTAACAGAAAAGGTGTATTTATGCCTTATCAACTAATGATTAGAATACTACTACACAACCTGAATCCTACCCATTTGCAGCAAGTTTTGCAGGAAGTTTTATGTAACTGCATTTTGTACATCTTTTTAAATCGTTAAAAAACAATAAAAACCAAAAACAAAAGAGTCTCTTTCAGTCTTCATTCACTTTCTATATTATTTATTGTAATTTCGAGTTTCATATCTTCAAAGTGAGGGCAGTCGCAACATGGAGCCGAAATTTTCCTTCTGACACAACTCCAGTTATACCTCAGACTAGGGCCTATATCCAGTTCTAATATACATAGTGTCTCAAAAGGTACATTACAACTTCAATGTATTTTAGCACCTAAACTAATTAAGATATTCACACCATATTTGGCTTATGTGACAGACAAAATAACAAAGCTTTGTTTGGTAGGTTGTCGTGCATGAAGCATAATGGCAACAGTTCAAGAAAAGGCTCAATGTGTGGAATGGTATATTCAGACCAAATCGGACACATATGTTCAAAATAGCTTCCAAACATGGTATAGGGAGCACCAACCGTCATGGACATAGATACGCCAGTGGCACTGGAATTTTATGCAGACAGGAAACGTTGACATGAAGCATCGTACTGGACGACTTGGAACAATTGAAGCCGACACAGAACGGCTACGGTTGGCTTTTCAGCATTCACCGCAGAAGTGTTTTTGGACGGCATCGAATGAGTTGCAAATCTCTAGGGGGACCGAGTACCAGGTCCTTTGGAAACGCTGACAGATAAATCCATACCGATTGCAACTGCTGCATGGACTGAAACTAGACGACAAGTCACTAAAAGTGTAATTCACTGTGGATCTTTAACGGTTAGAGGAGGATGGAAATTTTCTAAAGACCCTAGCATTTTCTGACGAAAAAATATTCCATGTGCGTGGTGAGGGAGACAAACGCATTGTTCGAATAAGGAAACAACCAGTCCGCATTCTGTGACGGAAGAGCTACTTAACAGCGCGAAAGTGAATGTGAGGTGTTGTTTGATGATTAGCTGCAGTGTACGACCATATCTTCTCCGGAAAAAAAATAAATAAAAACAGTTAATTCTAGCAATTGCCTTGGTATGCTGGAGCTGTTTGCGATGCCACAACTGACTGACCGCCAACACACAGTGGTTTTCCAAAAAGATGGTGAACCGTCACACTGGGCTCAGACTGTGCGAGATGTTCTAGACCAGGTGTTCCATATCGCTGGATTGGTCAGGGTGGTCCAGTTCATTGGCCTCCTAGGTCGCCCGACAATACAGCGGTGGGCTTCTTTCTAGACTTCTTTCTATGGGCATGTGTCAAGGACAAAGTCTACCAAACGCCTGTCAACCACATCAGTGATTTAAAGAACCGAATCGTTGCTGCCATTGCCACAGCTGTTACAGATGTGTTGCGCAGAACGTAGAGTTTGAATACAAACTGCCACCAAAGCCCACAAGTTGAAACTGACTGACAGGCATAAAAACTTTTTGAGGTAGAGTGTCAAATAAGTCAAGCGTACTGTGAATATCTTAATTAGTTTGGGTGCTGTAGCACATACAAATTGTATCGTAACTTTTGGTGAAATTGTACTGGGTTAAATAAAATTTTGAAAAAAATAACTGGTTAAGGAAGTCAAGTAACGGGGCCGAAGGAAGTAGGTTCGCATACCACTACATTCTTTTTTTTCCATTTTCGCGTTTGTAACAGATCATGGGACGCCCTTATTATAGTGACAGAAGTATATTTTGTAATGTTCGATGTTGTTTACGAGTAAGAGCAGTCTTTCTCAGGAGTGAGTTTGTTCGGCTTTGTGACTCCAGTCTGATTAAAAAACGTAAGATTAAATTGCAGCGAGAAAAGCAAGCAGTAATGAAATTTATATTCATGCTTGTCACGAATGTTTGTTTATTTCCGAATATGTCGCGATTTCAGAGGTTGTGGTTAGGCAGGCATCTAAGAGCACAGCTTAAATTGTTGCGAGTGGCGCTAGCAAAGCTAGCGTCATTATCGGCTTATTGCATTAGCTGCCAATTTGGCGGTGGCACAGAGTGTTATGTCTTTTTGACGTCATTTCTGCGTAAGATTCGAGTGACATCAGCTTCTCCCTTCCTATACAGAAGGGAAAATATAAGAGGTTAGGCAGATATGTACATTCGATCGTTATCTGCGTGGAGGTACACTGAAGAGCCAAAGAAACTGGTACACCTGGCTAGTATTGTGAGCACGCGCAAGTTCCGCAGCATGACGTGGCTTGAATTAGACTAGTGTCTAAAGCAGTGCTGGAGGGAACTGACTCCATGAATCTCGCAGGGCTGTCCATAAATCCGTAAGAGTACGTGGAGAGCTCTTCTGAACAGCACGTTGCAAGACATCCCAGATATGCTCAGTAAGGTTCATATCTGGAGCCATTCTATAGCACTTCTGGACGTGTGGGGTGTCGCATTGTCCTGCTGGAATTACCCAAGTCAGTCGGAATGCACAATGGACGTGAATGGATGCAGGCGATCAGACAAGATGCTTACGTACCCGTCACCTGTCAGAGTCGTATCTAGACGTATCGAGGGTCCGATATCACTCCAACTCCACACGCCTCACACCCTTACAGAGCCTCCACCTGCTTGAACAATCCCTTGCTGATATGCAGGATCTATGGATTCGATGCTGAAAGGCAGGTTTACAACGCCGCCCTCAGGCGAGAAGGCACAGTCCAGCGGGTACTCTATACAAGTGTGAAATAATCAGGGCAGCACAGGGTACTGACATGGTGTGAAGAACCCATACGTTGCAGTTACAATAGCGCCTATTGACCTTTGTTTCGGGGCCTAAACAGGCTGAAGAAAGATTACATTGTAATTATTAAAGAACACCGCACTTCTCCCCTTGAGAGGAACAGCGTCAGAGGTGTAGGGGAAAAATGTATAAATAAGCAATCCCAGAGGCAAATCAGGCAGTTGTGACACCATTCTGTTTGCATCTAGAACCAGAGAGAACGACTGCTTAAGTTGCACGCCAACCACGATGACCTCTGGTGATGGATATCCGCAGCCAGCCAGCCCACTCAAACTGCCACCAACCTCAGCTGAACGGATGCGTCATAGCTGTGGCAGGACGGGCCGTACCTTGGAGATGCACTGGTGCAAAGAGCGAGAGGGCTACTGGACTCCGCTCTCTGGGTGACCTAGTCTGGCAGATTGCAAGCTGTCTTCCGCAGAAGCGGGGCCAGGGCGCGATTTCGTAGTTTTCCGGGTGCAGAGCTATCTGCAGTCACTGATCAAGCTGCCCTGGGCAGACGGCCGGGGCTGCTAAGGCTCACTGCAACGACAGGGGACGGCTTTAATGTTCTACATGGGTTCCACGAGTTGTGCTTGAGGGAGCAGCCAGTTGTGTCCCGGGTTATTGGAGCATCCAACACACATGGTGGCCACTTAGCGCTGGCGTGAGTGGGAGTGCTCCATCTGCAATGCTGGGCAGCTAGACACCAACACAGCAGATTTCAGCATCGATATTGGTGCTGACACCCACACGCAAGCCGCTCGTCGCCGTCACCGGGACCAGCGAAAGGCCGGCTGTGTACCTTCGATGCAATAGTCAGTGACACACTTGCCGATGTTTCTCTGCATGCTTTGGGGTGAGTCATCCGTCTTTCCCAAACCATACCTCTCGGTCGTTCTGTCATATTGTAACCCATGAGCTCATGGGGCTGTAGCAGTGTGGTGTCAGAAAGTGATCGTTCTGCTCTCCTGCGAGCTTCTGTAAAGTTTGGAAGGTACGAGACGAGGTACTGGCAGAAGTAAAGCTGTGAGGACCTGGCGTGAGTCGTGCTTGGGTACCTCAGTTGGCAGAGCACTTTCCCGCGAAACGCAAAGGTCCCGAGTTCGAGCATCGGTCCGGCACACAGTTTTAATCTGCCAGGAAGTTTCATATCAGCGCACACTCCGCTGCAGAGTGAAAACCTCATTCTGGAAACATACCCCAGGCTGTGGCTAAGCCATGTCTCCGCAATATCCTTTCTTTCAGGAGTGCTAGTCCTGCAAGGTTCGCAGGAGAGCTTCTGTAAAGTTTGGAACGTAGGAGACGAGGTACTGGCAGAAGTAAAGCTGTGAGAGCAGGCGTGAGCCGTGCTTGGGTAGCTCAGTTAGCAGAGCACTTGCCCGCGAAAGGCAAAGGTCCCAGTTCGAGTCTCGGTCCGGCACACAGTTTTAATCTGCCAGGAAGTTTCATAATATATTGTGTTGGAAAGTGTTCATTCCACATCCAACACTACATTTTGGTGAGAGAGTTGATTATGGTGAGTGGAGAGTGAGTCAGCAGCACTTGATCTATGTTGGGTGGTACCAGTTCAACACATGTGGTACGATGAGTCTGAGTTTTATTTTTGTGATTTTTGATGTATGTTCTAGTTGTCAGAGTTAGTTGTGTGAGCTAGGGTGCAATACGTTTAAAGTTACTTTTATGAAGCCAAAGGAAGCCGTGGACATATCTTTGTTTAGAGGTAATAGTAGACATGCTAATTTAGTGCCAGTGAGGTGTTCATTTTGCAGTTTGTTTGGGCGCGAATTGCGTTATAGCAGAGCTGCAGCAGATGTTTGTTCTGTATGTAGGCGTACTAGTCATCTGTCTAATAGTTGTACTGAGTGCAGATGAGCGATGATTCGCCAGATGAATTAATTTTTTTGGACGGGTTAAGTGGGAATTTGCGTTTTTTATTTTATAAACAATTGCATTAAGGTGGAGCAGAGTATGCAAAACGGTGGAAACATGTGCTACCACCTCAGATGCAGTTGCCACTTTAACTCAGCGAGTGACATTTCGAACTTAATCGTGAGTTAGAGGCTCTTAAAGAGAGTCACGATCAGTCGCAATCAGAGTCATGGGAGAGTAAGTCTTGATTGGGAGTACCTTTTGTCCCGTATGACCTAGCAGTGGTCGCACTGATTGATCCCTTCTCGGACAAGGCAACAGAGGAAGTGACAATTTTCGTTATGGCTGTTAGGGTTGCTGCAGAAGCATATGGTGCTCAGATGAAGTATCCCTGTACGTTGCTAATATGGATATGGCAGGGGGTGTCAAAGCATATGTCGTATACCACGAGTTGTTGTTGTTGTCTTCAGCCCTGAGACTGGTTTGATGCAGCTCTCCATGCTACCCTATCCTGAGCAAGCTTCTTCATCTCCCAGTATCTACTGCAACCTACATCCTTCTGAATCTGCTCAGTATATTCATCTCTTGGTCTCCCTCTACGATTTCTTCCCTCCACGCTGCCCTCCAATGCTAAATTTGTGATCCCTTGATGCCTCAGAACATGTCCTACCAACCGGTCCCTTCTTCTTGTCAAGTTGTGCCACAAACTCCTCTTCTCCCCAATTCTATTCAATACCTCCTCATTAGTTATGTGATCTACCCATCTAATCTTCAGCATTCTTCTGTAGCACCACATTTCGGAAGCTTCTATTCTCTTCCTGTCCAAACTGGTTATCGTCCATGTTTCACTTCCATACATGGCTACACTCCATACAAATACTTTCAGAAACGACTTCCTCACACTTAAATCTATACTCGATGTTAACAAATTTCTCTTCTTCAGAAACGCTTTCCTTGCCATTGCCAGTCTACATTTTATATCTTCTCTATTTCGACCATCATCAGTTATTTTGCTCCCCAAAGGGCAAAACTCCTTTACTACTTTAAGTGTGTCATTTCCAAATCTAATTCCCTCAGCATCACCCGACTTAATTCGACTACATTCCATTATCCTCGTTTTGCTTTTGTTGATGTTCATCTTAAATCCTCCTTTCAAGACACTGTTCATTCCGTTCAACTGCTCTTCCAAGTCCTTTGCTGTCTCTGACAGAATTACAATGTCATCGGCGAACCTCAAAGTTTTTATTTGTTCTCCATGGATTTTAATACCTACTTCGAATTTTTCTTTTGTTTCCTTTACTGCTTGCTCAATATACAGATTGAATAACATTGGGGAGAGGCTACAACCCTGTCTCACTCCCTTCCCAACCACTGCTTCCCTTTCATGCCCCTCGACTCTTATAACTGCCATCTGGTTTCTGTACAAATTGTAAATAGCCTTTCGCTCCCTGTATTTTACCCCTGCCACCTTTAGATTTTGAAAGAGAGAATTCCAGTCAACATCGTCAAAAGCTTTCTCTAAGTCTACAAATGCTAGAAACGTAGGTTTGCCTTTCCTTAATCTTCCTTCTAAGATAAGTCGTAAGGTCAGTATTGCATCACGTATTCCAATTTTTCTATGGAATCCAAAGTGATCTTCCCCGAGGTCGGCTTCTACCAGTTTTTCAATTCGTCTGTAAAGAATTCGCGTTAGTATTTTGCAGCTGTGACTTATTAAACTGATGGTTCGATAGCACGAGATAATGAGTAAATCACAAATCAGCAGTGGGCCGCTGGATTGTCCTAGCAGTACCAAAACCAGAAAAGTGCGCGATTTTTGCGGGACAGATTAAGTATGTTGTCGATGCAGCACAATGAGTCTGAGGAAGTGTTCATATGGTTCAAATGGCTCTGAGCATTATGGGACTTAACATCTGATGTCATCAGTCCCCTATATCTTAGAACTACTTAAACCTAACTAACCTAAGGACATCACACACATCCATGCCCGAGCCAGGATTCGAACCTTCGACCGTAGCGGTCGCAACGTGGGTTGTGCAGATTGTGCGGGCAGCATAACGAAGCGGTCGACGGCAGCTGGGCTAGGATGGGTAAATGTGGCACGGGGCATGGCTCTGCTCCTGGGTGCAGGGTTGTTTGTGGTCACTGACCGAGCTGCCCTGAGCGGATTCCCGGAGCTGCTAAAGCTCACTATGACGACGGCAAACGGGTGTTTCACGTCAGTGCTCTACCTGGGGTCCACGAGTTGCGCTTGAGGGAGCAGTCAGCCATGTCCTGGCTACCGGTGCAGCCAACAAACGCCGCAGTCACTTAGCCTTGGTATGAGTAGGAGCAGTTCGTCTGCAGTGCTGGACAGGCAGACGTCGATGCAACAGATTTTTGCATTGGCATTGGTGCTCACCCATGCATGCACGCTGTGCAACGCCATCACCAGGATCAGTTAAAAGACCAGCTGTGTACCTTCGATGCAATAAAGTCAATG
This sequence comes from Schistocerca piceifrons, assembly GCF_021461385.2. Taxonomy (NCBI): domain Eukaryota; kingdom Metazoa; phylum Arthropoda; class Insecta; order Orthoptera; family Acrididae; genus Schistocerca; species Schistocerca piceifrons. The sequence continues at coordinate 414,144,173 of NC_060144.1, read as the reverse complement.
ACACACTTGCCGATGTTCTCTGCATGCTTTAGTCTGAGTCACCCCTCTCTCATACCTCTCAGTCATTCTGACATATTGCAACTCCTGAGTTCTGAGAGTTTGTTTCATAGGATTTGCTAGCCATATTCTCTCAGTGTGTGAAAGAGAATATTCTGCCACTGAATTAGAAACATTACCTATTGTGTACACTGTTAAAAAGTTCCATTACTAGTTTTAGGGTAATCATGTCACTGCCTTCTGCGATTATCAGGCTCTGAGTTTTGTTCTAAGCCGCAAACAATTACTTGCCTACTTTGCATGCTGGTCTTTATTTTTACAAGAGTGTAACCCTCAAATAAGCTGTTTTAGTGGAGTAAGTATTGTGTTAGAAGATGCCTTATCCCACCTTAACCAAAGCCCTCCAGAATTTTCCGAGTTAATTGACCAAGCATCAGTTTACGGAATGTTGCTCATCAAAGGTATCAACTACAGGCAATATTACATAGGCATGTGTAGGAGTGTGGAAACTCTCCAGGATACTGACTAGTGGTGGCAAAGAGTTAAACAGTTACTACTTCAGAATCGTGTTGGCAAACTATCACATCACTACAGAATCCATAATAATATATTATTCTACAGAAAAATCCACAATCTGATTCTTGGTGTGTGTATTCTCATAGCCTGTCAGCCTAGTTTAATATTAATTATACATGGGGCAGAATGGTACTGCAATCTTTTTCGCTACTTTCCAGATATATTTAGAACAGTGCAACAATTTTTAGAACTTGTTTGATCTGCCTGGAGACCAAATCATCGAAGAAATGCTGTCAAATGGAGCTACATTCAATATTGCCATCTAAACCACTTCAAAATGTGTTGATTGACATCTCCGGCCCTCTACCTCAAACCCAAGGTGGAGTAAAATACTTGGTTGTCCTTTATGATATCGTCTCTAAATATGTCAGGTTGTACAAATCAAAAAATGCCACATCATTCCCTATCACTAAAAGAATTACAAATGATTATATACAAAGATTGGTAAGCCTGGCACTTTACTGGCAGACAGGGTTCTAACATTACAAGTGTGTTGGAAAGCATTTCTACGAGAACAACAAATCAAGTAAATTTTAATTTCATAATTTCATCTGTGTATGTATAGAGTACTATCAAGCGTGTGGAGAAATAGTAAAATACCCGACGACTGGAGAACAGGAGACATTGTTTCCATCTTCAAGAAAGGCAATAAAAGACTTTGTAAAAACTACAGAGGAATAACCCTCATGAGCCATACAGCCAAGATTTTTGAAAGAATTTTACTAAATCGAATAAGTGAAAAGATAGAAAAGGAGCTGAGTGAAGAACAGCATCGGTTTAGGAAAGGAAGGAGCACGATCGACCTGATATTTTCTATCCGTCAACTGATGGAAAAAAGTTGGGAGTATAACAAGAGGGTGATAATGGTTTTTATAGACATAGAAAAGGCATATGACTCAGTTAACAGGGAAAGACTCTGGGACGAACTGAAGAAGATAGATATAGAAGATGGATACATTAATGTTATAAAGACAATGTACAGAGGCCACAATTGTAGAATTAGAACACCATTGGGGAACTCTGAATACTTCGAAATAAGACAAGGACTTAAGCAAGGAAGTATTCTACCTCCTGCGCTTTTTAATGTTGTGATGTAGGGAACGAATAGGGCAGTTAAAGATATAGTAAAAGAAAAAGACAAAAAGATGATTTTTGCAGATGATATGGTAATATGGGGTGATAAAGAGATAGATGTACAGTTACAGGTTGATGTGTGGAAGGAAATAATGAAAAGGTATGGATTAAAAATAAATAAAGATAAGAGTGAAGTAATGGTATTTGGAAGGGAGAAAGGAATCAACGGAAATATCACCTTGAATGGAGAACCCCTCAAAGTGGTAGAAAGTTTCACTTATTTAGGGAGTGAAATATCTAGGGATGGAAGAATAACTAACGAAATTAATAGGAGGTTACAGAAGGGAGGCCCTTTCTACCAAACAATAAAACATCTGATTTGGAATAATGAAGTTTCAGAAAGAACAAAACTCCTTATGTATAAGTATTATTACATCCCTATTGTCACCTATGGTGGAGAAACATGGACAATGACAGAAAGGGACTGGAGCAGACTGCAAGCGGGGGAAATGAAATTTCTCAGAGCAGTTAAGGGAAAAACAAGAATGGACAGAGTAAGGAATGTAGAGATTAGAAAGGACCTCAAACAAAAAAGTATGAGAGAAGAAATTGAAAGAAAGAGATTAAGATGGTATGGGCATGTTAAGAGGATGCATGGGCAGAGACTCCCCAAATTTATGGAAGAACTAAAGATGGATGGGAAAAGACCTAGAGGGCGCCCAAGAACACGGTGGAAAATGGGAGTGAGAATATCTGTTGAAAGGAGAGGTGTGACCCGGGAGCAAGTGGAGGAAGAAAAGTGGTGGGAGGACCGAGCCAAATGGAGAGGACTCATCAGCACCCAGACCCAGCAGTAGCTGGAGCGGGATTCGGACATAGATAGAATTTCATCTGTGGCAAAACCAGTGACTGGATCTGCAGTGGATTGATTAGCACCAAAATTGCTAATCAGCTAACATGCTGGATTAAATACCTTGGGCCTTTGGAACAAATCAATAATTTGTCACATACCTCTACACAGTACACTCCAGCTGAATTAATGCTTAGACAGTCAGAAAGAAACGAGTGGCTAGTCCCACTTCCCCAGATCCCAAGGAAGGAAAACTGGACTCGCGTTCGGGAGGACGACAGTTCAATCCCGCGTCCGGCCATCCTGATTTAGGTTTTCCATGATTTCCCTAAATCGCTCCAGGCAAATGCTGGGATGGTTCCTTTGAAAGGGCATGGCCCACTTCCTTCCCCATCCTTCCCTAATCCGATGAAACCGATGAACTCGCTGTTTGGTCTCTTCCCCCAAACAACCCAACCCAACCCCGATGGAAGGAAAAATCCAGGGAAGAGAAAATAAGATAAACACTTACTATGTAGACCGAAAACACTCACCTAAGGAAAACAAGCTATGATAAGAAGTAAAAAAAAAAGACTCAAATGGCTCTGAGCACTACGGGACTTAACATCTGAGGTCATTGGTCCCCTAGACTTAGAACTGTTTAAACCTAACTAGCCTAACGACATCACATACATCCATACCCGAGGCAGGATTCGAACCTGCGATCATAGCAGCAGCGCGGTTCTGGACTGAAGCGCCTAGAACCGCTGGGTCACAACGGCCGGCAGTTAAAACATACTCAAGATTTCCATGTGTGTGTGTGGGGGGGGGGGATACGATACTCTTAAGAACCCATCCAAAGCCATCCCTTTTAAAGAAGAAATCGCAAATGCCACCTGACATTTAGGACGATTTACAATAGTTAGAATACCACATGAGGGGAGCTACTTTTTAGCCTTATGTGACTCAAACAAAATTAAAGACCTACACCCTCACCAAGATCTAAACAAGTACATATAATAACATTAAGTAGAACAGAATAGAATCTTTATTGTCACAAGACATGTTAGATACAATCATTTGACTGAAACATTGGTGGCTCGTCAGTGAATAGTTCTATGCCAAACTAAGTATACCTTATAATAAGATATATTAAAATAAAACATATGGATGCTCCCAGAAGCAGATTACAACATAAAAACATAATTAAGTGTTAGATTCTTCCTGTTTCTTAAAATTTCCACAGTGGTTTAAAATCATTCTTTTTAAGTACTTCTCATGCTTGTTTCTCTAGTTTATAAATATGGACATCCTTTACAGAACACACACTTTCATAAAAGTAGTATCTAGATATTTAGATACATAGTTCACATGACACATAGTATATAAGTATGGTCAAACATAAAAGAACATATATCCCCATTAAAAGGGAACATAAACATACACATAGAACATAATGGAGAAAAAAAGCAGGAAAACAGAACAAATGTAATATCTCCTACTTGTCTTTCTCATTTATAAAATCATTCACACTGTAGTAGCATTTGCTTTTTAAATATTTTTCGGTGTTTACGCCTTTGGGTTCTAACTTGCAGTCCTTCAACTTTGAATGTATTTTGTTGCTAAGCTTCAAAGCCATGTAATATGGAGTATTTTCAAATAATGTTAGTCTGTGGCAAGGTAGCATGTTTGTGTCTTGTTTCATAAGCATATGTAAATGAATTTCTCTCAAAAAGATGTGGTTTTTTTTAACTCAAAGAGAAGTGTTTCATATATAAACATGGAAGGAATTGTCAGTAAGTCAAGGCTTGCAAATAAAGGTTTGCATGATTGACTCTTGTCTGTTCCAGTCATAGCTCTGATTATTTTTTCTATAGCTTGAACAGTCTGAGGAGGCTTCCTTTTGGAACTCCCCAAAATATTATGCCATATATTACAACTGATATAAAATATGCATGATACACAAATTTTCTAACAGCTAAGTCAGTTACTTTATTTAGAACCCTCATTGCGTAAACAAAACTATTGAGCTGCTTCAGTAAGCAATCCACATGATCAGTCCATGATAAGTTTTTGTTTATGGTCACTCCCAGAAATTTAACAGATTCTGCAGCTATCAGTTCTCTACCTTCATAACTTAACTGTGTTATATATTCAGCAGTTTGTTTGGTACTGAAGTGCACAATTGGTGTTTTTGTTAGGTTTAGTTTCATAGCATTATTATTTACCCAATTTTTTAGTTCTTGAAGAGACTGTTTAGTTTTCTGTGGTAATTCTTCAGTGTTTTTACAGCAGACAGTTACCTTACCTGGCATGTCATTTATATAATATAGAAATAGTAATGGGCCTAGTATGGACCACTGCAGCACAACTGCTTGTATTTCCTCCCAACTAGAGCAAGCTTTCTCGACCTTATGTTATATAACCACCCTCTGTTTCCTATTTTTGATATACAATGTGAACCAACTTAAAGATTTTTCATGGAAGCCATAGGAAGCTAACTTGAGGAACAGCTGCTTATGATTTACCATATGAGATGCCTTACTGAGGTCACAGAAGATACCAGATATGCTCTACTTGTTATTGCTTATTTTAGTGATTAGTTTATTAATACCATGCACAGTGCTTTGGCCTTCCTACATCCAAACTGATTATTAAGAATAATGTTTAGGTTTTTTGTTATATTTTTTTCTAGTAGGTTACACACTACTCGCTCAATTGTTTTAGAAACAATTGGTAATATTGATACTGGGTGACATTTTCCTATCTCCTCTTGTCTTCCCTTTTTGTGGATACGTCGAACTTCCATATACTTCAGTCTGTCTGGAAAGCAGCTCTCATCAAACGATTTATTTATTATGTGACAGAGTTGGGGTGCAATATTATCACATCCTGCCTTTATTATTTTTGTTGGAACTTCATACCAAGCCACAGATTTGATATTTTTTAAGGATTTTATAATTTAGCCACTGCATAGCAGGATACATGAGTGAATTTGAATTCTGCTGATCTGTGCCACATTGTATTGGGGCTTATGTGTGGAGGAGGAAAATCGTCAATTTTGTTAGAATTTATGAAATACCTGTTGAATTCTTCGCAAATATGTCTGGAGCTTGTAATCATTTCGCCATCTATTTCTAATTTATGATTAAAACTTTTTGTTTTTTGAGCCCCTATTTCAATCCTGACAACCTGCCATACAGCTTTTGATTTATTTGTGCCATTTGATATGTATTTACTATTTGCCCTTTGTTTTGCCTGTTTAACTACTCTACCAAATATTCTTTTGTATTTGTTTACATAGCTGACAAACTCTGCATCATGGTTGTTCTTTGCTTCCATGTGCAGTTTCCTCTTTCTAATACTAGAAATCCTGAAACCTTCAGTTATCCATGAGTTCTTTTTACAGTTTTTGTCATGTGCTGTTATGAAGGAGAAGCATTCATTGACAACACTCATGTATTCTGGTATGAAGGCATTGCAGCTTGTGTTTACTGAGTACCACTTGCTGAATGGTGAGGACGTTTCATTTAGTCTTGAGACAAATGTATTCACATTGTGTTGTCTAAAGTTCCTGACTTGTTCAACTGTTACAGTTTTATCTAAATTTGGCAATGAGATAAAAAAGGGCTGAATGATCAGATACACCTAATTCTAAGATGAACTTTTCTGTAGCACCATATCTGATGCTGCTCACTATATTATCTATATATGTTGCAGAAGATGCAGTTATTCTAGTGTACTCACAAAAGTTTAATGTCAAGCCATTTGTAAATAACGCAAACCTGTCATCAGCTCTTACATTCATGTTGAAGTCAGCACAAATTATGACCTTTTTAAATAACTTTTCTACCTGCAACCTGCACAGAAAAGTTTCAAATTTGTCTAAACACGCACAAGTAGCTGAATAGCCAGGGATATGATATATACTAATAATTAATATGCCATATTCCAAAAGTTCAATGCAGCAGCTTTCAAATAATAGTTCCTCGTTCAAGCAATTAAAAGTCTGCCTGACTTCAAAGCTTAGTGATTCTTCTACTAGAATGCACGATCCTCCAAAACTGCTTTTTTTTATTACAAAAACTCGCTGCTAAATTGTAACCTCAAAGTGGGTTTATCAAGTTTATATTTTCACTTTTAAGCCAGTGCTCCTTTAAGCATATAACTTTTACAGAACTTGTGTCCTCAAGAAAAATTTCTAGTTCATACAATTTGTTCATCATTCCTACTGATAGACCGCCTATGTTAAGATGCATTATGAAATTATTACGAACTAAATCAAATAGAGAATTATTTAATTGCTCATCGAAAGTGGCACCTAAGTGGGTCTTCAACTCTGAACTGCATTCCCTTATTTTGTTTCTCGTGGACCAAATTCCATGGGAATTGGTCCACTCTGTTGGTTTCCCTGCGAAGGATCGCCCAACACAATAACAGACTTATTTCTGCTTTCGTTGACGAGAGAGATATCTTCAAGAGCATTGCTTATTTTAGAAGCTTGCGGGCTTTCAAATATTATGAAATGAAATGATGTGGTGACCGTCAATTACGTACCCTTCGACTCAGTGTTGAAATAGTAAAAGTTTTGGCTGGTTTCGTTGTCTAGGGACTGGGATACGTAGTGGCCGCATTAGAAGCCAAATACTGCTGAGTCTATAGTATACAATATGAATATACACATGAATCAAATGCTCGAAGGTTCCTATCACTCGGCAATTGCAAATGTAATGTAGAGATTTTGCAATTAAATAAAATCTGCAGGTACTATCTTAAAGACTTTAAATGATGAGTACAGTAGTAGAAGTACTTTTGAGAATGCGGTATATTTCTGCAAAACACTTATTGATGTCGATGGTCCAGCAATTAAATAAAATATAAGCTGAAGAACCGGGCAACAATAGATTCCTACTGCACGTAATTAGTTATGAACAACATAGCTCGCGAGATATTCACTTCTAAACGCACACTACGTCTTCACTGTAGATGCCACGGAAATCTCACAAGTGCACAAGTCGGCACTCCGAAGTATTTCTATATCTCGCGACAATGTGCGAACTGCTCCACTCTCCAAGTCTTTCCCTCGCCTGGACGTCGCGCCTTCACTTCCAGCACTCCCCCGTGTCCTCTCGCGTGCTGCCCTCTCGTGTCCTCTCTCGAAACGATGCTCCTCTCCTACTTCCACCCAGTTTCCCCATTCACGAGTGCTGTGATTGGCTAGAGTGCTCCTGCCATATCTTCAAGCCAATGCACATTCACAAACATAATTAAACCCTTTCGAAATACTGGATTTACATTTTAATAACTTGAAATTAAATAAATGTTCCTACGGCTGGACCATAAAAACGCCCTAATACACATTATTAAATGCATAAGCAAACTGAATAAACATATATCAAAGGAATAGCAACAAAAGATAGGCCAGTAACCTAATGTCTCTGTGCTTTCTAAAACACAGTAAATATTTAACCAATTTCTTCATGAATAGTATATATTGGATATAAACAAAATAAATAAAAACATAGACGAATAAATATAGTTATAAGCATGCTGCTACCGTTTTTTCGTGTAACTGTGGAGAACTTATAGTCTGACGCAATCAATATTAATCGGCTACTTTGACCTCCAAGAACTCATATACAATTCAAGTTACATGCCTGTAATTTATACCAATTTAGGTTTACACTAATAGCTTTCTAAGGACACGTCGATCGACAAAATCGGATGAACCGTTTAGATTTTGGAAATTCGTTGCTGGATGTTACCTGCATAATTTACAGTCAGATACTAAACTTTAAACTAATAAAGATATTGAAAATCTGATTACACCATCAAAATCGTCGTGCAAACAATGGTAATGTACATGTTTCTTTTTAAGGTATCATGATTCCTCTGGCTATTATTAATTTCTATATGAACCGTAAAATGTCTGCCATTAAGGTTTCACAAAGTCCGCCATCTTTGGCACTCCCAGCGTACGAGTCTCTTTCATCGACACGCAGCTGGACCACGCGCTGGGGCTACCGCCTCTTGCTTAGCTAATGTTCAGCACCACGTGGCTGCTGCCAGATCCCAGCTTGCCGAGTGGCCCGTGCGGACACGCCAACTCCGAACTTAAGAATATTTTCAGGGCACCACGACTCGCCTGCTACCTCACAAGCTAGCATCCTTTTACCAAATTTGTTGAGATGCATTCCATGGTATGTGAAACAGTCTCTTTCCTAGTTACTGATGTCTATCACATTAACATTCAGAAACTTGGTGCAGAAGTTTTTCAGCTTCAAATTAGTAAGTCTAATTTCCCTGTTAACGCACGACCGTCTGGTAAGTCATTCTTACAAGGGAACCTCCCCATCGCACCCCCCTCAGATTTAGTTATAAGTTGGCACAGTGGATAGGCCTTGAAAAACTGAACACAGATCAATTGAGAAAACAGGAAGAAGTTGTGTGGAACTGTGAAAAAATAAGCAAAATATACAAACTGAGTAGTTCATGGAAAGATAGGCAACATTAAGGACACTGGGACCGCAGCAGCGCCGTGGTCTCGTGGCAACGTGAGCAGCTGCGGAACGAAAGGTCCTTGGTTCAAATCTTCCATCGAGTGAAAACTTTAATTTCTTATTTTCAGTTTATGTGACAAACTCTTATGTTTTCATCACTTTTTTGGGAGTGATTATCACATCCACAAGAAAACCTAAATCGGGCATTCGCCAAGTGTACAAGTTAGGTGGGTCGACAACATATTCCTGTCATATGACGCACATGCCGTCACCAGTGTCGTATAGAATATATCAGATGTGTTTTCCTGTGGAGGAATCGGTTAACCTATGACCTTGCGATCAAATGTTTTCGGTTCCGATTGGAGAGGCACGTCCTTTCGTCTACTGATCGCACGGTTTTGCGATGCGGTCGCAAAACACAGACACTAAACTTATTACAGTGAACAGAGACGTCAATGAACGAACGGACAGATAATAACTATGCAAAAATAAAGAAAGTAAAATCTTCGCTTGTGGGAAGACTTGAACCAAGGACCTATTCTTCTGCAGCTGCTGACTCTACCACGGGACCACGGCGCTCCTGAGCTCACGTTCTCCTTTATGTTGCTTATGTGGCCATGACTGATGACCAGTTTGTATATTTTGCTTATTTTTTCACAGTTCCACACAACTTCTTCCTGTTTTCTCAATTGATCTGTGTTCAGTTTATCAAGGCCTATCCACTGTGCCAAGTTATAACTAAATCTGATGGGGGTGCGATGGGGAGGTTCCCTTGTTAGTGGCAATGTTGCTACGATGACATTGGTGAAACACAGGAACCCTCACTAGCCTCATTCCTGTAGACGTTATTAGCACCCCTCTATGAGCACAGCACAGTCAGTCCTTGTGAAATCAGAACATTTTTCGTTAACACTCACCGTTACGCTATCGAAATTTGCTCCAGGTTTTACGATGCCAGGAACTTCAACGCTGTCATTCAGACTGTTTGTCGATAATTCCGGAATATTTCGAGCATGACTATCGCCAAATAGTTTCACTTTCTTCTTTTGTAGCCGTTTCTCCACTGGTGAGCCGTTATTTGACTTACATTTAGCATATTCCTTTGAAAAACCGTTATTACACGAATACAAAAATTAAATTACTTATTTGATAAATGTGCCAAATCATTTTATTCAAGTTTATGTGAAAATACTACATCTGTACACATTGGAATACTAACGCCTTAAAGTTTGTTGTAGTTCAAGACTTGTCAAGCAGAGTGGTCATGGCCCAGATGAGGGTTATGTGGACATTTTTGAGGGTCACGTAATGATCTGGAATAAAACTGTTTTGTACTGTGTTTAATTTTGTGTTTCACTTTCAGAAAAGTGTTAACGTTGTCTGCATGCAGCGAAAGATGAGTTATAACGATTCACTTTTTACAGACATTGGTTTCAATTTTTCAAACGTCATTGATTATGAACAACTCAATCTTGTGTGTTGTGCTACTTGGGCACTTCGTAGCCTCTGCTAAGATCAGGATCTAGCTGCTAACTTCCCACCAGATTCCAACAACTGTGCTCATGGACTAGCTGTGTTGAAGTTTATGGCTCGTAACATCTATAACTAATTAGCCCTATCTTTGGATGAGATTGATCTGATAAGACTAGAAATGATATTACTGACTTCGAAAAATTGGTTCGATATTTTAGTTTTGTCTTTCACTAAACACGCAAAGTTGTGCAATATGATACAACGTGGGATTTACTATGTGGAGTCCGATGCCATGGAGCTTTCAGGCAGTATTTTCGTGGACGATCACAAGAAGTGGCGGACAGTATTGGTTGGCTTAAAGTTTCCTTTATAATAGGTGAAGCACATTCTGTCTTATGATTGGCTCTGGGTAGAGAACAGATAATCCCTGTTCTAGTTTATGGCAGTCGGACGGTAGAGTAACAGAAGCTCTTGCGTTTAGATCCAATTTCGTGGCTGTGTATTTGTTAGCGGTGCAAATCTTTACAATCGGAAGAAATTTTTATTTAAGTGTCCAAATGGCTTCAATACTGCAAACGAATCTTATATATATGTATTTGTGTGAAAATAGTTCGATATGCTGGGCTACTGTCATGGTTTCCACGTTTAACCAAGATAACACAAGATTCATGCTCAGTTAAGTAAATGTGATGGTATCCAACACTAACTGTGCACGCAATCATTGCCAACATGGTATTAAATATCAGTTTAAATTTCTACAGCAATTCTTTCATCATCAAAGGTGAGTGAAAACATAAGATCACTTGTGGTCAAGCACAGCATATGGTCTAAGAAACGGACATCTTTAGAAGATTCGAGGTGAGTGGAAAAGAAATTGTTATGGACACGTCCATCTCCATTGTCCACCTGAACTCTCAGGGAAGAAACAGGCAGCTCTCTCAATAACAGTGTCTTTAAATGTTTCGTGAGTGATGTACAGTCATACTCAAAAGTATCCGAACGACCTGAATTGCATTTCGCCTGTTTCGCATGTAACCGGCATAACGCAGCTGCCTAGCAGGTCCTCTAATCGCTCCTTGGTACAGTCGTTAGACTATTGAAAATGGCTCCAACATGTCACCACTAGAAAACACTGCTCTGTCTCGCAATAACTCATGATGTAACGTAATACCACGATACTGAAAATATCAGGGAACACGTTACCACAGATAAGAGTGTCGTTAAGGCTTGTAAGTTCACATTTGTTACAATAAATGACATACCTGAAATGTTACCACTCTTATTATTACGTCAGATAGGTAATGCACGTGATAAGTTCGTCGTAATCATGATTTCCTCTGCAAAGTAACATACAGTAGCCTACTTATTATTTAACACAAAATGACATTAAAAATTTAGGTTACTCACGAGCTGCTAGTTGAGAATATGTATGAACTTCAAATGACACGACGAACCGTCTCGTTCTGCATATGGATTCAAACCCAGGTCAGGCAGACTAAGCAAATATTTAGTGACTTACTCAAACTAACAGTCATTCCTGATTAGTCATGCAGAGAGTGATATACCTCGATTTTAGACAGTATCAGTTAGCAAATATCAACTTTAAATTACATAACGCAAACATTTTTAATGGACGCGAATTCCTCCCCAGCATCTCTTGTCCCTGTTAACGAACTACGAGAGATGTTAAATATTGCTTCTTCACAAGTATCTTACTTGAAATGCCGTGAGGTAAAGCTTTGTGTTGGACAGGGATTCGAACCCAGAACCTAAACGGATTGCTATCGAAACACAAACAACTGTGACATATCGGATTTTCTCGGCAGTAGCTAGATGTTTTAACTGAAATGACGAGACGAAACATTATTTTTTTCCTTCCCAGGGCTCCAACCCGGCACCTATCGCTGTTATACTCTAGAGAAAACGAACGTTAAATATCGGTTTGTTACATCAGCAGCGACATGTGAGCATGTTTGAACTAGAAATAATATGACGAAGAGTTCAGTGCTGACTGGGAATAGAGCCCCACGCATATCGTTGTCGACTACACAGAAAGAGACGTCAGCTACCGAATTTTTCTCCACCAGCAGCTCAGAATAACTTCTTGAACTTACAGTGATCTCGCAAATAGTTCTGTGTCCCACTGGTTTACGTTGGGAAATGACATAGCAGAAGTCATAGCAAACAGAAATACAGTCGCCAGTAAACTCACTTACATTAGAAAATTTTATTTTATTTGATGAACCGATAGCCATTTAAAGGAACAGGTCGCTTATTTTACTTGTACTTGATTGAACTAGAGGCGTTGAAAAATTTGATGCTGGACTGTGATTCGAATTCGTATCTCCTCTTTCGAGGATCTGAATCTCTCAGAACAGTGTAGTTCCATCATTTCGATCCTTTTCCCAAGACTGCAATCTTCTCTAGGTCTCCTCCAAAGGATCCAGTACAAAAATATTCATAATTTCATTTCAAGCCCTATCAAGTGCACACCAACCTGCTAGTGAAAATTAACGTGCATTTTTAATGTCTGTTCATGTGTTGCCAACAAACGCAATAGGTGTCGTTATTTATGGTCAGACACGCACACATCTTACTGTTGGTGAGTAAGCAACTGATACTCAAGCTATATTCGTGGATGCACCGTAGGTGTGCAGTTCGATTGTCGATTAGGCACAAAACTTTGTATCCTTATTTTAGATTCAAACACCTAGCAGCTCGTAAGAAAAACCGATACATAACATTTGAATTTTCTTAGTTAACAATCCGATTACGTGTTGGGTTCGTATCTCCGTCACAGAACTTCACATCTTGCACTTCATCTTTAAATGCATGCACACTTTGTTACTTCAGAATGGAGGTATATCAGACATCTTTCGTGGTTAGCTAACAGGGACGAAAGGGTCTTGATAGGGGTCCCGGTTTATTACAAAAATTGTCGTCTTTTATTTTCAAGTTTAGATTTGGTTACTGCTATTGGTAAAAATTTCGGTAATTCATGACTCTTCATGGCTAGTCATCAATATGATGTGATTAGATTAGATTAGATTAATTCTTGTTCCATAGATCATGAATACGACATTTCGTAATGATGTGGAACGCGTCATTTTAAATGAAAGATTTCTTTACATATCATGATTCAATTTCTTTACAATTTTTTACACACACACACTCTCTCTCTCTCTCTCTCTCTCATTCTTTTTTATTTCTCTCTCTCTCTCTCTATCTCTCTCTCTCTGTCACACACACATTATTTTTTTTTTTATTTGTTTGTTGTGCTCGACTATCGGCGAGGCACGAAAAGGCCTGTGAATGAGTTTCTTAGTTTTGAGTACACTTGCGAAAGAAATATAAAAACAACTATGAGAGTTACTGATTTATGATGCTTAGTTTGCAGTCAATTCTGAGTATTTTTAGTAACTACGCTCCAGTCCCTAAACCTAGTTACAGAAATGCGAATCAGTCGCATTACGTATTCCAGGCTGTAGCAGCTGCGACTTGGAGACACCAGCTATGGTCACCTCCCAGCCCGCTGTAGGATCACATCGGTTCGTCTTCTTCCTGCTAGTACTGTAACTGAGATTTGGCAACAAGGCAACGTATGTTTGGCAACTCTGTGATCGACGAGTTACTTCCTTGTGTGCACGGAATTAAGCCTCAAAGTTCACTTGATTTTACCTGTCATTTCCATTGAATAATCTCAGTTATTATCGCTTGAGGTGTAACAAAAGATTGTAAACTTAACGGTTTTCAGCTCAGGAAAGCCTTTGCAGGTGGAAATCGCAACTAATCTCGTCCTTTAAATAGCGTTTTATGAGTTCTAGCCACTATTGGCCTTGTAACAGGAAGCTCACACACATACCTGTTCACCAGCTCAGTGGTAACGTGCTGACCTGTGGAAAAGCGTCTGTTGTGGTTCGCAGTTCCAGTCTCACTGGCTTCAACGTTTTTACCCCTTCTGTGAAAGAGCTACAAGCAGTCACATCAAACATCAATAAGGAAATCGCAAGAAAATACTTTCGGCTCATAGTGCAATGGTGAAAAACTTACAATGCTGCACAACAGGTAACTCCTCTTTCCGCTGCTGACAAGCAAATTTTGGGTTTCTAGAAATACATAACTATATTTATGAAATGCCACATTTGCATACCTCTTGAGTATGACACAGCATACCAATTAAACACAGACCCAATCAAAATCTAAGTGAGTAGTATTTTACTAATTCGTGTCGATAGAGGCATGCTTGTGTACAGATACTCAGTTTTATTAAAACAGACTTTCGTCGGAAGTTTATAGTGGTTAGTTTTATTTCATTTCTTATAATACAGTGCACAGTTTTCGTAAGGTTTCCTTTAGTGTTGTTGAAACAATAGTAACGATGAGAGCGAAATTAATCATCAACGATATATGCGAATTCTCTGATGTTATCTATAACAGTCTGACGATGCACATGCAGTTTATTGATTACATGCAAATAGAAAACTTGTTCTGAGTTAAAGCTGTCAAACAATGTTTGAAGAAGAATAAAATGCCACTACCACAAGACAGCTTATGTAGAAAATACTTTTCTGACGTATTTGGGCACGATTTTATTATGGTTATCACTGTTAGCATTCAACCGCGATTCTTATACATATATTTTAACAACGCGTTTCAAGAGACAGTGCTCTCATCATCAGGTTGTAAAGTCTATGTCATGAAATTAAACGGACTAAAAAGACAAAATGCCATCACAAATAGTTGGGAAGTCCATAGAGTAAAACAGAATTAAAAGTATATTGGACTATGGGTCCTCGTCTTACATTGAAGTTGTTGACACAAGTCGATGGCCGTCCCACAGCTACCAAGTATGCTGTCGCACTGTGCCGGCTCGGGAGCTGTTGTGGACTGACGTGTCTAGGTGTTGTGGCGTGGTTACAGCCGTGTGCTTGGCGGTAACGCTATGCTATTGGGCGCCTTATTTCCTTATTGCATTGGTCTGCCATCGTTAGCCTCTCGCAACAGTTTTTTAACCTTATCTATTCTGTAACCGTCATTCCTCGCTATTCTCTTAACGGTATTAATTTCAGTCTCCCTATCTTTTTCGCTCGTAAGTATGTTGACTGCCCTATGCACGAGACTACGGAAAGCAGCTTCTTTATAAGTCTGCGGATGGCATGAATCAATCGAGATCACGGCATCAGTCGTAGTTTGTTTTCTATAAACGGAGAACGCATGTTTGTTGCCCTGCTTTTTTATATTCAGGTCCAGGAACTGCAAACAATTGTCAGTTTCATACTCCACGGTAAATTCTATTTTATTATGTGCATCGTTGAAGTTTTTTACTATTTTCTCAATGTCCTCACGGGAACCATGTATTATCAAACTCTAGCATGAGAACAGCTATCTGGTGGTGGATAATAATTTTGATTTTTAATGTTTTTCATTCGTTGTCAACACTAACGATATCTGACGTTTTTGACTCCCAGTGGGACACAGAACTATTTGCGAGATCACTGTAAGTTCAAGAAGTTATTCCGAGCTGCTGGTGGAGAAAAATTCGGTAGCTGACGTCTCTTTCTGTGTAGTCAACAACGATATGCGTGGGGCTCTATTCCCAGTCAGCACTGAACTCTTCGTCATATTATTTCTAGTTCAAACATGCTCACATGTCGCTGATGATGTAACAAACCGATATTTAACGTTCGTTTTCTCTAGAATATAACAGCGATAGGTACCGGGTTGGAGTCCTGGGAAGGAAAAAAATAATGTTTCGTCTCGTCATTTCAGTTAAAACATCTAGCTACTGCCGAGAAAATCCGATATGTCACAGTTGTTTGTGTTTCGATAGCAATCCGTTTAGGTTCTGGGTTCGAATCCCTGTCCAACACAAAGCTTTACCTCACGGCATTTCAAGTAAGCTACTTGTGAAGAAGCAATATTTAACATCTCTCGTAGTTCGTTAACAGGGACAAGAGATGCTGGGGAGGAATCCGCGTCCGTTGAAAATGTTTGCGTTATGTAATATAAAGTTGATATTTGCTAACTGATACTGTCTAAAATCGAGGTATATCACTCTCTGCATGCCTAATCAGGAATGACTGTTCGTTTGCGTCAGTCACTAAATCTTTGCTTAGTCTGCCTGACCTGGGTTTGAATCCATATGCAGAACGAGACGGTTCGTCGTGTCATTTGAAGTTCATACATATTCTCAACTAGCAGCTCGTGAGTAACCTAAATTTTTAATGTCATTTTGTGTTCAATAATAAGTACTGTATGTTACTTTGCAGAGGAAATCATGAATACGACAAACTTACTACGTGCATTACCTATCTGACGTAATAATGAGAGTGGTAACATTTCAGGTATGTCATTTATTGTAATAAATGTGAGCTTACAAGCCTTAACGACACTCTTATCTGTGATAACGTGTTCCCTGGTATTTTCAGTATCGTGGTATTACTCTACATCATGAGTTATTGCGACACAGAGCAGTGGTTTCTAATGGTGACTTGTTGGAACCATTTTCAATAGTCAAACGACTGTACCAAGGAGCGATTAGAGGACCTGCTAGACAGCTGCAATATGCCGGTTGCGTGCGAATCAGGTGAAATGCAATTCAGGTCGTTCGGATACTTTTGAGTATGACTGTACATTATTCTATACAATGTAGTCTAATATCGTACCGTGTTTCGTTGTAAAAAGTCGGAAATGAACGAGTGAACTGAGTTATGTTACCAGCTGCCATTCTTTCAGAGACACAAACAATTTAAAAAATCTTAACAATGAAAAAGCGGCTAAATTTGTCACCGATCAACACAATAGATTGCTGAACCCAGAGATCCTGCAATACCGGACTTATCTGGCTAACAGATGAATGCAGATAGATACAACTGCAGACACAGCGCCTTCACTTTCAACAGGTGAAAATGCATATGTTTTTGCAACATTGATTTGCTTTTAGATCCGCAAATACTGAAGACAGACCTGTGTTGTTAATTTATAATTAATGCTTAACGAGTGAAAGCATGAAACCCGCAAAATCACCACTTACAGAATATGCCAATAAAACTGTGTCTTTTGGGGGGAAGCTACTGAAATAAAAGGAAATTAAGAAAAAAACAGTTTATTGAATTCCATTCATGAAGACTATGTTATCAAGCAGCCCAGTTAATAGTAAAGCCTGAAAAACCAAATGGTGTAGGCTGCATCTTGTATTACCAAGACTAAATGAAAAAGTACTAGACCAAAATTAGCAGATGATTTTTTAAAATATCGGACTAGTATGAGTAGGACACGCGTTCTAAAAGTTCTGTACAAACTTAATTATGTATACAGGTAGTTCATTAGGTTTTGATGGACATACAGACAACAAACTGATTTATTAGTGTTTCGATTTTTCCAACTATCGTACAGAACTCTAAAAATTACGTTTTCGAGTCATACAATGGTAAACGTATTTTTTAAATTAGCAATGACCAGTGTGATTTAAGGAACTTTAAATTTGAAATTCAATTGGTTGGATCGACTGATGAAACTAACATCGCGCAGCTCTTTGTATTGGCAGGCATTGCTATGCTGGGTCTGTACATAAAGATTTAATGTTTTATCAGGCATTAGTGGAGCATTGTTACAGGTAACGAGATGTTTTTAAAAGTGAATGAATTTTTCTGTGAAATGAACACAAAATGGAATAAATGTGCTTGAATATGTACTGAATGCGCAACAGCAGTGACGGGAAGAATTGTTGGTTTTCATGTTGAAACACCCCCGTTTAAATTCCTTTGCTGGATTTTATGTAATTTATCGAAGCCGCCAAACAGTTAATTATTATGATTATATGACCGTGTGCTTAATGGATGAAGGCTATCGGTTTTCCTGCTGTAGTTTTCGGGGCATTTCAACCGAGTGCGGCTGTTCTGAGACTGAATAGTGGAATGATTGAAAGTTTGTCTATTATTAAGGACTACAAAGGTTGCAATGTACAAACTGATATATATTTTCTACGAACACACAAATTATGAGGCAGTTGCTACCTTCGCCTTACACGCCTAATTGCGGTTATATCTTTTTATTGATTGTGGCTTTTAAGTACTTCGTCAAACGTAATGATGATGGTTAACATTCACAACAATCCTCACTGCAATCCATGGTTGTTGCTGGCCGACGCGAAACACGTAATTCGGCACTTGTCACTTTCTGTTTCATATCACTCGCGAATCGGCATTAGTGAGGGTCAACCCCACGACGATCAGGGGGACATGCTCACTCGTCATCCTCCGGTGAATTTTACCGTTTACAACTCACTCGACCACCATTCTTGCCTGTCTCTCCAGCACCACCGCTCGCTCGACACTCTCCACTACTACTCCGCACTCGACACTCGTCTCACTGCCTCCTGCAGCGCTCGACAATCGAATCCTGTCTACTATCGACCTGGGTGTCGGATACTAGCATCTATGTTCGTGGGACCACGGATCCCTTACAATGTTAAAGATAAATCTGCTAGCAATTGTTCTACAACTTGACGTCTTGGCATTATTCATCGAGAAGCGTTAGTGTGTAAACAAAAGAATTAACCCTTTGGAAGATAACAGGGAAATTAATTCATCTGAAACGTTTTCATGTACCAACGACTTTATCGATGACAGCAAGTTTGATTCCATTTGATTGAGCATAACATAACTGATCAGATGATACGTTTGGAAAACAATTTTTAGAAGTTTTTACTGCCCCAGTAGGACAATAATCAGTGAGATTGGATTTAGGCTCCTTCTGACATAGAAATGAATCATATGAAACATGTCTCACTTCATCAGACCAAAATCTACACACACTAGTGAAAATGTGAGAAAGGCTCGCTACCATATAGTACACTACATCTGTCGTTGTTACACGAGTATACACACTGCATAGTTTACCACAGCAGTCAGAAATCAGGATACAGCGTCCATACTTACCTTTATGAACCTGTAAATTACTCATTCACAGAGAGGGATAGTTACTCTTAACGATAAGAAAGAATTGTGTACGACTGAAGTATTTGATTATTCTCACACTGATGTATCATTGATGGCACAAAGAGAAATCTTAGCAACATGTGTCAACAAAAAGGCGTCTCGCTAAGTGTGCATCTGTTTTATGAGCCATAACAAAGGAATGGCTAGGAAGAGCAGAAACAATTAGCAGGAATGCTGAATATAGTTACTATACTGTTCTCAGATTCATTTGACAAATAATATAAACCACATGGATCTCAGTAGTTGTGACTTAAACTGAAGTTACAGTAAAAGCCATGAAAATGTATGTTTTCTATGCACATCTTCTAATGAAAAAATAAACTAATCTTAACGCAGCAGAGGATGATAACACTGAGTGTATAACACAGGGGATGGAATAAACACAACTTGATCTCATAATCAGCTTCCAGTTTACGAAAAAAGAGCGTTCTCTGAGACTTCTCTGAGACTTCGTGATACCATGCGCCTGTATACCAAATTACGTTTCAGTTCACTATAAGTTTTGCACGTAGAATGATTGCAAAATAAGTGTACAAACATTTGTGTCAAATGACTAAAATGATCTCAGCATCGCCTATGAACAACGACGTCAAAATAGCTCAAGTGCGCCTCTACGAAATCTCCAACATTGCAGACGTCGCCTCCTAGCTGTCTCATTTCAAATTCACGAACACAGTGCACTCTCCAGATACACACGTCCGCACGGCGCATACAGCCACCAGCATTCCAGATTGACTGAAGGCCTGGACGGCACACCAAAGATGGAAAACTCGCTTTAGCGGCACCAAAACGAGACTATCCCAAGAGTTGCATGACTAATCGAAGCCAGTCACTGGATCATTTGCTGAATAGTGCGATATCTGCGAGATTAAGAAAATAAAAAAATGTGGGTAAAAACGTACATGTGGTTTAAAACAAAACAAAAAATAGCATTAATGTGAAGTTCTGTAACTATATACTCTGAAGAACCAAAGAAATTGGTACACCTGCCCAATATCGCGTAGGGCCCCCGTGGGCACACAGAACTGCCGCAACTCGACTAGTGTCTGAAGTAGTGCTGGAGGGAACTGACACCATGAATCCTGCAGGGCTGTCCGTAAATCTGTAAGAATATGACAGGGTGGAGATCTCTTCTGAACGGCACGTTGCAAAGCATCGCGGATATGCTCAATAATGTTCATGCCTGGGGAGTCTGGGAGCCAGCGGAAGCGTTTAAACTCAGAAGAGTGTTCGTGGAGCGACTCTGTAGCAATTCTGGACGTGTGGGACGTCGCATTGTCCTTCTGTAATTGCCCAAATCCGTCGGAATGCGCGAGGGACATGAATGGATGCAGGTAAACACACAGGATGCTTACGTACGCGTCACCTGTCAGATTCATATCTAGACGTATCAGGGGTCCCATATCATTCCAACTGCGCATGCATCACACCATTACAGAGCCTCCACCAGCTTGAACAGTCCCCTACTGACATACAGGGTCCATGGATTCATGAGGTTGTCTCCATACCCGTACACGTCCAACCGCTCGATAAAATATGAAACGGGACTCGTCCGACCAGGCAACATGTTTCCAGTCATCAACAGTCCAATATCGGTATTGACGGGCCCAGGCGAGGCGTAAACCTTTGTGTCGTGCAGTCATCACGGGTACACGAGTAGGCCTTCGGCTCCGAAAGCCCATATCGATGATGTTTCTTTCAATGGTTCCCTCGAGGACATTTGTTGATGGCTCAACAATGAAATCTGGAGCAATTTGCGGAATGGTTGCAGTTGTGTCACGTTGAACGATTCTCTTCTCTCGTCGTTGGTCTCATTCTTGCAGGATCTTTTCCAGCTGTAGCGATGTCGGAGATCTGATGTGTCACCGGATTCCTGATATACACTCGTGAATGGTCGTACGGGAAAATCACCACTTCACCGCTATCTCGAGGATGTTGTGTCCCATCGCTCGTGCGCCGACTATAACACCACGTTCGAAATCACATAAATCTTGATAACCTGCCATTGAGCAGCAGTGAACGATTTAACAACTGTACCAGACACCTATTGTCTTAGATAGGTGTTGCCGATCGCATCCTGCCTGTTTACATACCTCTGGATTTCAATATGCATGCCTATACCAGTTTTTTTGGCGCTTCAGTGTATGTTTGAAATATCTCTTCTCAAATATTTTTGACGTGTAAGAATTTACACGATCACGGTTTCATTAAGAGATTTGTTTGGGTGTTGTTCATACTGAAAAGGACGTGTAGAAACTTGAGTGTTGGTTGGTTGTGTGCGCTGATAGTACTAACTATATTTAAAACTGTGTGTCAGTGATGAAGAAATGCATCTAGACGAAAGATGTTCCCAATGAAAAAGTTGGAGAAATCCTGCTGTAGGATGTAGGCCATGTTTAAACAGTAGTTATTAACGTAAATGAGACAGCTAATAAGACAGGTGTGGTGATTTAGCGGTACAGCACATTCCTATAAACCAAAAGGTCACGAGGTTGAATCCCAGTCAGACCACGGATTTCTTCAGTTTGTCTTTACCACTCACCTCTCAGTTATGTGAAGATCCACCAAAAACAACTCATGGTTTGGATTCCATGCTAAACTGTAAGTCTGCTCTCCATGGTTGGATAACTGGGGTAGACTTGGAACACGTAAGTCACTGAAGAGGCGTCTAACTCAAAGACTTGCACCAGGCAACTGAGCCACATGCATTTATTATTATTATATTAATAAAACAAATAATTTGATTAAAAATAACTGAATCCAGAAATTTACCTAACTTCATAGCATCTATTTTATAAGATAGTAGTGTATGAACTAGCAAATGTTGAATATGATGCTGAAATTATATACGAATACTCTCTAAATGTTATTATACAAGATGAGTAAATATTATTCAGTACAAAGAAACAGTATTGTTTAAATGTAATAAATATATGGAGTAAAACTTCAGTATCTAAAAACTGGACACTAATACAGTTCAAAAGCCTTAGCAAGCCCATAACTCATTGTTACACTAGTAAGAAGCGTGAGATCCAAAATAAGACCATAAATTTGAATTATATATAAGGATTACTGCAGGAATTGAAAATTAAGAGTGCTTTATTAAGCTCAAAAATGTGTAAAACTAGCCAACATTTACACATATCTATGAATTGCAATTTGGAAACAGTAGTTAATTAAATGAACACTTTGAAAATAAATGTTTCTTAAAAACAATAGCATTAATGTGAAAGAAAGTTATTTGAATTACTCCAAATCATGCATAACAATTTAAATTAATTTATATAAACTTGATTTTGAATGTATGGATTAGAAAAATTGACAGTCGTTTATGTAAGGCAAAGAAGAGGAGTTAGACGGTGAAGAATGTGGTTCGTGGGTCTGGCGTTATTGGGCTCAGGAACGATATATGTATAGATCGTTCCTGAGAAAGAGAGTATAGTGAGAAAGAAGTGGGAACAAGGGAGATCTTAGAAAGTAGTCGATAGCAAGCAAAAAGAAAAGAACCATGTTTACCCTCATGATATGAACTACACTGCCAATGATCAAAGTCTCCTTGACTACGGTAAATACTTAGGCATATGTGTGACCCTCTTCCTGCATTTTTTGAACTTACGGTCGGAGGTATGATGTGTTTTGTGAGTGTACCGGAATAATACTCTTTCCCATAGCACCAGTACAAATGAAACAACAATAGCAAAGAACATTATTGCTAACAAAGGTGCTGCGTTTTTGAACTGCACTCGTTTGAAATTACTGCCCTGATCTGGCTGCGCTGGATTACAAGACGTCGATTTAAGTCTCTTCAGAATACCGCTCGTTCGCAGTTTCTCCATTCTGAAACAACACAGTTTGTCGTTAAGTATTTAATTGCATTATGACCCATTTTCTATAGAAAAAAACTTGAATATGTTGTGATTTACTTGTAACTGATGATGCGTGTGAAAGGGCTCTGTTTTCTGAGTGCAAAGCCCAAATAGACGGATGACATCGAGACTGAAATTTCAATGGCGTCACAAGGGTGTTGCCGCGAGCACCGTACGGAATTCCTCTCTGACACAAAACAAGTCTTCTTCCAGTTGCACATGTGCAACAGCCCTTCGTTAATGGTGACGGGAAGATAAAAATATTTTGGCTGAATCATCTCGTTGTTAATGGTTTGTAGGATTCCCTCTGATGCATACTGAAAAAGAAAACAAACTGTGAAATGAAAGTTTTTATATTTTATTTGCAAAGGCGAACTGATTTTTCGTGAGAATTTCTAGCCTAAATTACACTTCAAATTGGATATATTTCAGCTTTTATAGTAGTTTAAAATGAATATAATTACGAGAAAGTCAAAAAATGCTTCGTTTCCATCGCTACATTTTATCCCAAATCACAAAAAAATTGGAAGAAAATGTGACCCAGTTATTATACAGTAGAACATTTTAGGCTTTAAGTCCTGAGGAATAACTGTTACATTCTCTCGCTGAAATAAATTAACAAACTGTCTTCCATGATCATCGTAAATGTGAACACAGCCGCTCTCTTCTCAAAGGCGCTAATAGTTTTCGTATTTTAAAAGAGAGTACATATTCCGGGTTGCCTGTAGGTGTAGCGGCCATCGCTGAAACGACCGGTTTTAAGTTATGTCGGTTTTGTTCGATGGCAATGTAACCTGAGTGTTAACACCGCTCAAAATAACCAGTGTCTCAAATAACTGATTTTCAGTTTATCCTGTAGTAAACGTAGAAAACTAACAAAGATTAAAAACTTTTGACTCCCTCAGTTTCATGATACATACACTCCTGGAAATGGAAAAAAGAACACATTGACACCGGTGTGTCAGACCCACCATACTTGCTCCGGACACTGCGAGAGGGCTGTACAAGCAATGATCACACGCACGGCACAGCGGACACACCAGGAACCGCGGTGTTGGCCGTCGAATGGCGCTAGCTGCGCAGCATTTGTGCACCGCCGCCGTCAGAGTCAGCCAGTTTGCCGTGGCATACGGAGCTCCATCGCAGTCTTTAACACTGGTAGCATGCCGCGACAGCGTGGACGTGAACCGTATGTGCAGTTGACGGACTTTGAGCGAGGGCGTATAGTGGGCATGTGGGAGGCCGGGTGGACGTACCGCCGAATTGCTCAACACGTGGGGCGTGAGGTCTCCACAGTACATCGATGTTGTCGCCAGTGGTCGGCGGAAGGTGCACGTGCCCGTCGACCTGGGACTGGACCGCAGCGACGCACGGATGCACGCCAAGACCGTAGGATCCAACGCAGTGCCGTAGGGGACCGCACCGCCACTTCCCAGCAAATTAGGGACACTGTTTCTCCTGGGGTATCGGCGAGGACCATTCGCAACCGTCTCCATGAAGCTGGGCTACGGTCCCGCACACCGTTAGGCCGTCTTCCGCTCACGCCCCAACATCGTGCAGCCCGCCTCCAGTGGTGTCGCGACAGGCGTGAATGGAGGGACGAATGGAGACGTGTCGTCTTCAGCGATGAGAGTCGCTTCTGCCTTGGTGCCAATGATGGTCGTATGCGTGTTTGGCGCCGTGCAGGTGAGCGCCACAATCAGGACTGCATAGGACCGAGGCACACAGGGCCAACACCCGGCATCATGGTGTGGGGAGCGATCTCCTACACTGGCCGTACACCACTGGTGATCGTCGAGGGGACACTGAATAGTGCACGGTACATCCAAACCGTCATCGAACCCATCGTTCTACCATTCCTAGACCGGCAAGGGAACTTGCTGATCCAACAGGACAATGCACGTCCGCATGTATCCCGTGCCACCCAACGTGCTCTAGAAGGTGTAAGTCAACTACCCTGGCCAGCAAGATCTCCTGATCTGTCCCCCATTGAGCATGTTTGGGACTGGATGAAGCGTCGTCTCACGCGGTCTGCACGTCCAGCACGAACGCTGGTCCAACTGAGGCGCCAGGTGGAAATGGCATGGCAAGCCGTTCCACAGGACTACATCCAGCATCTCTACGATCGTCTCCATGGGAGAATAGCAGCCTGCATTGCTGCGAAAGGTGGATATACACTGTACTAGTGCCGACATTGTGCATGCTCTGTTGCCTGTGTCTATGTGCCTGTGGTTCTGTCAGTGTGATCATGTGATGTATCTGACCCCAGGAATGTGTCAATAAAGTTTCCCCTTCCTGGGACAATGAATTCACGGTGTTCTTATTTCAATTTCCAGGAGTGTAGAAACAAAATATCCACCGTTCGCTGCTTTTCTCGAAAAATGACAAGTGGCTGTATAATACAAAAAATTACCAGTATTCTCCTACAGATTCTAATTTTTTGAAACTCTGCTCAAAATTCGTGACGTAATATTAATTGCACTATTTGGGCACTACGAATAGTCAATGCTAACGGATGAAAACTGAGGTCGGAGAACAGTTATTTTCATGTTAAGCTGTCGCTTTTAGAAAGATACAAGCAGATACAGGCATATTATGTAGACACAGGCAACAGATTCACTAAATTCTGTTTTTATTACAAACTATGAATGAATTGTTAAATTTTTAAGATTACTCCTTATGTGATGTCTCAAGTTTGTTGTGGCTCATACCGTTCTTAATATTTTAGGGCAAATGGGACACTGTTCTTCGCTGATACAGCACTTCGTAAAATACTCCAGACTAGAGAAGTCCGACGACAATCGCGGGAAACACCTACTGACCAGATGGGGCAGGTCTTTCACAGTGCATGCACACACGTAGCATCAAACAGGCCACGCCATGTGACAATAGGCACCTTATTTTTCAGCAATGTTGTACCAGGTCTTACGTCATGTGTTTGTTGTTTGTTTCTGTTGTCATTGTTATTAAAACAGCATTCATCGCTTTTCCCATTTTCTATAATGACGCAATATTTCAAAGCTATGGAAATATTATGAATAAAAATTACTCATTTTTAAAAAAAGTTTACTTAAAAACCAAAAAGTTGTAGCAGTACTGCTATGGCTAACTGATATTTCGGTTTTCTTACCCGCTTAGTAGTAAAAAATGAAGAATACCTGTTATAGCCGAGATCAGACAAATACCGGTTATTCAGAACTAAAATACCGGTATCGTTTTTAACTGGTCAGTTTTTCCTTTTCCTAGTTGCTAGGCAGACACAGTTCTGCCGTGATACAAACAACAGGTGCATGGCAGTGTGGGAATGAAGTGGCGTGGCACCTGGAAACGCACTCCAGGGCTGAAGTACGAGGAACAGTACGATTCTTGTACAGAAAATACCTAAATTAAGCACAGATTCATTATGAAATTCTCGAGTTATGTAGACCAAAAGCAATATCGCGTCAACCTGTAGTCAAATGTTTCAAACAATGTCAGCATGACCACTCAAAGACGATTGATGCTGATCGGGATGGAAGGCCATCGAGATCGACCAAAGACTACACTGACCATGCAATCGAAGAGCTGCTTCACAGCAGTCGCAGATTTACCAACGATGAGAATGTTCACAAAGCGGTTCTCGAATGTCTCCGTCGGCAAGGAGCAGAATTCTATCTTCGAGGAACTGCACGATTGGTAGAACGCTTCGACTGTCGTTTACAGAGACTCTGTGAGTGCGTTGAAAAATAGTGTCATGTATTTATGTCACTTACAAGGGAAACTTCTCAACGCAACCCCCCCCCCCTCGCCACCCTCAGATTTATGTATAAAGTTGGTCTTCTTATTGGTGTGCTGATGTAGGAGGAATGCCGTAGACATTGCTCGTATGTACTACCGAATGCCGAGTATACCACACGTAGTCCAAACCGTACGCGCTGCCGAAAGCCCAATATACACGCGTAATTTGAGCCAGCGTGGCTGAAAAGCCCAACCAACTTATAATTATACACAACCTATAATTATGCACAACCTTACGAACGCTGTTGTTAGTGGATAGAATCATAAAATGAAAACGCCAAAGAAACGGATGTGAACTATGTTACAACAAAGGAATTCAAGAGTCGAAACTTCCATAACGGAACGCAACTTAAACGTTAAAAACATATGTTTTTGCAGAGCACAGAGAAACCGTGAGTGAGCAACAGTTGCATTCATCTGTTGCAGCTTATGTGACAAACTAACTCCTAAATCGAGCAAGGAGGCATACCTCACTCACTCACCAAGCTTATAAATTAGGTGCGTCTGTAAGAGATTCCTATCATACGACAGTCACTAATGTCGTGTATGACACGCCAGACGTGTTTTCCGGTGGAGGAGTTGGTTGACTTTTCGCCTTGTCATCAAACGGTTGCGTTTCCCATTCGCAAGCCACATCCTTTAGGCTGCTAATAGAGTAGTTGTCCAGAATCGACTTTCATTATAGGCCCCTTCCTTACACCACGCTGTTGCAAGCGGACTTAACAACAGGATACAGACGCAAATCTGAATACAGCGAACAGCGAAAGAAACGGTATGAGAGAACTTTGAACAGGGTTCGCCAACTTGGGAGCAGAGGCGGTGGTAAGGAAGGTGCTATGGGGGCTATAGCCCCCCTCCCCCCACCCACCGACCCTCCAATGGAGTAACACATTCCACTGGATAAAAGGACTTCAGAAATCAGCGATTATATTACTCCAACAGATTCAATTTTTTTTTTTTTATAATTATGTAGCAATATAGGTTGCAATGTAGTTCAGACACATTTTAACAAAAGAATAAGAGCGGCACATAGCTTT
The DNA here is from genome assembly GCF_021461385.2 of Schistocerca piceifrons. Classification (NCBI taxonomy): domain Eukaryota; kingdom Metazoa; phylum Arthropoda; class Insecta; order Orthoptera; family Acrididae; genus Schistocerca; species Schistocerca piceifrons. The sequence goes on along the minus strand of NC_060144.1, from coordinate 414,116,045 downwards.
CTACCCAAACTAACAAATATCATTTAACGTAAAATGGGCGTCTTTTTTATTAATACACATTTTTTACCATGAACTCCAAAACAGTTACCAGAAACTAATTTAAGCAACACCAAATTTCACCAGTTTGTCAGTGGAGGACCCAAACTTTCCTTTTGTCAAGCGACAAGGGATATACCATTTTCTCCCCCTCCCCCCCCCCCCCCCCCCCTTAGCTCCATCCCTTGATCGACTTCTAGAAGCGCCCGTGTTTGGGAGTCCAACACCACACGCCTTGGCTGTTCCATATTGCTCTATGTTGTACTCCCCATACTTGGACCATTCACTGTTTCTATTTTGCTTTTTTTTTCATCGGATTGTGACGGGCTATCCACTGGACCATCTTACCACTAAATCTGAGTGAAGTGCGATGGGGACTTTCCCTTGTTAGAAGTGCAGTGCAGCGTTCAATAAAAATTACTTGGCCTGTTATAGTAATGTGTAACCTAATTTTTGAAGTCCCCTGGTAATACATGTTCCTAGCAGATGTAGCCATTTTAGTCTTAGGACTGAAAGGTCGGTCCACTCTTGGATCATGAAAGCTACAGACGTAGCGGCAACACAGTTTCTGACATTGTAGCCGACAAATCCGTGTTATTGTTAAGGAACAATTCCAACATTCGCCAGAAAAGGCTTGAAAGATCAACGTACCGAGATCCCAATTTGACTACTCCAAAGTGTGGGATCAATTTATCATTATTCACTCAGTCGAACTCACATCTTGAAAGTGTTACACGGAAAATACTATTTACAGTAAAAACAAAACTTTCACCAAATAGTGACGCTACTGAAATCAAGCGACATTTGTGTTATTCTATAGTAGTATGCAACAGAGGAGTCGGATAGCACTGGAACAATCGGTTTTCGGTTATATCAGTTGTTTTCAATGCCAGTTTAACCGTACTGTTAAAAAGGTCAAAATAAACAAGTTCTGAAATAACCGATTTTAGGTTCTTGATTCCTATTATTTCCTGTAATAAACGCATAAATCGAACGAAGTTTTAAAAATTTTGACTCCATTAACTTCAAAACACATATAATAAAAATATTAAATTAAATATGCAAATACATCTACATTTATATCTACATGGTTACTCTGCAATTCACACTTAAGTTCCTGGCAGAGGGTTCATCGAACCATTTTCATATTACTTCTCTACCATTCCACTCTCGAATCGCACGTGGGAAAAAGGAACACCTACATCTTTCTGTTCGAGCTCTGATTTCTCTTATTTTATTATGATGATCATTTCTCTCTGCATAGGTGGGTGTCAACAAAATATTTACGCCTTCGGAATAGAAAGTTGGTGATTGAAATTCGTAAATAGAACTCGCCGCAAAGAAAACCGCCTTTGCTTCAGTGACTGCCACCCCAATACGCGTATCATATCAGTGACACTCTCACCCCTATTGCGCGATAACACGAAACGAGCTGCCCTTCTTTGCACTTTTTCGATGTCCTCTGTCAATCCTACCTGGTAAGGATCCCATATTACGCAGCAATATTCCAGAAGAGGACGGACAAGTGTAATGTAGGCTGTCTCTTTAGTGGGTTTGTCGCATCTTCTAAGTGCTCTGCCAACAATGCGCAGTCTTTGTTTCGCCTTCCCCACAATAATATCTATGTGGTCTTTCTAATTTAAGTTGCTCGTAATTGTAATCCCTAGGTATTTAGTCGAACTGACAGCCCTCAGATTTGTGTGATTTACCGTATAGCCAAAATTTATCGGATTTCTTTTAGTACCCATGTGGATGACTTCACACTTTCTTTGTTTAGTGCTTATTGCCAGTTTTAGCACCATACAGGAATTCTCTCTAGATCATTTGTTATTGGAATTGATCGTCTGATGATTTTACTAGACGGTAAATTACAGCGTCATCTGCAAACAATCTAAGGGGGCTGCCCAGATTATCACCTAGATCATTTATATAAATCAGGAACAGCGGAGGGTCCATGACACTACCTTGCGGAATGCCCGATATCACTTCTGTTCTACTCGATGATTTACCGTCCATCACTACGAACTATGACCTCTCTGAGAGGAAATCACGAATCCAGTCACACAACTGAGACGATACTCCTTATGCACGCAATTTGATTAATAGTCGATTGTGAGGAAGGTATCAAAATCCTTCTGGAAATCTAGGAATATGGAATCGATCTGAGATGCTTTGTCGACAGCACTCATTACTTCATGGGAATAAAGAGCTAGCTATGTTGCACAAGAACGATATTTTCTGAATCCGTGTTGGTTATGTGTCAATAAGTCATTTTCTTCAAGGTGATTTATAATGTTCGAGTACAGTATATGCTCCAAAATCCTACTGCAAATTGACGTCAGTGATATGGGTCTGTAATTCAATGGGTTACTCCTATTTCCCTTCTTCAATATTGGTGTGACCTGTGCTACTTTCCAGTCTTTAGGAACAGACCTTTCGTCATACGAGCGGTTGTATATGATTGCCAAGAAAGGCGCTATTTTGTCTGCATACGCTGAGAGGACCTGATTGGTATACCACCTCGAACGGAAGACTTGCCTTTCTTACGTGATTTGAGTTGTTTCGAAGCACCTAAGATATCTACTTTTATGTCACTCATGCCAACAGCTGTTCTGGTTTCGAATTCTGGAATATTTACTTCGTCTTCTTTGGTCAGTAATTACAGAAAACTGTATTTAGTAACTCCGCTTTAGTGACACCATCATCGGTAACATTTCCATCGCTATCGCGCAGTGACAGTATTGACTGTTTTTTGCCACTAGTGTACTTTACATACGAACAGAATCTCTTTGGGTTTTCTACCATATTTTGAGACAATATTTCATTGTGGAAACTATTAAAAGCATCTCGCATTGACGTCCGCAGTGTTGGGGATTTTGCGTTCTTCTGAATTTGGCATGCTTTTATCGTTGCTTCTGCAGCAGTGTTCTGACGTGATTTGTGTAGAAAACGTAGTCCATCCACTGTTTGCTGCGTTTCTAGAAAAGATATAAGTGGTTGAATAGAATAAAAAAATAGCAGTATCCTCATTCTGATTCTATTTTTTTTTAAACGCTGCTCAAAAATCATATTGTAATCGAAGATCATAGCACTATTTGGACATTAGGAATAGTCAAGTGTTAAAGGGTGAAACTGGAAGTGAAGAACTCCATGTTAATTTGGCTGTTTTCAAGGGCTGCGAACAGATAAACGCATGTTATGTACACACGGGCAGCAGATTAGCTGCTTGCTGTTTTATTATAACTATGAATAATTAAGATTTTTTTAAGAACCATCCTTATATTATGTCCCAAGTATCTTGTGGCTTCTGGCGTTTTTACTCATTTAAAGCAAGTGGAGTATTGTACTTCACTGGTGCCGCACTTCAGAAATCCGATAAAACATCAGATCTCTGACATCGCTGCGGCCGGAAAAAGATCCTGGAAGGACGGGAGCAACGACGACTGAAGAGAACGTGACAGAAGTGCAACCCTTCCGCAGATTGCTGCAGATTTCCATTCTGGGCCATAACCAAGTTAGCGCGTGAACCATTCAACGAAACATCATCGATATGGGCTTTCGGAGCCGAAGGCGCACTCGTGTACCCTTGATGACTGCACCACACAAAGCTTTACGCCTTCCCTGGACCCGTCAGCACTGACACTGGAGTGTTGATGACTGGAAACAAGTTATCTGGTCGGACGAATCTCGTTTCAAATTGTATCAGGCCGATGGACGTGTACGGGTATGGAGACAACCTCATGAAACCAAGGAGGCTGCTTGTCAGCAGGGAACTGTTCAAGCTGGTGGAGGCTCTGTAATGGTGTGGGGCGTGTACAGTTGGAGTGATATGGGACCCCTGATACTTCCAGATACGAACTCTGACAAATGACAAGTATGTAAGCATTGTGTCTGGTCACCTGCAACCATTCATATCCATAGTGAATTCCGACGAACTTCGGCAATTCTAGCAGGACAATGCGACACCCCACACGTCCAGAATTGCTACCGAGTGGCTCCAGGAACACTCTTCTGAGTGTAAACACTTCCGCTGGCCCCCAAACTCCCGAGACATTAACATCGTTGAGCATATCCTGGATGCTTTGCAACGTGCTGTCCAGAAGAGGTTTCGACTCAGTCGTACTCTTACGGATTTACGGACAGCCCTCCAGGATTCATGGTGTCAGTTCTCTCCAACACTACTTCAGACATCACTCGAGTCAATGGCACGTCGTGCTGCTGCACTTCTGCGTGCTCGCGGGGGGCCTACACGATATTAGGCTGGTGTACCAGTTTCTTTGGCTCTTCAGTGTAAGCCAGATGGGGCAAGGCTTGCACACTGCACATACAAACGTACGATCTACTAGGCCATACTACATGGTAAAGGGTACATTACTGTCACGTGTTTGTTGCATGTTTCTGTTGGCATTGTTATAAGATAGCACTGATCGCTATTCCCATTCTCTGTAATAACACAATATTTCGAAGCAATGCAAATTGTACCAATAAAAATGAATCATTCTTTAAGAAAGGATTATTTAAAAAAGAAACATTTTTGCACTGCTGGTGTGGCTAATTGATGTTTGATTATTTACGCGGTTATTAGCAAAAAATATAAAACCTTGTTATAACCGAGACCATGCAAGTACCGAAAAACACCGGTTATTCGGAACTAAAATAGTGGTATCGGTTTTAACCGGTCGGTTTTTCCCGTCCCTAGCATAAAGTTGCAAAGGCGTTTCAATCAAGTGCCGCCAATTGTTTCGCTAATAGACAGCTATTCGATACTGCAGACTGTTTTACGCAGTGTGTAAATAATGAATATAAAGATTTGTGGAGTTAGTAGAGGAGATAATGATTATTTAAATAAAATCTTTTTATCATAACTCGTTTTTGAAGCTGACTAAGAAGTATAAAATAATTTCTTCTAGCCCCATACAGATTCCTAACCTCATACAGAGAGTCCTGATAACTTGTACTTGTGATGATAATACTTGTAGAATTTAAAACGAAAAATGTGGGGCGCATGCATTACATAATACACATATCAAAAAAAGTTTTGCATGATCTCGGTTCCGTGAGTTTGGGAACCTGTACAGAAAAGTGGAATAGAGATAACATAACCATCGTTTCCGCCCTTTTTATTGCTCATGAAAGCCACATTTTGCATGTTGTACCACCATACAGCGAGACCTTCAGAGGTGGTGGTCCAGATTGCTGTGCACGCCGGTACCTCTAATACCCAGTAGCACGTCCTCTTGCATTGATGCATGCCTGAATTCGTCGTGGCATACTATCCACAAGTTCATCAAGGCACTGTTGGTATAGATTATCCCACTTCTCAACGGCGATTCGGCGTAGATCCTTCAGAGTGGTTGGTGGGTCACGTCGTCCATAAACAGCCCTATTCAGTCTATCCCAGGCATGTTCGATAGGGTTCACGACTGGAAAACATGCTGGCCATTCTAGTCGAGCTATGTCGTTATCCTGAAGGAAGTCATTCACAAGGTATGCACGATGAGAGCGCGAATTGTTGTCCATGAAGACGGATGCCTTGCCAATATGCTGCCGATATTGTTGCACTATCGGTCGGAGGACGGCATTCACGTATCGTACAGTCGTTAAGGCGCCTTCCGTGACCACCAACGGCATACGTCGGCCCCCCACAATGCCGCCCCAAAACAGCAGGAAACATTCACCTTGCTGCACTCGCTGAACAGTATGTCTAAGGCGTTCAGCCTGACCGGGTTGCCTCCAAACACGTCTCCGACAATTGTCTCTTTGAATACATATGCGACACTCATCGGTGAAGAGAACGTGATGCCAGTCCTGAGCGGTCCATTCGGCATGTTGTTGGGCCCATCTGTACCGTGCGCTGCATGGTGTCGTGGTTGCAAAGATGGACCTCGCCATGGATGTCTGGAGTGAAGTTGCGCATCATGCATCCTATTTGGTACAGTTTGAATCGTAACACGACGTCCTGTGGCTGCACGAAAAGCATTATTCAACATGGTGGCATTGCTATCAGGGTTCCTCCGAGCCATAATCCATAGGTAGCGCTCATCCACTGCAGTAGTACCCCTTGGTCGGCCTGAGCGAGGCATGTCATCGACATTTCCCGTCTCTCTGTATCTCCGCCATTTCTGAACAACATCGCTTTGGTTCACTCCGAGACGCCTGGACACTTCCCTTGCTGAGAGCCCTTCCTGGCACAAAGGAACAATGCGGACGCGATTGAATCGCGGTATTGACTGTTTAGACACGATTGAACTACAGACAACACGAGCTGTATACCTCCTTCCCGGTGGAATGACTGGAACTGATCAGTTGTTGGACGCCCTCCATCTAATAAGTGCTGCTCGTGCATGGTTGTTTACGTCTTTGGGCGGGTTTAGTGACATCTCTGAACAGTCAAAGGGACAGTGTCTGCGATACAATATCCACAGTCAACGTCTGTCTTCAGGAGTTCTGGAAACCGGGGTGATGCAAAACTGTTTTTGATGTGTGTAGTAAGACGCGAACTATTCATGCATCAATTATGTATCAAGGAAATACATAATTGATGCATGAATAGTTGTTCACGTAATAGATATTAGTAAGGATGTGAACTATTGATGCATCAATTGTGTATCCAGGATATACATTATTGACGCATGAATAGTTGACATCCTTACAATTATCTACTGCATGCGCCCAGCATTGTTTGTTTTAAATTCTACAAGTATCCATTTCATACCTATTAAAAATTTACAAGTACAAATTATCAGTGCTCTCTGTATGGGGTTAGAATTGTGTATGGGACCAGGAGAAATTATTTTATGCGTCGTAGTCCATTCCAAAAACTTGTTATAATAAAAAGTTTTTATTTAAATAATTATTACCTCCTTCGTTAACTCCACAAATTTGTATACTCAAATTTGGACACTGTGTAAAACTTAGTCTGCAGTTAGAATAGTAGCCCATTAGCGAAACAATTGGCGACACTTGATTGAAACGCCTTTGCAACTTTATGCTAGGGACGGGAAAAACCGACCAGTTAAAACCGATACTGCTATTTTAGTTCTGAATAACCGGTATTTTTCGGTATTTGTATGGTTTCGGTTTATAACAGGAATTTTTATTTTTTACTAATAACTGTAAATAATCGAAACATCAATTAGCCATACCAGCAGCGCTAAAAATGTTTCTTTCTTAAATAAACCTTTCTTAAAGAACGATTAATTTTTATTGGGAAAATTTGCATTGCTTTGAAATATTACGTTATTATAGAAAATAGGAAAAGCGATCAGTACTATTTTAATAACAATGCCGAAAGAAGCGTGCAACAAACACATGGCAATAATGTGTCAGTTACTATCTTTTTACCCACACCCCTCAACCCTATGGAACATAAGAACATTCCCAAATTTTGTTAATCATTCCTATTATAAATTTCATAATTCGCTTGGCTGAAAAGTGGTATATTTCTCCGCTGATAGCCCCCGCCCCCCCCCCCCTCCCACACCCCACCCACCGCCCATACGTGGCGAGGGAGATGAAATAACAATAAAGGGAAAAAATTTCTCTTAAAACCAAAAAATGCCTATTAGACAGCAGAAACTCTGAGATTTTGCTGAAAGACGTCGGATATCTACTCAATAACATGAACAACAGCAATTTTAGCTGAAAGGAAAAACACACAGATGTAATAATAAAACGATGAAAGCAATAAAACTGTTTCCAAACACAAAAGAAACCAATTCTGCAACTGTTGCTATCTCTGAACCACAAAGGACGATGACCGTCAACGTATTCCGTTTCGAAGCAAAAGTAATAACATTTATGAAAATATTCGAGTATTAGAAAGTCGAATGAAGTGTAAGAGAGGGCGAATCATTAGACTATATACAAAACTTATGTGTCAAGGAAAGTGGTTATCAATACAAGAACGGAAACAACAGAAATATATCCATATGCTTCTCATGCATTAACTATGTGCTTATATTCTCCTGCTTTTTCAGTGGAGGAAGCGATATTACATCCATATTCGAAAGAGGAATTTCTTAATGAGTAAGGCGTAGCATATGTTGGTGATTCAGTGATATTTGGCTGGTTTTACATTTATCTCACGCTCATTCATGTCTCTTGATCAACTACTAATGCTTGGATCGCAAAAATTATAATAATTATTTCGTTACTTAAGTAAAAAATAATTAAAAGCAAACTTAATATTAAAATTCGCTTTCTCGCGGCTAGGGGCTGCTGGTGTCGTTCCAGCTGTCATATGGTTACAATTTTCACTGCAGGGAGTTTCGCGACCGTTCGCGGCTCTATATGTTTGTTATAAAACCAACACATAGGTACATATCTTTTACGCAAAGTTTCATAAGAACAAAAACTTCCACTGTGAAACTTGTGTACCTCCTGGCATAGATTGGCAGTTACTTTAAGATTTCTGGTCATTTGGGAAACATTTCAGTCGTTGACATATGCAACAAGAATTGCAGCAAATACATTATCCACACTAATATTATAAATGCGAAAGTAACTTCGTCTGTTACATTTTCACGACTAATTTGCTGAACCGATCTTGATGAAATTAGGCGTGGAGATAGCGTGAAATATGAGGACGGACATACGCTAGTTTAGAAAGTATGTAGTAGAAGACATTTATTCATTTGATGAACATTACATGAATCAAGGAAAAACAGAGATAGAGACAGAGGAAGAGTTACAAGACACATATGAATTGTCAAAACCACGCTGGAGTTTTGCAGTAGCAAATAGGTTCGCAAAAGGTGACTCTTTTCGAGAAATGATAGTGTCACGAATATTATTTGCCAGTGGCTGTAATCTACGTCTACATCTACATGGATACTCTACAAATCACATTTAAGTGCCTGGCAGAGGGTTCATCGAACCACCTTCACAATTCTCTATTATTCCAAACTCGTATAACACGCAGAAAGAATAAACACCTATATCTTTCCGTACGAGCTTGGTGATCGTTCCTCCCTATGTAGGTCGGTGTCAACAAAATATTTTCGCACTCGGAGGAGAAAGTTGGTGATTGGAATTCCGTGAGAAGATTCCGTCGCAACGAAAAACGCCTTTCTTTTAACGATTTCCAGCCCAAGTCCTGTATCATTTCTGTGACACTCTCTCCCATATTTCGCGATAATATAAAACGCGCTGCCTTTCTTTGAACTTTTTCGATATAGTCCGTCAGTACTATCTGGTAAGGATCCCACACCGTGCAGCAGTATTCTAAAAGAGGACGGACAAGCGTAGTGTAGGCAGTCTCCTTAGTAGGTCTGTTACATTTTCTAAGTGTCCTGCCAATAAAATGCAGTCTTTGGTTAGCCTTCCCCACAACATTTTCTATGTGTTCCTTCCAATTTAAATTGTTCGTAATTGTAATACCTAGGTATTTAGTTAAATTTACGGCCTTTAAATTTGACTGATTTATCGTGTAATCGAAGTTTAACGAGTTCCTTTTAGCACTCACGTGGATGACTTCACACTTTTCGTTATTCAGGGTCTGCCACTTTTCGCACCATTCAGATATTTTTTCTACATCGTTTTGCAGTTTGTTTTGATCTTCTGATGACTTTATTAGCCGATAAACGACAGTGTCATCTGCCAACAACCGAAGACGGCGCTCAGATTGTCTCCCAAATCATTTATATAGATAAGGAACAGCAAAGGGCCTATAACACTAACTTGAGGAACGCCAGAAATCACTTCTGTTTTACTCGATGACTTTCCGTCAATTACTGCGAACTGTGACCTCTCTGACAGGAAATCACAAATCCAGTCACATAACTGAGACGATATTCCATATGCACGCAATTTCACTACGAGCCGCTTGTGTGGTACAGTGACAAAAGCCTTCCGGAAATCCAGAAATACGGAATCGATCTGAAATCCCTTGTCAATAGCACTCAACACTTCATGTGAATAAAGAGCTAGTTGTGTTTCACAGGAATGATGTTTTCTAAACACATTTTGACTGTGTGTCAATAGACAGTTTTCTTCGAGGTAATTCATAATGTTCGAACACAATATATGTTCTAAAACCCTGCTACATATCGACGTTAACGATATGGGCCTGTAATTTAGTGGATTACTCCTACTACCTTTCTTGAATATTGGTGTGACCTGTGTAACTTTCCAGTCTTCGGGTACGGATGTTTCGTCGAGCGAACGGTTGTATATGATTGTTAAGTATGGAGCTAATTCATCACCATACTCCGAAAGGAACCTAATTGCTATACAGTCTGGACCAGAAGACTTGCTTTTATTATGTGATTTAAGTTGCTTCGCTACTCCGAGGATATTTACTTCTACGTTACTCATGTTGGCAGCTGTTCCTGATTCGAATTCTGGAGTATTTACTTCATCTTCTTTTATGAAGGCATTTCGGAAGACTGTGTATAGTAACTCTGCTTTGGCAGCACTATCTTCGATAGCATCTCCATTGCTATAGCGCAGAGAAGGCATTGATTGTTTCTTGCCGCTAACATACTTCACATACGACCAAAATCTCTTTGGGTTTTTTGCAAGGTTTCAGACAACGTTTCGTTGTGGAAACTGTTATAGGCATCTCGCATTGAAGTCCGCGCAAAATTTCGAGCTTCTGTAAAAGATCGCCAATCCTGGGGATTTTGCGTCTGCTTAAATTTGGCATGTTTGTTTCGTCGTTTTTGCAACAGTGTTCTAACCCGTTTTGTGTACCAAGGAGGATCAGCTCAGTCGTTTGTTAATTTATTTGGTATAAATCTCTCAATTGCTGCCGATACTATTTCTTTGAATTTAAGCCACGTCTGGTCTACACTTATTAATTTGGAATGAGTGGAGATTATCTCTCAGGAAGGCGTCAAGTGAATTTTTATCTGCTTTTTTGAATAGGTATATTTTTCGCTTATTTTTCGTGGATTTGGGGATTACAGTATTCAATCTCGCTACGACAACTCTGTGTTCACTAATCCCTGAATCGGTTTTGATGCTCGTTATTAACTCAGGATTATTTGTTGGTAAGAGGTCAAGTGTGTTTTCACAACCATTTACTATTCGCGTGGGCTCATGAACTAACTGCTCGAAATAATTTTCAGAGAATGCGTTTAACACAATTTCGGATGATATTTTAACGCCACCTCCGGAATTAAACATGTATTTTCGCCAACATATCGAGGGTAAATTAAAGTCACCACCAACTATTATCGTACGAGTCGGGTACGTTTTCAAGATCAAACTCAAGTTTTCTTTGAACCTTTCATGCAACTGTATCATCTGAATTGGGAGGTCGGTAAAAGGATCCTATTATTATTTTATTCCGGTTGCCAACAATGACAACTGCCCATACTAACTCACAGGAAGTATCTACTTCAATTTCGCGACAAGATGAACTACTTTTGACAGCAACAAACACGCCACCGACAACCGTGTTTAGCCTATCCTTTCGGAACACTGTTGGGTTCTTCGCAAAAATTTCGGCTGAGCTTATATCCGACTTTAGCCAGCTTTCAGTGCCTATAACGATTTGAGTATCAGTTCTTTCTATTAGCGCTTGGAGCTCTGGTACGTTCTCAACACAGCTACGAGAATTTACAACTGTTACGCCAATGGTTCCTGTATCTGCGTTCTTCCTGTGTTCAGCCTGCTCCCTTTGTGACTGAAGCCCATCTTGTGTTTTCCCGAGACCCTCTAACCTAAAAAACCGTCTAGTCCACGCCACACAGCCGCTGCTACCCTTGTAGCCGCCTCCTGCGTATAGTGGACACCTGACCTATACAGCGGTACCCGAAACCCAACCAACCTTTGGCGCAAGTCGAGGAATCTGCAGCCTACACGGTCGCAGAACCGTTTCAGCCTCTGATTCATTAAAAGACATCTCAATGGGATCCAACGCAAGTATTTGGCTGAATTCCAAATCGCTGACACGATTTCTACCAAAAAGCGTTACACATTATCAGCGACTTTCGTGTGTGCCTATAGAACCGAGACCACTTCTTATGCTGGGTGACGGTGACATAGTCGTTGTGATCGTGTTTTTAACAGCGCGGTCCTTATGTGTAATGTCTGTTGCTGGCGGTAGAATCCTTCTGTGGTCAGCTTCAATAGTGTTCCTCGAAAAGAATATCGTCTTCCCTCCAGGGATTCCCATTTGAACTACCTGTTGAGTGTAATCCGACTACTGAAAAAGAAAAATTACTCGCCATGCAAAGTGACTCTTAAGATCGATTTAATTAATTAGCCTATCAATTTGATATCAGTGACACGCCGCCTGGTGGGTGTAGGCGATGGCTAGGGCATCAAAATAGTTCAAATGGCTCTAAGCACTATGGGATTTAATATCTGAGGTAATCAGTCTCCTAGACTTAAAACTACTTAAACCTAACTAACCTAAGGACATCACACACATCCATGCCCGAGGCAAGATTCGAACCTGCGACCGTAGCAGCAGCGTGGTTTCGGACTGAAGCGCCTAGAACAACTCGGCTACAGCGGCTGGCGCTAGGGCATCACGGATATGAATCTTCACTTGGTGTTTCTTTTTTTTTTCGTTGCGGCAATATACAGGGTGAGACAACCATCGTAATAAAATGTGTTACCGAATTTATAAAGTGATACGTAGTGTAAAACTTATGTTTACAACTTCACTGTGCTTTTACCTTAAGATATTTCGTATGTGGTGAGACATTTGGTTAGCATAAGAGAGTCCGAAAGTGAGGAGGCGTCCTGCGACAGTGGTAGATCTTAGCTCTCCATCAAGAGTCAAAAATGAGTTTAATATTCTAGTCCTGTGATGCAGAATGTGACAGACAAGAAAAGGCATTTTTCTGTCGGATGAAAGAATACTCAGAGGGATACAGCCTAAGCCATAGTCTTCTACAGGATTTTGACAACAAGTGACGATACTTTAGCGATAAACAAAAATGTTATGTCACTAGGACCTCCCGTCAGGTAGGCCGTTCGCTGGGTGCAAGCCTTTCGATTTGACGCCACTTTGGTGACTTGCGTGTCGATGGGGATGAAATGATGATTAGGACAACACAATACCCAGTCCCTGAGCGGAGAAAATCTCCGACCAATCCGGGAATCGAACTCGGGCCTTTAGGAGTGACATTCTGTCACGCTGACCACTTTTTTTTCATTATTAATCTCATTTTGTTCGATTTCGTTTGTTGCATCTGCTCGGGGCGGACGACGTACGACACCCGTTTAAGTTCGTCGCTGATCGGTTAACTCAGTTTCTTTTATTACAGAGGGCAGCTAACCCTCTGACGAACACGCTGAGCTACCCTGCCGACACCATTCAGCTACAGGGGGCGGCCACTTTAGCTATGTGAGGTGTGTATTGTCTGATTTCTTCTACCTACGAAAATAACTTATATAAACGGGAGGGATTCACATTTCGCATGAGAAATTCGAGATGCATGGTCAACAACATCGTTGCCTCGGATTGGGTAAAGTGGGTTTTTAAAACTGGGTGGTCTATTTTTGGGGTGGAATTGTTTAGAGCTACTGTATGCGTCCAAACTGCTGCTGCTCGTTTCACAGGCATCGCGGCTGCTTGAAAGGGCGGTCACGAGGAGTCAGCAACCGGCCTTTGACATTTGCAAAGAATGGCCCTACCTGTGTGATCTCGCCCACGACAGCGAGGGCAGGTGAGTATTGATAACATCCGAATTCCTACCACTCCAATCATTCCCGGATGCCCTCCATGGCCAGGATTGGTGCACTCTGGCATTGACGCGCGTCCATGACTGTGACTGCGGCCGTGGGTGTAGATTCTCCCGTCCCTGAACATTGATAACGGTGGCGTCCGAGGGGTTTGGCGCTCTGTGTGTGGCCCTCGGTACAGGTGTGCGCGGGATGTGCGAGTGTTTCAGCCGTCTCCGACAACTAGCCATGACAGCTTACTGCTATACACTGGATCGCGGTCTAAGTGCTTCGTGTTTAGCGCTTCTCGGTTCATCGCAGTGGACTCTGTCTTGCAGTAGTATTTGCAGTTTCTATTCTGTCACACAGTACGACCTTCCTCCCTCCTTCCGAATGTAGTAGAGAGAATCAGTTTAGAAAGTCTATAGTACCTTTAAAAACCCAATCGCGACGGCAAATTCCCGACTGATCAATGTTGTTGTTGTGGTGGTCTTCAGTCCTGAGACTGGTTTGATGCAGCTCTCCATGCTACTCTATCCTGTGCGAGCTTCTTCATCTCCCAGTACCTACTGCAACCTATATCATTCTGAATCTGCTTGGTGTATTCATCTCTTGGTCTCCCTCTACGATTTTTACCCTCCACGTTGCCCTCCAATACTAAATTGGTGATACCTTGATGCCTCAGAACATGTCCTACCAACCGATCCCTTCTTATTCTCTTCTTGTCCAAACTATTTATCGTCCATGTTTCACTTCCATACATGGCTACACTACATACAAATACTTTCTTAAACGACTTCCTGACACTTAAATCTAAACTCGATGTTAACAAATTTCTCTTCTTCAGAAACACTTTCCTTGCCATTGCTAGTTTACATTTTATATTCTCTCTACTTCGACCATCATCAGTTATTTTGCTCCCCAAATAGCAAAACTCCTTCACTACTTTAAGTGTCTCATTTCCTAATCTGATTACCCCAGCATCACCCGACTTAATTCGACTACATTCCATTATCCTCGATTTTTTTTTTTTTTTGTTGAAGTTCATCTTAAATCCTCTTTTCAAGACACTAAGCATTTGAGATGTGGCGCTATAGACGAATGTTGAAAATTAGATGGACTGATAAGGTAAGGAATGAGGAGGTTCTATGCAGAATCGGAGAGGAAAGGAATATGTGGAAAACACTGATAAGGAGAAGGGACAGGATGATAGGACATCTGCTAAGACATGAGGGAATGACTTCCATGGTACTAGAGGGAGCTGTAGAGGACAAAAACTGTAGAGGAAGACAGAGATTGGAATACGTCAAGCAAATAATTGAGGACTTAGGTTGCAAGTGCTACTCTGAGATGAAGAGGTTAGCACAGGAAAGGAATTCGTGGCGGGCCGCATCAAACCAGTCACTAGACTGATGACCAAAAAAAAAAAAAAAATGCATTCAATTCAACTGTGCTTCCAAGTCCTTTGCTATCTCTGACAGAATTACAATGTCATCGGCGAACCTCAAAGTTTTTATTTCTTCTCCATGGATTTTAATACCTACTCCGAATTTTTCTTTTGTTTCTTTCACTGCTTGCTCAATATACAGATTGAATAACGTCGGGGAGAGGCTACAACCCTGTCTCACTCCCTTTCCAACCACTGCTTCCCTTTCATGTCATTCGACTCTTATAACTGCTATCTGGTTGTAACGTGCCGGGCTGAGTCCTTGTATTAGTGCCACTTAAAGTTCACGTCACAACCGGATGTAGTGAAACATTTCCTCACCCAGTAGATAGTGCGCAGTGTTCCTGACCTACCTTGCTTTGCCTATTCTATATTGTCTTCTCGGTAGCTGCGTCGGTCTCACCTAAATCACACTGCAATTAAGAAGCCAGGATCCTAGATTATGTTTTCCAAAATCAAAAGTCAAGACCGTATTCATTGTTGGACACTTATGACAACCACAGCGCGATTTATTTGTTATCACCTCACACAAACAAAATATTCAAGTGACCAGACCTCTTACACTTAATAATCGTCACATTAGGTAGGTCAAAAACTTCCAGTCTTTAAAATGTTCACAATACGCGTTAAATGTTCAAAACCGAATACAATTACACTTTTTTGGTACCGACCGGAAAAGTTAAGCTTCTGTTTCAAGTATTATCATATCATATTCCGGCACCGACTCGCCGCACTTTTGTTCCATGAGAATCTGACCGAGAACTAACTGAGAACTGCACCAGCTCGGACCTTATATAAACGAGTGATTGAATATTTGACTATTTCTGTTAATATATTATAGTTTATAATTTTCCAGGGTTAAAATGATCCTTTATAATTGGTTTTGAAGTTAACTATTGAGTTTTATTACTCAAATAACATGAGTGAGCTGTATCAATTTAAATAACGCAGAACTAACTTATGCATCCGCAGTGGGAATTCCAGACTTATAACCAGGGCAGCCCTCCTGAACAATAATTTTTACTTACTCAAATTTACTTAATTCTTAATTAATGCACTTACAAAGTTGGGACTGGAGTCATTTTACGTAGAAAAAATATAGGTAGCAAAAGTATAAAAACAGATCTCGGAATTATTCAGTACAGGGCTCTTACAAAATGATTGAAGCGATCTCATAAATTCACTGTAGCTCCATTCATTGACATATGGTCACGACACACTACAGATACGTAGAAAAACTCATAAAGTTTTGTTCGGCTGAAGCCGCACTTCAGGTTTCTGCCGCCAGAGCGCTCGAAAGCGCAGTGAGACAAAATGGCGACAGGAGCCCAGAAAGCGTATGCCGTGCTTGAAATGCGGTCACATCAGTCAGTCATAACAGTGCAACGACACTTCAGGACGAAGTTCAACAAATATCCACCAACTGCTAACTCCATTCGGCGATGGTATGCGCAGTTTAAAGCTTCTGGATGCCTCTGTAAGGGGAAATCAACGGGTCGGCCTGCAGTGAGCGAAGAAACGGTTGAACGAGTGCGGGCAAGTTTCAGGCGCAGCCCGCGGAAGTCGACGAATAAAGCAAGCAGGGAGCTAAACGTACCACAGCCGACGGTTTGGAAGATCTTACGGAAAAGGCTAAAGCTGAAGCCTTACCGTTTACAATTGCTACAATCCCTGACACCCGATGACATAGTCAAACGCTTTGAATTTTCGGCGCGGTTGCAACAGCTCATGGAAGAGGATGCGTTCAGTGCGAAACTTGTTTTCAGTGATGAAGCAACATTTTTTCTTAATGGTGAAGTGAACAGACACAATGTGCGAATCTGGGCAGTAGAGAATCCTCACGCATTCATGCAGCAAATTCGCAATTCACCAAAAGTTAACGTGTTTTGTGCAATCTCACGGTTTAAAGTTTACGGCCCCTTTTTCTTCTGCAAAAAAAACGTTACAGGACACGTGTATCTGGACATGCTGGAAAATTGGCTCATGCCACAACTGGAGACCGGCAGCGCCGACTTCATCTTTCAACAGGATGGTGCTCCACCACACTTCCATCATGATGTTCGGCATTTCTTAAACAGGAGATTGGAAAACCGATGGATCGGTCGTGGTGGAGATCATGATCATGTCATGGCCTCCGCGCTCTCCCGACTTAACCCAATGTGAATTCTTTCTGTGGGGTTATGTGAAAGATTCAGTGTTTAAACCTCCTCCACCAAGAAACGTGCCAGAACTGCGAGCTCGCATCAACAATGCTTTCGAACTCATCGATGGGGACATGCTGCGCCGAGTGTGGGAGGAACTTGATTATCAGCTTGATGTCTGCCGAATCACTAAAGGGGCACATATCGAACATTTGTGAATGCCTAAAAAAACTTTTTGAGTTTTTGTATGTGTGTGCAAAGCATTGTGAAAATATCTCAAATAATAAAGTTATTGTAGAGCTGTGAAATCGCTTCAATCATTTGTAATAACCCTGTAGTTTGGTCACAATTGGCACTGAAAGCAATACAGGCTACAGATCTCAAGTCTTACTATCTGTTTAACTAATAGACTTCAGATTAATTTAAAAGCTTTGCTGGAATCAGTAAAATTTAGGCTTTCTTTTGGATACAGTCTTATAGCTGAATTCGATCTATTACCTCACTCGAATTTTACTTAATATGTATTGCACAATATACGTCATTGCCCATAACTTTTAATAGGATGCATTTTGAATAAAAGTAATTAGCTCGTTACTTTCGGAATAGACATTAGAATGTACTGAAATAATACATTTTACCAGGGGAATTTTATTTAAACTGTTTCTGAATTCTGTGCTATGGGGCTGAAGGCCACAGAATCTGTAGTCGGAATCTGAGTAGTGAAAATGAAAAAAAAGAAAAGTTCATTGCTTAACTAAGTTACTGAAGGAGTGTAAAACCAAAACAGGATAGCAGTGGGCAACCCTGCTTCGTTACATAGTTGCTGTACAAATTGTAAATAGCCCTTCGCTCCCTGTATTTTACCCCTGCCACCTTTAGAATTTGAAAGAGAGTATTCCAGTCAACATTGTCAAAATCTTTCTCCAAGTCTACAAATGCTAGAAACGTAGGTTTGCCTTTCTTTAATCTAGCTTCTAAGATAAGTCGTACGGTCAGTATTGCCTCACGTGTTCCAATATTTCTACGAAATTCAAACTGGTCTTCCCCGAGGTCGGCTTCTACCAGTTTTTCCATTCGTCTGTAAAGAATACGCGTTAGTATTTTGCAGCCGTGACTTATTAAACTGATAGTTCAGTTATTTTCACATCTGTCAACACCTGCTTTCTTTGGGACTGGAATCATTATATTCTTCTTGAAGTCTGAGGGTATTTCGCCTGTCTCATACATCTTGCTCACCAGATGGTAGACTTTTGTCAGGACTGGCTCTCCCAAGGCTGTCAGTAGTTCTAATGGAATGTTGTCTACTCCCGGGGCCTTGTTTCGACTCAGGTCTTTCAGTGCTCTGTCAAACTCTTCACACAGTATCATATCTCCCATTTCATCTTTATCTACATCCTCTTCTATTTCCATAATATTGTCCGCAAGTACATCGCCCTTGTATAGACCCTCTATATACTCCTTCCACCTTTCTGCTTTCCCTTCTTTGCTTAGAACTGGATTTCCATCTAAGCTCTTGATATTCATACAAGTGGTTGTCTTTTCTCCAAAGGTCTCTTTAATTTTCCTGTAGGCAGTATCTATCTTACCCCTAGTGGGACAAGACTCTACATCCTTACATTTGTCCTCTAGCCATCCCTGCTTAGCCATTTTGCTCTTCCTTTCATCAATTAAATTCGGTATATGTTCTGTCACCCAAGGATTTCTACTAGCCCTCGTCCTTTTACCTACTTGATCCTTTGCTGCCTTCACTACTTCATCCCTCAAAGCTACCCATTCTTCTTATACTGTATTTCTTTCCCCCATTCCTCTCAACTGTTCCCTTATGCTCTCCCTGAAACTCTGTACAACCTCTGGTTTAGTCAGTGTATTGTTTCCAATAGTTTTATTCCGTTCATGCAAGCATTCGGGTGTGGGTCTCTCTCTTCCAGCCAGCGCGGACAGGGATACCTGCAGTCGGCGTGCGTACTTCGTGACCGCGAGTTTGCGTGATCGTCAGGATTTTTTTTTTTTTCATCAGATATGTTTAGTGTAAGTGTTGTGGTGGAGGTGGGCGCATACAAGACACCGTATATACGAGGGATGGAACTTAAATAGTGGCAACTATTTATTCACAACCGATACAAAAGTGTTATATGTTTGCACCTGTTACTGTCCTTCAAAGTAGTCACTAGCGTTGTGTAGAACCCGTCGCCAGCGATGTGGAAGGCGTAGTATACCATTAGCAGAGTGTAAGAGGTCCATGGCTAAAGAATTTATTGCTAGCGCACTCGAGCAGATGTAACTTCGATGGATTCCTCATGCGCTGCCTGCGATATGTAAGCTACAATAGAATCGCAGACCAGGGAGCAGTGTCGGCAGCAGTAGGAGTCGTAGCTCGCAGTCGTGCGGTTGGGTCAGGTCGCTCTTAGAGAGCAGTTGTCGAGTTGTATACTTCACAGAGAGCACTTGTGTCCTGTATGGAATTACCAACGCCGGTCGTGGAGATCGATGGCAGTGCCTAAGCGATGTAGCATAAGGTAAAAGCAAAATATTTTATTATTTATTGCCGCGCGCATATGTTAATTGCTGCAACTGATTTTTGAACTATTGTTATATCAAAATCTTAAGTAAAAGTTTTCAAAAAAAATCTTTGAATAATAATCTTTCTTATAAAGATAACTTTTGACAGTCATTCATCTGAATTTAAATTTTTTACTAATTTCACCCATCCATAGTCATGCCAATTATCGTACATAAAATCAGTTGATTTTTCATACATAACAAAATCTAGCGTCCAGCGTTGCACTCGGCTGTGCCACAAAAATTTCTTACAGGAGCAGATATATACGCGTTATCCGGCGACATCACTGAGGTAAGAATTTTCAGTTTATTCAGAATGACTTTTGAGGGCCATGACGCAGCACTGCTGACGTCCAGGTTTACCAGTTTAGATCCACAGTCAGTTAATTATTGAAAGGTTATATATGAGTCACATTTGTATTGAGAGGTTAGTCACATTTTTATTGCGAGGATACGGAATTTATCTGTTGGGAGGTTACAAGAGCCTCTTCTGTTGATGGTGCGAATGAAGCGGTCTACTGCCTGTCGAATCTTTGGAACAGTTCTGAAGCGAACGCCACGAAGTCATTCCTTCATCTTTGGAATGAAATAAGAGTCACAAGGACTTAAGTCCGGGGAGTATGGTGGATGGTGCAGTACTTCCCAGTCCCATCGACCGAACAGAGCAGCCACAGCTTGTGCTATACTCGCCCGCGCATTGTCGTGCAAAATGATGGGTGGGTTGCGCAGAAAGTGTCGCCGCTTCTTTCGCAAAGCTAGTCGCAGGCGATGTCCAAAAACGACCAGTAAAACTGTGCATTGATGGTCTGCCGTGGAGGAACGTAATGCAGGATAACACCACAGTCGTACACGAGAATAACCATAACTTTAGACCGCTCCATTCGCAGCATCAACAGAACAGGTTCTGCTAACGGTATACTACGCCTTCCACATCGCAGGCAACGGGTTCTACACAACGCTGGTGACTACTTTGAAGGACAGTAACAGGTGCAAACATGTAACTCCTTTGTAACGGTTGTGAATAAATAGTTGCCACTATTTAAGTTCCAACCCTCGTATTTGGCGTTACGATCTATTTGCGACGGAAATTTCATTACTTGATTTGCGTAATATTTGCGTGTGATACTCAAACGTTGAAAATATGTTTTATTATGAAGAAGGATCATCGTGAAGTGGAAGTGAGTGTTTTAAGCGATCTATTTAACTCCTGCAAATTGCTAAACAATTAATTTGACAGGGTAGTGCAAATGGATTGTTTCATTCTACTGATATCAAAGCTGCGTCAGCGTAACCTTCGTGTCCAGCATTAGGCAACAGGAATACAGTATTCTGAGGAGAGATGAACACCTCCATCTTCGTGTTTGGAGACGTAGGTTCAAACAGACCAGCAGGAAGTGACCTCTGGAGAGACATAGAGACGTGAAGCGAGTCTGGAATTTGCCGATCAACAAAATGCCGCCGCTTGATGCTTTGATTAGGGGATGCGAGATTAAAGGAGGTCGATATCCGGTCCATGGTCGGTTTAGTAACGTGATCTGTAATTAGAACATTGGGCTGTTTTGACCTTTGTGGCGGCGCCCTGACGATACACACACACACGGGAGATCTCAAACGGTGGCTATTGTACCACACTTCGTTCCATTCATGATATATAGATCCCTTTTGCAGGGTTTAACTGTCAGTGCAATAAGTGTGAATGTTTCTCGAGCTGTACAAAATAGTTTGCCGATGAAATTCTCGTAATTTGTCCGTCTGCAGAAAGCGACAATGAGTTTCGAAATACGAGGTCCGACAATAAAGTAATGAGCCTGATGTGAAAAAAATGTTGCTTACCGTTTTAGTCAAGTTTAGTGTTGTCTCCTTCAAATAGTTCTCTTCTGACTGCACTCACTTTTTCCAGCACTTCTGCCATTGATTGTAACATTTCTGGAACTCATCTTCTGTAATATCCTCCAAGACCCTCGTCACAGCTTTTTGGACATCTTGTGTTGTTTGAAAATGGTGTCCCTTCACCACCGTTTTGACTCTTGGAAATTGAAAAAAGTCGCACGGATCGGTATCTGCTGAATAATGTGGCTATGGTGGTACTGAAATTTGTTTTGAGGTTAAAAATTGCTGTACTGACAGAGCAGTATGGGATGGCGCATTATCGTGATGCAGAATCCAATTGTCAGCAATGTTGGCACGAACACGAAGCACTCTTTTACAAAGTCTTTCTAAAATTTCTTTGTAGTAATATTGGTTAAGTGTTTGTCCAGGAGGCACCCACTCTTTATCAACAATTCTCTTGGAATCAAAGAAGCACACAAGCACGCATTTCACTTTTGACTTTGGTCTGGATGATCCCTTTGAGCACCATTGCGAACTTTGGCGTTTTGTCTCTGGATCGTACTGAAAAAACCAACTTTCATCACCAATGATAACACGGCTCAACAATTCTGGATTGATTTCCGTTTGCTCTAACAGATCGGCTGCCACATTTTTCCCTGAGGAGAGACACAAACACATGTTAACTTATTAGAGCACAACTCACGGCTGAGCAGTTGCATCGATGTGCCGCTTGGACTAGAAGCAGCTTATAGACAAAGGTGAAAGATACTGTGCCTACGAAAGCCTGCATGGTTGACTCATCTTGCAAAGAAAATCAGTCTCATTACTTTAATGTCGCACCTCGTATGTCATGAACTTTCACATATGTCATTGTTCTGATATTCCCGTCTGTGTTTAGATACCAGTATGCTTCGAAAAGTTAGGAAAATGAAAAATAAGAGCCTTAACATCCCTAACTCCAGCAGAAAATATAAAATAAGCCCACTCAGCGTTTCCATACTCAATCAGAATAAAAAAGCGCCACAATTGTTTGAATATTCCTTATTGCCTTGTCACCCACAAACTGTTTAAGTAAAGAGTATTCCATACATTGCAGTCAATTTCCCGACAAATTCTCTAACTAAATCAATAAACTATATTACATACACCACCTTGTATCTCAAAAATTGTTTAAATAAACAATATTCGACACATCGTCTAAATTGTTTAAACAATATTCCGTACACTGCAATCGATTTCCCTCCAAATGGCCGATCAGCTGAGTTTTTTTCCGCCAATTTCCGGAAGGGGGAGGGCTGGGAGTTTTCCCAGAGGGTGGATTTAATTAATTGATCGATTTAATTAATTAGTCAATCAAATTGGTATCAAAAGTGTGCTTGTATCAGCGATAGGTGTTCCCAGAGGGATGGGGAAGGAGGAGGTGGAGGGGGAGGAGGAGGATGGGGAGAGGTGGGGGAGCAGTTAAGGACCTCTCAATCAAAAGGAAGGATTATCTCCAGGGTGTCATAACCTGTTCATCAAAAGGATGGATTATCCCCAGGATGTCTTAATCCTCTTAGCAGAACAATAGGTTAAGGACCTATCAATCAAATGAGAATAATAGGTTTATCCCTGATATAGGCAACCCGCAATGTGTGCTGAAAACGGCCTTGCCCTACTGCTCGCGGTTTATGACACTATCGCTCATACTACAGTTTGAACCTAAATTCAGTATCGAAGTAATTTTTACAAATGGCTAAAGGCTGTAACCACAAATATCTGAATGTCTTTATTTGATATTTAACTCTGACAAATTGTACCAGAAGTGACACACTTTTCATAAATTCTCATTGTGCGTAGCAATGAAATGACATACTCTCTTAGTACACAAGTTACAATACGAAAAGCCTTTAATTACCAATATGTAGTTTTCTGTCAGTTCAATGTAAAAAATCGTACTATAAACCTTTTTACAAATGGCTAAAGGCTGTAACCACAAATATCTGAATGTCTTTATTTGATATTTAACTCTGACAAATTGTACCAGAAGTGACACACTTTTCATAAATTCTCATTGTGCGTAGCAATGAAATGACATACTCTCTTAGTACACAAGTTACAATACGAAAAGCCTTTAATTACCAATATGTAGTTTTCTGTCAGTTCAATGTAAAAAATCGTACTATAAACCTTTTTACAAATGGCTAAAGGCTGTAACCACAAATATCTGAATGTCTTTATTTGATATTTAACTCTGACAAATTGTACCAGAAGTGACACACTTTTCATAAATTCTCATTGTGCGTAGCAATGAAATGACATACTCTCTCAGTACACAAGTTACAATACGAAAAGCCTTTAATTACCAATATGTAGTTTTCTGTCAGTTCAATGTAAAAAATCGTACTATAAACCTTTGATTTTCATGAGATCCTCAATGTGCTTGTGCTTTGAAATAGCTTATATTGATTCTATGTCTGCTACAGTATAAAAACCAACAAACATGGAGTACAACTCCATATTATAACTTCATACAATATAGCGTCTCCTAAGTTCTGCTTGTGGCCTAAAACCAATGTTGTATCTCACTGGCCACAGTTCTCTCCATGAGGCTTGGCAGATTCTTCCTTTGACGCCTCATAATGTAGTGGAATAATTAGTTGCACACTGTGACGTCACCAGCTCCTCGTCATTGCCAATGAGGTATATGAGCCCCATGGCGTGCGTCACAGCACGTGACACTACAGGTCTTATGAGTGCCAGTGGCCGTCTCCTGATGGGAGTGAGTTACTATTTCAGATGAGTTTAATAATTCTTAAGTCCATGTTTAAATACCTGCGAGTTCTCGGTAATATACGACAAACTTAAGACATTTCTTTCATTGACATATTGATTTCCTGTGGGCCCTGCACAGAGCCGAGTGTTCAAGAAGTATGGAAGGCAAGGCGACCAGTGTGACATTACAAGCTCGGTGCGGGGCCCGTATTTCTCGTGGGCCCTGCGTCCTGTGAGAAGACGGGCTAACGAACATTTTCCTTAACCTATTTCAGGAATCCACAGGGCAGCTAAATCTGGGTGGTCGGTTAAGGATTTCAATTGTCATCGTCCCATATACGTGTCCAGTGTCTGACCACTGTGTCAATAAACGTGATGTAGATCGTTCTGCCAGTGGAATAGAAGAACGTGTGACTCGTTGTTTATGTGATGTAATAAACTGATTTAAATCTAGGTACTTGCTGCCATTGTGGGGTAATAGCACAGTTCACTATAAAATTTCGTGCCTGATTTCTGTAGCACAGACCTAAACATCATGTTTCAGCATCCTTCTGGAAACTTGACCCAGTGCATATCTGAAGTACTTAAAAAATGCTGTCTGTTCCAATCCAATGCATGGTAATTAATACGTAACACACTATCTGTTAATTTAAAGATGGCTGATTTTAAACGCAAGCTGACCCAGACATTCTAAGATTGTGATCTGGTACTTTTTCAATTTTTATCTCTTCTTAGGGAAACGCAGTGACGGTTCACGCGTTCTTTGTCATATCCTTCACAAAATTTTAAAAATATAATTTCAAGCTTAAATAGGTTTTATCACTTGGTAACGTTTTTCATCTGTCGATGTAGCGATATTGCTTTCATCTTCCTTCGATAACTTAGTGATCTAAAGCTTTAAGCCCCAAAATTAGAAAGAGGACCTCAGATGTGCAGGGAAAAAATTCTGAGTCGTATTAATTTAGCGGTTCTCACTTTGTTGTACGGTGTACGATATTTATTGTCATCTCCATAATTGTAACGTGCATAGGAGATCATATTTATATGTGTCAACAATATAGGAAGTAACTGATTGTGTCGTGAATGTAGAGATGTACGCGTTGCAACTAGCGCTGTGGACCAGTGTCGCATCTACCGAGAGTCCTTAAAATATAGGTGATAAATACTATAAATCATCTTGCAGTGGCACCCTCTGAACGTGGTCTACGTATTTCAATTGAGAAGTGAGTGTTCAACGTCTTGTTTGTATACATCTGCGCCAGACGTCCCTTGAATGTTGTGCCGAAAGGACAAACCCTGTTTCGTCACCACCACTTTTATCTAATATGTCCTTATTTGGTTGTGTGTTTGGAGATTTGTGCAATATCTTGTGTACGATTTCGAGTCTCGATGTAGCACATATTTTCAATCTGCCGGAGTTCTGAAAAATATCTTACACAACTTGACTGAGCAGAAACACACATATCAGATTAACCGCATTATCTTTGTTCTGTATTGTATTGCAGTTAAATCTAATCAAATCACTGCAAAAATGATTTAGCTCAGGATTATTTTTCAAATTATATGTGTGAGGAATACCTGAAACGTCTCAGCAGCAGATGTTCCGGGCACGACTTGTATCTCGTAGCCAGAAGCGTACGCCTCCTCCAGATTTGTGAAAGGCAGAGATCTGTTCGAATTGGCCAGGTGAGAGACAACTCTGGCGCAGTAAGCGGCGTTGAGGATTACGGCTGTGACGAAAGCCGACATGTAGACGAGGCGAAGAGACCACCGTTCCAGGTGCACGTTGTAACCTGCGACAGACAAGTGGTAACTGTATTCGCATCACCAAGAAGAACGTATTACGACAAGAAAGAAGCAACTGGAGCTGCACCTTTATCGAATACACAAGAAATACGAGGTGCGACAATAAAGTAATGAGACTGATGTGAAAAAAAAAGTTGCTTATCGTTTTAGTCAAGTTTAGTGTTGTCTCCTTCAAAGTAGCTCCCTTCTGATTGCACACACTTTTTCCAGCGCTTGTGCCATTGATGGTACAATTTCTGCAACTCATCTTCTGTAACATCCTCCAAAATCCTCGTCATAGCGTTTTGGACATCTTGTGTTGTTTGAAAATGGTGTCCCTTGACCGCCGTTTTGATTCTTGGAAATAGAAAAAAGTCGCATGGAGCGATATCTGGTGAATAAGGTGGCTGTGGTAGTACTGAAATTTGTTTTGATGTTAAAAATTGCTGTACTGACAGAGCAGTATGGGATGGCGCATTATCATGATGCAGAATCCAATTATCAGCAATGTTGGCACAGACACGAAGAACTCTTTTATGAAGTCTTTTTAAAATTTCTTTGTAGTAATATTGGTTAACTGTTTGACCAGGAGGCACCCACTCTTTATCAACAATTCCCTTGGAATCAAAGAAGCACGCAATCAGGCATTTCACTTTTGACTTTGACATGCGAGCTTTTTTTTGGTCTGGGTTATTCCTTTGAGCACCATTGCGAACTTTGGCGTTTTGTCTCTGGATCGTACTGACAAAAAACCAACTTTCATCACCAATGATAACACGGCTCAACAATTCTGGATTGATTTCCGTTTGCTCTAACAGATCGGCTGCCACATTTTTCCGTGTTTCTCGTTGTTGTGGTGTGAGGTTTTTGGGGACCATTTTTGCGCAAATCTTTCTCATACCACGATCTTCAGTTATTATTAGACAGTTGATGATCAGTTCTTCTGCAATCATTTTCACGGATAATCTTCGATCAGATCGTACGAGTTCATGCACCCTGGCCAAGTTGACATCTGTCCGTGAGGTTGATGGTCGTCCACTGCGGTCTTCATCTTCAACATTCGTTCTGCCTTCATTAAACATTTTATAATAACGAAAAACTTGAGCTCTTGACATAACCTCCTCTCGAAAAGCCTTCTGAAGCTTACCGTAAGTTGTCGTCATGTTTTCACAGAATTTAATGCAAAAAGAAGTGGCATACCGTTGCGCAATATTATGCGGTTCCATTTCCGTGACAAGAGACACAAACACGTGTTAACTTATTACATCACAACTCACGACTGAGCAGTTGTATCGATGTGCCGCTTGGACTAGAAGCAGCTTATAGACCAAGGTCAAAGATATTGTACCTACGCAAGCCTGCAGGGTTGCCACATCTTGCAAAGAAAATCAGTCTCCTTACTTTATTGGCGCACCTCGTACAGTATCTACACTACCTAATCAAAAGTATCCGAACACCTCTAGGTAATGCAGAATTGGCCACTAAATGTGATGAGAGGCAGTCCCGCCAGTATAAAAGGAGGCGGCGACTGTGCAAGTAGTGCAGCGATAACAGCAGAATGGGTCGGTCAGGAGAGCTTAGCAACTTCGAACATTCGAATGTGGACTAGTCACTGGGTGTCGCCTGGGTAACGAATACATCAAGTACATTTCAGCCTACCTGCAGTTCTGCAAGTCGATTCCTATGACATGATTGCGAAGTGGAAACGCGAAGAAACAACCACAGCTAAACCCAAACCAGGAAAACCTTATGTGGGACAGCAGTGTGGTGGGCAGTTTTAAGAAATTGCATGAAATCAATCGCTCGTGAGTTCCAAAGTGCCACCAACAGTTCAACTAGCGTGATGTGTGTAGGGCTTTAAAAAGAACTGGGCAGATCGGTCGAGCAGCTCCTTATAAGCCACACATTTCTGTAATCAATCCTGAGCGAAGCTGAGGTGGAGCAAAGAGCGACCCTGTTTGACAGTGGATGGCTGGATCCCTGTCGCAATCCGATGGAAGGGTCTGGGTTTGGCGGAATCCTGGAGAACGTTACGTGCCATCACATGTTGTAACAACAGTGAGATACGGACAAGGTGAAGTGTGGTATGGTGGTGTTTTTCGTGGTTAGGATGTGGTCCCCTTATTGCGCTTAAAAAAGGGCTAAATGTGGAAGATGTTAACACCTTTTACCGTATTGGATATTGTGCACAGTAGAGGAACACTTCGGAGACGATGATCGTAACAGTGTGACAATGCATCCTGCCATAAATTAGCATGCGTGAGGCAACGTTTTGTGGACAATATCATTCTCGAAATGGTCTGGCCTGCCCAGAGTCCCGGCAGGAAAGCAATGGAACACCTTTGGGCAGAGTTAGAATGTCGACTTCGCTCCAGATCCCAGCGTCTAGAATGACTGCATTCTCGGATTTCGGATCTTGAAGAGTATCACAGACCTCCAGACACCTCATTGAAAGTGTTCCCAGCAGTGTCCAAGCCGACATAAAGGGGAAGGGTGTTCACTATAGGTGTCAGTTTTGATCAGATAGTGTAAATAAGCTCTTACAGAGATGAGAAGCTGGCCATGGTTCGAGATATCTGCCAGTCTGATTACTTGGGTCATTTGGTAGAATTAATTTGTTCAGAATTGTAGATAAGCCTTTCATCTAGACATGTTCGTGTGAACATCCTACGTCGGTGTGTAGCGTATGGAACTGGAACTTTATTTCAACAAAGCCTGTAACAAAAAAAATCGTCTGTTGCCTTATGGAACAAAAAAATTGTTGCCCCTTTATGAGAGCACACTGGTCGCTCAGGAACGCTATAGATGGTGCATGATTGGTACCAGTAAGTCACGTGACCCTCCACCATTGGCATAACTCGTGACAATGAAGTGATGTGTTTTCGCTAGTTGTATAGATTCAACGTAGTATGATGGATCGTGAAAGAATAGCAGAAAGGAGCTGTCGTGTCTGGAAGTACCGATGGTAGTGCCTTAAATGAAGTTGGTGGATCTTTTGATGTATTAAAGAAGACCGTCCAACGTTCCTACAAGGAACTGTGTACAGCTCGCACACATGTAATGCAACTTAAGAGAAGCAAAAATTCCCTAACCGACAGGGACCAGAGACTCGCATCACGCCTTTCCAATAACAATTGGTTTCAAACCCGACACGAACTGCTGATTGTCAATGAACGCAGATCCACCCCAACCATTGCGGAGGCAAGTGCACATACTGGACATTTCGATTCGGATACCTCACAAAAGGCCGTTACCCATAGAGCCACTTAAAGTTGCGCGTATTCAGTGCGACAGACAACACACAAACTGGACAGTAGGTGGATGGAGGCGTGTAGTATGGCCCGACGAGTAACAATTTTGCGAATTTTCAAATGATGAAAGCTGTAGAGTGCATCGACGGTCCAATGGCATGTTTTATCCGCAGTGTGTGGACGGTACATGTTAAGCTGGGGATGGCTGTCATGTTTTGGACGTGTTTTTCTTATCATGATTTGGACTCTCGTATTCAGATTACCCCAAACATGAAGTAGGGCGGTTCAGTATTCTCAGTTACCGAGAGTTGTCCTTTTTTCTACAGGCGGCGTTCAATAAGTAATGCAACAAATTTCTTATCGGCCAGTTTCGGTTGGAAAAAGCGGAATTTGTTGCGGGACATCGTAGAATATTCCTGCTTCGGCCCCTCCAGTTTCATGAAGTTTCGATAGCTGGCGGCGCTATACTTAGCCTTCAAAATGGCGTCAGCAGTGCAGGTGCGTTCCAACAGAGAGGTGTCATAGAGTTTCTTTTGGCGGAAAACCAGAGCTTCGCAGATATTCATACGCACTTGCAGAATGTCTACGGAGACATGGCAGTGAACAAAAGCATGATGAGTGGTTGGGCGAGGTGTTTGTCATTTTCGTAACAAAATCTCGCAAACCTCTCAGATCTTTTGCACACCGGCTGGCGCACACAGATGTGACTCCTGCAATATTGGAACGTGCGGACGCACATTCGGAGTGATCGACTGTTCACAATCAAACCCTTCGCTGTTTAACTGGACGTTTCTGTTCGTACTGTTGGCACACCCGTCCACCAATTGGGGTACTCAAAGGGGCGTGCCCGCTGGGTTCCTCGCCGCTTAAGACTATAAAGAGCAACAAGGGAACATCTGTGCGGAATTGCTTGCACGTAACGAGGCTGATCGTGACGATATTTTGTCGAACACCATCACAAGCGATGAAACATGTGTTTATCACTTCGAACAAGAAACATCCACCCTACATCCCGGATCTCGTACCTTCCGACTTCCATCTATTTGTCTCAATGAAGGATGCATTCTGCTGGAAGCAGTACATGAGTGATGGGGAGGTTATTGGTGCAGCAAGACCATTAGAGTAGTACGATGCGGGCAAATAGGCCCTCCCCGCCTGGTGGCTAAGGTCGTCTCATTAAACGGGGATTATGTTGAAATATAGGGTTTTGTAGCCAAAAGAGTTGGGAAAAATGTGGTATGTTGGAATCCTGAATAAAACCATCCTGCTTTCAGGAAAAAAAATGTGTTGCATTACTCTATGTCGAGTATGCTGTGGTCACTCCCACGATGACGAATTATCAAGCGCCTTATCACACCTCGACTGGTCTGCTAAATCACTGCACCTTAATTTGGAACAGGAGGTGAAACCCAGCAGTCAACAACCCCACAATTTGCTATAAATGATTGGATCATCAGTGAATGCCTTCAGCTATATATGAATTACCCGAGAAAACTCGTCGATCTTTTCCTCGCAGAATTGAGGCCATTGTCAAGGCTACACATGATTAGTGTGGTATCTTCTGGAACTGATTAATCTTTTGTCTGGGGCGACAATAAATAACACTTTAGGGTCAGTACGAAAATTTTTACTTTTAAATCGAGTGTATTAATTCACATTAATGTGACTTGATGGTTTATATCACATTTGTGCGTGTAAACACTGCCAAAAGCCTGAAGACACACATTTTACAGGGCGATCGGCTGCGACATATGGACAAAGAGAGGCAGTGAGCATCTGGAAGGTGGATGTGGAGCCACTCGTACTCCAGTACCTTGGCCAGCTGCGCTAGGTTTCTCAGTTGGTGAACCATGGCATAAGCAGCCCAATCGAGGTGGTCCCACAGATTCTCGATTGCGTTTAAATCCGAGGAGTTTCGTGGCCAGTGGAGCGCAGTAAACTCATCCTGTTGCTCTTCGAACAATCCACATACACTGCGAGCTGCGTCACACATTGCATTGCCCTGCTGGTAAATGCCATCCTGCCAAGGAAGAACAAACTACACGTGGGGGTTGACACAGTCCCCAAGGATAGAAACGTATTCATTTTAATCCATGGTGCCTTCCAGATTGGCGAGACCATCCAGGCAGTGCCAGGAAAACTTTCCCAGAACATAACGCTCCCTGTTCCAGCCTGCTCCCTTTGCTTCCAGACGTTTCACGCCGTACACGACACCGGTCATCCGTCCGATAGAGCATAAAACGCGATTCGTCTGAAAAAAAAAACACCTGTCGCCACTCAGTGGACGTCCAGTTGCGGTACTGGCGTGCAGATCCCGGCTTTCGTCGCCGATGAACAGCTGTCAGCATGGGTGCGTGAATCAGGCGCCTGCTGTAGAGGCCCATTAGCAACGACGTTCGCTCTACAGTCGTTGAGGAGACATTGTTCGTAGGCCCTTGGCTCATCTGGACGGTCAGTCGTTTCAACAGTTTCACGTCTATTTGCCCATACACATCTCCGCAGCCGTTATTCACCCCTGTCATCTATGGCCTGTGCTGAACAACAGTTAAATCGGCACTAGTTTTGGATAGCGCCATTTTGCCATGCACGGTATTCTTTAACCATGGCAGCACGCGAACAGTTTATAAACGTTGCCGTTTCGCAAATGCTTCCACCATTGGTTCGAAAGCCCAAACATAGGCGTTTCGAAACTGCTTCCACCCTTGGCCCGATAGCCAGTGATCGTACCCTTTTGGAGGTCAGATAAATCGCTTCGTTTCACATTATGTCAAAAACTGCACTGATTTCCGTGCCCTCCCCTCCCCCCCCTTTCGCGACACACTCTATATACCCTACACTGCTAGTGCTGCCAGCAGCAGTCTGTGAGTGATACGGCACATTGATGTCGATCATAGGCGGTGGTCACAATGTGACTGGACCGTGTATACTTTTGTATTAACTACAGATAAATTCTTCATGTTCTGTATTAAGACGTATAACGTAAAAACAAGGTCTGTTGAGAAAAAAATAACTTTATTTTTTTAAAGCTCGTTATTAATTTTGCAGATCATTGGTCCTTGTCGCCTTCAAAGTACTTCCCTCCCCTAATCACACACTTTATCCAGCTGTGTTTCCACTTTGCGAAGCAGTCCTGGATAGCTTCATTTGAGATGTTCTTTAAGGTCGGTGACGAATTTGCTTTGATGTCATCAATATCTGAAACGGCGTCCTTACAGTAACGATTTTAGTTTTGGGAATAACAAGAAATCTGAAGGACCCAGGTGTGGCCAGTAAGGACGGTGCATGGAGAAAGCTGAATGTGCGGCTGCATTGTCATGGTGCAAGAACCATGAGTTGACTTGCCGCAACTCTGGTCTCTTTTTGCGGATTTTTCCAAAAAAAATGTTCAAATGTGTGTGAAATCCTATGGGACTTAACTGCTAAGGTCATCAGTCCCTACGCTTACACACTACTTGATCTAAATTATCCTAAGGACAAACCACACACCCATGCCCGAGGGA
The DNA here is from genome assembly GCF_021461385.2 of Schistocerca piceifrons. Lineage (NCBI taxonomy): Eukaryota > Metazoa > Arthropoda > Insecta > Orthoptera > Acrididae > Schistocerca > Schistocerca piceifrons. The sequence goes on along the minus strand of NC_060144.1, from coordinate 414,083,119 downwards.
GGACTCGAACCTCCGCCGGGACCAGCCGCACAGTCCGTGACTGCAGCGCCTCAGACCGCTCGCCTAATCCCGCGCGGCGCGTATTTTTCACGTAACCGCTGCAAAACGCCTTGCTAGAATATTCGGGTACTCATTCACCTTGAGGCAAGAATCAATGCACAATTCCATGAAAGATGAAAAAACAGAAACCATCTCTTTGACACAGGATCGAGACTGACGGGTTGTCTAGGGGTGTGAGGGTCCTTTGCCAAGCCATTGTGATGACTGAACTTTTGTCTTAATGTCGTAGCCGTAAGCCCAGCTTTCGTCTCCCTCTATGATCCTTTTCATGAACGTTTCATCGCCATTTGCTAGTTGAAGAAGTTCCTGACAAATGTCCACTCGGTTTTCTTTCTGCTATCCTGCCAGCAAGCCAGGAATAAATTTTGCTGCAGCTCAAGGAATGTTCACTTTTTCAATCAAAATTTCATATTACGACACAGCTGAAAGATTAGCCTCTTCTGCAGTTTCTCTGACAGTCAATCGGCGATTTTCACGTACCAAATCGTTGATTTCCTGAATGGGTGAGTCATCTGTCGAAGTGGAAAGCCTTCCTGATTGACGATCATCTTTAATTGACTGACGACCACTTTTAAATAGTGGAAACCATTTGTAATACTCCATATGACCTCCGTAAGCCTCATTCAAAAGCGGGAACGTTTCTGTAAAAGTTTTCCCTATAGCTGAGTCGGCGTAAGTTGACCCCTGACAGGTGCGGTGGGCTGACAGCTCTGTAGCCGGCTACTGTTTTCGCCTGCAGCCGTTAGCGCTTAATAGCTGAAAGCTGGCGTCGGCGCTGCGAGCTGTCAGGGAACTTCTTACAGCGTCTCGACTTTTGCGATGTTTTGTTCAGACAGAAAGAGTACATTTCAAAACTCTCCAGGAAAACTTAAACACTTTCCAATCAAAAATATCACGAAAACCACACAAGATATCAACTCTCCAAGAAAACGTCCTTATAAAGAAGATAATGCGCAAGACAACCTTCTCGCCGCATATCTCTAAATAGCTACAGTGGGGCGTAATTTAGAATGTTCGTTATTTTCTGAACAGACCTCGTATTTCAGTAGTATGTGTAGGATCACATTGTGAAAACACTGCAAGATTATAGTGAGGTTAAAATTTCTGTATTGCTAATAAACCATGTTTTGTAGGGAGGAGCAGGGAGAAACTTTACGCTTGTTGGTAGCTCGCATGGAGACGAACGTTGAAGTAAACTGCTGCGCTGGATAAGCATTACTGGTGCGAATTTTCTAAAAGCAAACATTTATTGGACGTAAGTCTTACTAGAATCTGATTTTGAAATTTTGCTGTTATTGTGTTTAACTGTGTCTAAGCTTCATATAAATCTAAATGAGAGTGAAATACAAACTAACACAGAATTAGAAGTAAAAACGTTTATACCCATTCAATCTAGAAATCGACCTCGTCAACTAAAGTGAGCTTCTGGGAAATGAAAATTATTTATGATATTATAAGGTATGATCGGTGACCCTTACAACAGACCTGTATGTTTAGTGTTTCTATATTATCCTTCGTTCTTTATCGCAAAACTCGCTACTTATATCTCATACACATTCCAGAAGTTTCTAATTCCTTCCGTAATATATAGTGTCCAGTTTCTCAGACCTCCTTTCTTCATGTGTTTGTTTTCCAAAAAATGGCTTTTATTAGTGTTTTTCTTATAGTGTTTTCAGTATGTTGCGGTTTATGGTGTACACCTCTTGCCTCCAAACAATCGAACCAAATTTATTCATTCCACTGGGGTAAAGGGCCTATAGGTTTCATGTGCATCTCCCCTGAAACAACTTTAAATGTTACCTCACTTCTTCTTACACTTTTAATAAGTTCCAATTTTTTCGGCTTTTATGTATTTAAATACACTCCTGGAAATTGAAATAAGAACACCGTGAATTCATTGTTCCAGGAAGGGGAAACTTTATTGACACATTCCTGGGGTCAGATACATCACATGATCACACTGACAGAACCACAGGCACATAGACACAGGCAACAGAGCATGCACAATGTCGGCACTAGTACAGTGTATATCCACCTTTCGCAGCAATGCAGGCTGCTATTCTCCCATGGAGACGATCGTAGAGATGCTGGATGTAGTCCTGTGGAACGGCTTGCCATGCCATTTCCACCTGGCGCCTCAGTTGGACCAGCGTTCGTGCTGGACGTGCAGACCGCGTGAGACGACGCTTCATCCAGTCCCAAACATGCTCAATGGGGGACAGATCCGGAGATCTTGCTGGCCAGGGTAGTTGACTTACACCTTCTAGAGCACGTTGGGTGGCACGGGATACATGCGGACGTGCATTGTCCTGTTGGAACAGCAAGTTCCATTGCCGGTCTAGGAATGGTAGAACGATGGGTTCGATGACGGTTTGGATGTACCGTGCACTATTCAGTGTCCCCTCGACGATCACCAGTGGTGTACGGCCAGTGTAGGAGATCGCTCCCCACACCATGATGCCGGGTGTTGGCCCTGTGTGCCTCGGTCGTATGCAGTCCTGATTGTGGCGCTTACCTGCATGGCGCCAAACACGCATACGACCATAATTGGCACCAAGGCAGAAGCGACTCTCATCGCTGAAGACGACACGTCTCCATTCGGCCCTCCATTCACGCCTGTCGCGACACCACTGGAGGCGGGCTGCACGATGTTGGGGCGTGAGCGGAAGACGGCCTAACGGTGTGCGGGACCGTAGCCCAGCTTCATGGAGACGGTTGCGAATGGTCCTCGCCGATACCCCAGGAGCAACAGTGTCCCTAATTTGCTGGGAAGTGGCGGTGCGGTCCCCTACGGCACTGCGTAGGATCCTACGGTCTTGGCGTGCATCCGTTCGTCGCTGCGGTCCGGTCCCAGGTCGACGGGCACGTGCACCTTCCGCCGACCACTGGCGACAACATCGATGTACTGTGGAGACCTCACGCCCCACGTGTTGAGCAATTCGGCGGTACGTCCACCCGGCCTCCCGCATGCCCACTATACGCCCTCGCTCAAAGTCCGTCAACTGCACATACGGTTCACGTCCACGCTGTCGCGGCATGCTACCAGTGTTAAAAGACTGCGATGGAGCTCCGTATGCCACGGCAAACTGGCTGACACTGACGGCGGCGGTGCACAAATGCTGCGCAGCTAGCGCCATTCGACGGCCAACACCGCGGTTCCTGGTGTGTCCGCTGTGCCGTGCGTGTGATCATTGCTTGTACAGCCCTCTCGCAGTGCTCGGAGCAAGTATGGTGGGTCTGACACACCGGTGTCAATGTGTTCTTTTTTCCATTTCCAGGAGTGTACTTATTTCCATAAAAAAGTGACGAGGCCGTATCACATCATCGTTATAAATACTCTGAGGTGACAAAATCATGGGATAGCAGTATGCACATATACGGATGGCGGTAGTATCACGTACAAAAAGTATAAAAGGGCAGTTCAATGGCGGAAATGTTATTTATATTCAGGTGATTCATGTGAAAAGATTTCCGATGTGTTTATGGCCTCACAACGGGAATTAACAGCCTTGAACGCAGAATGGTAGAAGGAGCTAGATGCATGGAGCATTACGTTTCGAAAAGCTTTAGGTAATTCAGTATTCCGAGGTCCACAATGTCAAGAGTGTGCCGGGAATATCAGATTTCAGGCATTAGCTCTCACCACGGAGAAGGAGTGACTGACGGCCTTCACTTAACGACAGAGAGCAACGGCTTTTGTGTAGAGTTGTCATTTGACGTCATTGGGCTATGGCAGCAGACGATCGACGCGAGTTCCTTTCCTAACACCACAACATCTCCCGCAGCGCCTCTCCTCTCCCCGTGACCACATCAGTTGGAGCCGAGACGACTGGAAAGTAGTGGGATGGTAACATGAGCTGATAGTAGGGTTCGACTGTAGCATTTATGGGACGTAATCGACAGATCAGTCCGTGAACAAAATCCTGCACCTGTAACACTTTTGCAGTTTTGGATGGCCATAGAGGAAGCATGGCTCACTATTTCTGCGGGAGTCCTCCAAAGAATTGTTGAGTCCATTCCACGTCGAGTTGCTGCACTACGTTTGGGAAAAGCAGGTCCGGCACGGCATAAGGAGGTATCCATGAGTTTTCTGACCTCAGTGCATTTCTAGGTACCGATGGATCAGTGGCGACCGCCAAGCGGATCCAGAGAGTGGATCCTCCGATATTGAGAGATGGAGGAGCTTGGCTCGCTCGTCCAAGCATAGTGCATAATATTAAAATGCTTGTAAGCGGAAAAAGGCAGCTGTTTGGTAGTGCACGTACATATGTCCTGCGTAATAGAACAATCGATAAATTTCAGTGCATAATTTAAGACACTTCGCAATGTTTATAACCTATATTTGTATAAGTCTGCGGTGCTGCGCTCATTGAGCCTTATGATTAAACAGCGAACCGTATCATATGGATAAAGTGAAAATACCATACTGTGTATTATTCGGCGACCATGAACGAATCATTGCGATATTTAGAAACGAATTGAGTATCGTAACAGAAAAGCATGATAACACTCATGAGAAAGAGATCGATAGCCTTATGTAGTTTGTCTGTGAAAGTGATTTCAAGTTATGTTCAAGAATAGTGCAGCCGCCGGCCGGAGTGGCCGAGCGGTTCCAGGCGCTATAGCGTGGAACCGCGCGACTGCTACAGTCGCAGGTTCGAATCCTGCCTCAGGCAGGGATGTGTGTAATGTCCTTAGGTTAGTTAGGTTTAAGTAGTTCTAAGTCCTAGGGGACTGATGACCTCCGACGTTTAGTCCCATAGTGCTCAGAGCCATTTGAACCATTTTTTAATAGTGCAGCCCCGTGCAGCCCCCTAAAAGAACAATTTTCAGATCAGAGTTGATATTACAAGAACTATGTTACTTTAATTGCTTTAGTAGTACCCATTCCCTCTGTTTAGAATTTTTGTTCTATGCTGAAACATTTGAGCATTTCCACGAAAGAAAATGCCACAAACGAGGGAGCACCTCGCGCTGCAGCTTCAGGTAAGTGAATTAGTCCAAGGTCGTTAAACAAATTTCCCTGTCACCAACATATTCTTTCACCCGGACCACTGACTGGTTCTTGCAGTAATCTACCTGCGTAGCCACAGAATAACTTTCTAAAAAACCTAATTCAATAGTCCGGAGAGCATTCTGTCCACGGGAGTCGCGTATTACCTCACCTTGTGACATGTCAACCAAAAAAAGCTATACAGGAATGCGCATAGCCACTCCCCCCCCCCCCCCTCCCCAAAAAAAATCGGTTATGACACCGTCATATGACAGAATAGAATTTAAAGGTTTTTGTGTATCGGTATCGCACTTCCTTTCTCTTTGCTACAACATACCGTACCAAAATGGCCCGTTTTGGAGAGCTCCTTAATGCCGTGTCCCATTTAAACTGCTTACTTTCGCAATACGTAAGCATTAGTTCGAAATCCACCAAAAATGGTATGTTAGCTTCGCAAGCACTGAAATCGAGTTTGCGTTGCGCTATTTGCTTTGCCAGCCAATCAGAGGACGTGATCTCGTCATGCAATCACAGCACAGAGTAAGACCACAAGATATGAGACCAGTCAACCAGCCACAACATCACGAACGCAGAACGAGGTGTGATTAATGTATTAAATCAATATACATACTATGTAGTAACAGGTAAAGCTATGCCTTCACATGTAATCTTGGTTGGCATAAACATTTGTCTCGTTTTTTCCGAGGAACCTAAGAGCACAGCTTAAATTCCTGCGAATGACACGAGCAGCGACGACATCTGTATCCTGGCTTGTCACAAATACTAGGCTGTTTTGTGATTTTAGGTTCTCCCAGCGTAGGAAAATGTTGAACAATTCTCGGCTCGTCCAAAAGGCGATATATTAGTTCTTGCCACCTTCAGACGTTCCTGATGACTAGCTGGTATCTCTCTCTCTCATCTGTTAGTTTCCCCTCTTTGGGGAAGTGTTTTGAGGAGTTTGTAGCCTTGCGGCTTTTACTCCACTTGGTACTTCTGTATGTGTTTGGTACTTGCCTGGGGTTGGCGAGATGATTGATATTGTGGGGGAGGGGGGGGGGAAGAGGATCAGGAATTGGGTGTGGGGATTTTCTCTTCGACTTAGTCGTCGAAAATCGTAATTGGTCGTTTGTGCTTGTCACGGGACATGTCATACCGGCCTAGGGAGTGGATGAGGACGTTTCCTGACCTGGAAGAGCTTTCATAGAAGGCCCTTGCCAGATCTTGGAAGCGCTCTTTTAGGAGTGGGATTTCAGCTGCGGCGTGCAGATCGTCAATAGGGAATCCGAGGGGTAGGTGCAGTGCCCTCCTGAGGGCGCGGTTCTGCAGCCTCTGGAGTTTGTCCAGGTGCTGCTTCGCCGCGTATCCCCACACAGGGCATGCATACTCCATTAATGGCCGTAACAGGGCCTGGTATACGTTCACACCCACAGAGCAGGGAAGGGAACTGGTTGAGTTGAGGATTGGGTATAGAATGGGCATTCTGGCGCAGACCTTCCTGTGGACCTCGTCTATGTAAGACGAGAGTCCAAGGTTACGCCAAGATACTTGGCGGTTCTGCGCCAGGGGAGTTGAGTTCCGTTTAGGTGAAGGTGGAGGGGGGAGGGGGCGTTGAGGAGGTCCGCGCCTTCCAAGCCTCCGGATGATCAGCATTGCCTGCGTCTTTTCAGAATTGATGGTAATGCGCCAGCGAGGGGTCCAGGTTTCTGTGTCATCTAAAACCCTTTGTAGCCTACGAATGACCAGGCCCTTATTCGCATTACGAGTGTAAAAGGCGATATCGTCAGCGTACTGTGCGGTGTGCACCAAGGGGGCCGTTGGAGTGTCCGCACTGTACAGACTGTACAAAACGGGCCCTGGACCGATCCCTGTGGTACCCCAGCACGAATACGTCTTTTGGTGGAGGTGGCGGTTTCTACTTTGACAGAGAAGGTCCTATTCGTGAGATAGCTTTTGATCTGCTTAACTATGTTCCCGGGGAACCCTTGTGTGTATAACCTGTAGAGTAGCCCTCTATGCCATACGGAGTCGAAGGCTTTGGTTGCGTCTAGTAGCACTATCCCGCAGTATCCTCTGTGGTTGAAGCCCTCTGTGTCTGCTTCGACCACTCTCATGATCTGCTGTGGTTCAAATGGTTCTGAGCACCAGTCCCCTAGAACTTAGAACTACTCAAACCTAACTAACCTAAGGACATCACACACATCCATGCCCGAGGCAGGATTCGAACCTGTGACCGTAGCGGTCGCGCTGTTCCAGACTGTAGCGCCTAGAACCGCTCGGCCACTCTGGTCGGCTGATCTGTTGTGGGGCAGAGTGGTTCTGCCGGAATCCGAATTGGAAGTCCGGCAGAAGTTGCTCTCTGGTAAATGTTCCTGTATCGGTTTTAGCACGAGGCGCTCATAGATCTTGCTAAGAGTTGGCAAGAGGCTAATCGGCCTGTAGCGCTGCGGGAATAGAGGGTCTTTCCCTGGTTTGTGTATCGCGACCACTTCCGCGTGTTTCCAGCAAACTGGGAACTCGCGCGAACGAGTAATCTCGTTGAAGACGTTCGCGAGGTGTGTGATCGCCGAGGGCGGGAGGTTTTTGACTAACTGATTGGTGACGCTGTCGTGTCCTGGCGCCTTTTTTGCGGGGAGAGACCTAATTACTTTTGCCACGTCCTCGGGGGCAAAAAGTGAGTTCGTCCTCTGGGTCCTCCTCAGCGTAGGAACTGGTATCTGCTAGGTACCGCCTTTATATCCTCCCCCCCTACCCCTTCCGAAGCCACCAGCCTCTCGTCTCTGGGTGCAGACCTGTTGCGGTGGTCAGAGAAGCGCCACGTCGGAAGCCGATCCAGGGTCCTAAGTAGCGTCGCGGCCGTCGCCGGACGCCGATCTCTGTTGGCATGGGGGCAGTGTGTCCTCGTCTTCTTCAGATGTCACGTCAGTGTGGTTGTACAAACTGTCTCAGCTACATGATTGCACCCAGTATGGATTGGAATATTTTAAGTGTCTGAACAACTAAACGAATGTACGGGAGCGTTCAATAAGTAATGCAACACATTTTTTCCTCTACCAATGTCGGTTTTCAACGAAGAATTTTTTGCGGGACATCGTGGAATATTCTCGCTTCAGCCCCTATAGTTTCATGAAGTTCTGATAGGTGGCGGCGCCATACATAGCCTTCAAATGGCTCTGAGCGCTATGGGACTTAACTTCTAAGGTCATCAGTCCCCTAGAACTTAGATCTACTTAAACCTAACTAACCTAAGGGCACCACACACATCCATGCCCGAGGCAGGATTCGAACCTACGACCGCAGCGATCTCGCGGGCCCAGACTGTAGCGCCTAGGACCTGCTCGGCCACTCCGGCCGGCCTACATAGCCTTCAAAATAGCGTCAGCAATGAAGGTGAGTCCAAGAAGAGAGCTTTCACTGAGTTCCTTTTCGCGAAAAGTCCGCCTCCGTAGCGTAGCGGTAGCGTTACCGACTACCACGCAGTGGGCCCAGGTTCGATTCCCGGCAAGGGACTGGGTGTTGTGTGTCCTTCATCATCATTGACTCCCAAGTCGCCGATGTGGCGTCACCAACAATGCCATACTATCATTTCATTTAATTTCATTTTCCGCGGAAAACCAGACCATCGCAGGTATTCATAGGCGTCTGCAGAATGTCTACGGGGACCTGGCAGTGAACAAAAGCACAGAGAGTCGTTGAGCGAGGCGACTGTCATCATCGGAACAAGGTCCCGCAAACTTGTGCAGTCTTCAGCAAGCCGGCCAACTACACACAGCTGGGACTCCTGCAGTGCTGGAACGTGCGGACACTCTCTTTCGAGTTGACCGACGGATCACAGTCTAACATCTCGCTCCACACCTGGAAGTCTCTGTCGGTAGGGCAGACACACTCATCCACTACCCGGAGTACTCAAATGCGTATGCCTGCTGGGTTCCTCGCAACCTATCAGAAGACCATAAAGGGCAACGAAGAACCGTTTGTGCCAACGAAGAACCATTTGTGCGGAATTTCTGACACGAAGAAAATTTTTTGTTGGAAATTTGTGGTAAGGTCTTATGGGACCAAACTTCTGAGGTCATCGGCCCCTGCTAAGAAAACGTTCAAATACCCTCATGTGGCGAAGGTCTTGTGATACTCTCAGGGGCTGTTCTGTTTGATGCTCTCCCTCAGGAAACAACGATGAACTCTGAGGTGTATTGTGCTACCCTCAGGAAACTGAAGAAATGGTTTCTACTTGTTTGTCGTCACAAAAACGCAAACGAACGACAACGCAAGGCCTCACACGAGTCTGCGCGTCCACAGAGTCTCACAGATCTTCACTGGACTGTACTTCCTCATCCACCCTACAGCCCGGATCTCGCACCTTCCGACTTCCATCTGTTCAGCCTGATAAAGGATGCACTCCGCGGGTAGCAGACGTGGATGGTCGGGAAGCTATTGATGCACCCAAACATTGGCTCCGTCGTCGACCAGTGGAGTGGTACCAAGTGAGCATACAGGCCCTCCTAGTAGGGTGAGGTGAAACCACAGCACTGAACGGAGATTATATTGAAAAATAGGGCTTTTCAGACAAAAGAGTAGGGAATAATATGGTGTTCTAGAATCCTGAACAAAACCAATCTTATTTCAGAAAAAATGTGTTTGCTTATTGAACGCCCCTCGCAGTATAAATGTTCACTCAAGTGTCCATAACACTTACCTCTCAGACAAAACGCTGCATATATTCCCATGCGAATTTCTTTCGCAGGACTATGGGGATTATTGTCATTAGACGCATAATACATGACTGTCACGCAGATCATATACAACAAGACTGTTCCTATTACTGCCAACCACAGATTCGTTTCGAAAGGGGACGCAAAACTCCACCGGTTGGCATCAGTATAAACTTCATCTTTGATAAAGAGGCCAAAACTGTAAGCAAAGTAAGTAATATTAGAATCATAGCGATTTGAATAGACTGATCAGAGGAACTTTACTAAATGTCATAAACAAAAAGAAGCCATTGAGAAACATGACAATTCACAGGCATAAAAGTCTTTCATCAAAACATGCAATTAATAAAACACATAATACAGTAATTTGAGGTTTAACTACAAACTTTGAACTGTACATTAGATTGTGTCACTGACTACTGAGTAGAGACACAGAAATCCAGCACGAGTATTGTCATTGTACAAAAGGATAGACCCTTATTGTAGGACTGCTTCAAACAGTGGAGGGTCGTGTATTTATAGTAGAAAACATTTTAAAGCAAGACCTGATCTTGGCTCAGTAAGTGAAGACAAACACTTTGAAATATCAACAGGTCTTGGTATCACCAAGAAATTAATCATTTTGAGTGCGTAGCGATCACCCAGTGATACTGAGAACACTTTTTTCAATAAATTAATAGAAGTTCTGCATAAAGTCTCAACTACAAAAGTCAAGATAATTTCGTATGGAGATATAAAAACAAATATAACAAATGAAACTAGTAGAAACTTCAGATTTCTAGCATATCCCTGTTGGCCACAAATAGTATAGGGAAAAGTATGCTATATCTGTAAAAGATCTTGATCCCAAATTCCATTTCCGCCAAATAATAACAGTAAATGCAGGAATCTAAAAAATCCAGAAACTACAGGTCCTACAGGTCTAGAAATGACATTTACTAGAAGTCAAAATTCAAGATTTTTCAAGATAAATAGCAAACCAAAGTTGTGTTGTAGTGTGCAGAGGAATCAGTGTAAATGCATAATCCTGTAAGTTCTTATCATTTTTTAAATTTAGCTTCGAAAATGTATTTCCAAAAGCTTGCACGTCATTAGAAGTATTTCACAAAAACAAATAGATAACAGCAGATATTAGCTAGTCTTCCCAAACCCTGAAGTACGCCACTTTCATGAAAAAGAATCATAAGTGTTGCAAAAAAAGCCATTCAATGACAAAACGATATACAACGCCGAGAATAAAAGCGAAGTATTTAGGGTGGCATTAAACAGGAAACAAGGAGAGACAAACATTTAGTGATAATGGCGGGTAATAAAGTAATAATTGACCCACATCACCTAGCAAACTATATGAATGAGCATTTAGAACTACTACAGAGAAATTACAACAAAAATTCCTAAAACAAATATAACATCTGTAAATAATTATGCACTAAGTACAATGATGTTACTACCAACCACAGATAGTGACCTTATAGACAAAAAGCCATAGGCTTAGATGGGCCACCAATATGTGCGTTGAAACAATGCAGACAGTGTACACAAGCTCCTTTAATAAATATAATAAATGAGCCAATCGCACCATAAAAATTTCAAGAGTATTTAAAACAGATAAAAGTAGTACCTCTGCTAAGGAAAAGCAACACAGAAGACATATACAACCACTAGGTCATTTGCCTGTCTCCATCATCATAAAAAATTATGGAATCATTTATGGAAGACAGATTAATGAATTATTTGAATAATTATGACCTTTTAAGTGAACGATAATTAGGGTTCGAAAGTGGTAGAAGTACAGTATCAGCCATTGTAGAGAACTTGCGACTAGAATGAGTGGGTCCCAGGCATACTGTTAGGTTTTTCTAAGTATACTGTTGGCCATAAAATTCTACTAAATGAGCTACTAACATTAAGAATAAGAATTTAAGTTAATGAATGATTCCAGTCATATGTAACAAATAGGGTACAAAGAGTAGAGAAATAAAAACCTCGCATAAAGCTACACTTATAGTAAAACACTTACCAGAATCGAAACACGTTAATGTAGGGACTCCCCACAGTAGAATACTATAACGACTACTACTTTTCATATACGTCACTGACATTCCCGGTAGTGTTAGTCAAGGGCCAACACTTTTGGCTAATGATAACAATATTATAGTTATTGATAAAACAAGGATAAAAATACTATAGTCATTGATAAAACAAGAGAACTTCTTGCAGAGAATGTAAAAAATTCACAACTGGTCAGTATGCAGTATAGTGACATTGAACATAAAGAAAACACCCACCATGATTTTCAGTATGAAGAGGAAAAATCATGTTGTGAAATTAACTGTAGATATCATTTTTATCGACTACTTAACAAACGCAAAATTTCTAGGAATGAATATTGAGTCTCAGTAGAAGCGATGTGTACACACAAAGATACTTACAAATAGACTGTCATCAGCATATTATGGCATTAGAGTCCTGTCATCAGTGTGTAACATCCAATGTCCTTTAGTTACGTACTACTCACATGTACAATCAATTCTTAGCAGTAAAATTATTTTCTAGGGAACAAATGCACTAGATATGAACACATATTTAGAAATATACAAAAGGGCTACGAGAATAATAACCAAAAATAGCAGTCGAGTTCTCTGCAAAGAACTCCCACAAACACTGGGAATTTTGACCATACCATGTAAATATGTTCCTATCAGTTGCACACATCGAAAATGACTCATAATTACTGCACAGCAGTTCTGTCAGTAACCATGGAACAAGCTCTATATTGGACTTACATTTACAAAGAAAGACTAAACAGAAAACTGAAAACAGCATTTTCTACCAAGGTATAAACCAGTGCAATGAAGTTCCCAAGGGCATTAAAGAGACAACAAAAATCGAACACATTTAAAAAGGCAAAAAAGTACATTTTAAGTAACGCATTCTATACAGTAACACAAAGTAGGAGTTTGATAGAAAATGCAAGTAAATAGTAATAGCGATAATATTAATATATCTTTGACTAATCTTACTTCCAAAACTAAGCAATTTGCAATACTAACACCTTATCCTCTTTCTGAGCTCAACATTCCATTAATTACAGAGGTTTACTGGCTCCATTTTTTAGGCTAGCGAATGGGAAGCTGCGGCCCACAAAACATTGGCGCTATGGTCCTGACGTCAGCCGATAGCGCGTAATGTGTTAAACTATGAAATAATGTGTGTGCATAGTATTTCCAGTGTGTACAGCGACCGTCAGAAATGAATGAACAGTGTACTAATAGCATTTTACATTATTATTAAATAAATTCGTTGCACAACAATACCGTACAATAGGAGTAGCACGGTTTTAAGCAGATTGGCCTCATGTTCTGGGAGGTGGAAGCTCCAATATTCTTTCGACCATTCTGATTTAGATTTTCCACGGTTTCCCTACTAACGCACAGTGGTTAAAGCAGGCCAACTTGGGTTTCCACTAGCATGGCAAGGTTCACAAGACGCGTTCAGCGTGCTGCACGTGACAACAGGTTGCGCCGTCAAGTCAACGTGACTAGCCAAGTATAAGTTTGCGTAGGAATTTTCACTACAGTTCATTTATCATAACGGTGGGAGCAGCAAAATGAGCAAACCAAAATGAATGGAGATTGAGGAGAAATTATGAACTGGGATATATCAGTCATGAAACAGAGTCCAAGCAGAGCAGAGGAAAAGTTGCTGTGTGTTTATGAGGTGTTTCAAATAAATTGGTAGGTGTCTTGTATAAAAAGATATGAATTACTTATTCGGGAACATAGAGTATTTCCAAGACCCAGGCAGTCATCATAGGTCATACCACTCGCTCCTTCCGGCTCCTTGATTTCTCCCTTACCATCTGTGCCCGTCCAGTCTCCCTTTGCCCCACCCTCAGCTACCTTGGCCTCACCATTGACTGTCACCTCACCTGGATCCCTCATCTGTGCTCTATCCAATCCAAAGCCCACAACCACCTCCGACTCCTCAAACTCCTCTCTGGCCAGACATGGGGGTTGAACCGCTCTACCATCCTCCACACCAACAAATCCTTAATCCATCCCATCCTCTGTTAGGCCAGTCCCACCTGGATATCCACCCTCCCCCCAAATTCTATAAGTCCCTCCAGATCCTCGAGTGCCATGCACGCCTTCTCACCTTCCATATACACCTCCCATCCCCCACGCGGATCCTCTACGACCTGATTCCTTTCCCCTATATCCCTATATGCTCCTTTTCCTCGAACATATCGGTGTCCTCTACAACTCCCGCCTCCTTGGTCCCCCTCATCCCCTGGTTGCTCCTCTCCTCTACAACCCCCACCCTCTGCTGCGCCTTCACTGTTGTGTCCCCCCTACTCTCCATCTCTACACCCTTCATCTCCTTTCCCAACGTGGCTTCCGTCAACTCAACTTCCCGGACGATGCCCTCTCTCCCTCCATTTATCCCTCCTATCAACTCTGATCCTCTCCTGCCCCTCCCTTCCTCTGTCCTTTTCCTGGGCTCCCTCCTCCCCTTCCATCCTGTTCCTTTTTCCGCCTACCCTCTCTCTGGCTCCCTTCTCTCCTTCAAGTCCTTTTTGCTCTCCCCTTCACTGCCTTTCCCACTCCTTCTAGCGTCTGCCCAGCCCCCCCTTTCTTTTCTCTGTCCTCTCCCTCCATCGGCTCCCCCTTTTTTCACCTTTCCTCTCTTCCCCCTCCCTTTTCCCCCCTCATCGGTCCGGGTCCTCCCCCCGCCTCTACAGTGCTATTTTAAGTGAGTGTTCAGTGTTGTGCATCCCCTGTGAGTGTTGTGAACAGCCACCATACTGTCAGCAGTTGTGTTTTTATCTCGTGCGCACAGAAACCAGAGTGTCGCCATGTTTTTTAATTGTGCCTGTCTCCTTCCTGTGAGCCTTCATCCGCATCATCAACGCTGTGTATTTGTATTTTAAGTTCCGCAACTTTCCGCCATTTTATTGTTATTCAAAAAGTCACCCTTTTATCGCCTTTTTTATATTAGTTGTTCTCTCGCCATTGTTTGTTTAACTTTTCTCTCGGCTGTACAGCAGCGTATTAAGCTGCTGTCAACCCACCCCTCCCCAGGTGGGGGGAATCGAAAATCAATAAAGGAAAAAAAGAAAGCATCGAGTAGGTTAGGAAAGGCTGAGAAGTATGGGCCAAGGACTTGAGGCCACTTAGCAGTAGATATTCTTTCTAAACTTTGGGCAAACAGACTGAAATAAGAAAAAAAATATGGCTCAGTGGCTATTAACGGCCACATTTTGGAGATATGCAACGTAGTGCGAAAAAATCTTGATATGAAAGGAAAGCTTCTTCTTTCGGGCGTGTACTTTTTAGACTAACTTAGTGTGAGAAATGAACTTCGTGTTTGCTAAAATGCATTTGGGAAAATTATACTGAACTATTTTGGCCACTTCAGTTAATTCAGCGCACCTGCAACACACATCCTGGAAAAGGTACTTAAAATTGGTATAACTGGGGTCATGTTTGGCTGGAAGACACTAAGGCTGCAGAAACTAGACTTCCGAACCTTACTTTAGTTGACGCTGCAGTATAACAGACATCTCCAGTTTCTTAGGTGCACAGGATCTCGACTTTCAGAGATGGTTCTGATTACTACAAAAAACATACTATTATTGGTGACCTGATGGTGGCTCGAATTGACAGAAGACGGTGCTAGTCGAATGACGATGAAGTTGCAGAGAAAAGCATTCATACTGAAATAAATAAATAAGCCGGATAAACGCAAAGGAAAAAAGAACAAATAAAATCCGCCATTTGGTGACCCACAGGGACCCGAAATGAACATACACTTCATTGAGCTTCGCCCCGTGATTTTCGGTTAAAAAAGACTTTTCATCAACTTCTGAACCCTATTCATAACACTACACCATATGGAAGCGTACAGAATAAACTGCCAGTTAGCGTAGTACAGAGGGAAGACGGGCAGACAAGCAAGATTCTTTTAACCAGTTTGGGTTGGGCATAGCTTCGTTTGAATGGAACTAAAGCAGCCTGCCCGTTCCGCTGATAACCTGCGGCAGCTTGCCTGACTGGCTAATAGGCAAGCAAGGGCAGATTACAAGCGGAATGCGCACACCCTAGTAACAGGCAACGCAGGGGTGGGAGCTACACCGGACCACTCTTTATGCTTCTGACTGCCAGGCAGAATTTATCTTCTCGGAAAACCGTCGCTGTCGCTTCTTAACGTAATAGTTGCCGTGTTTGTTTTATGTCACACCCATAATGAACACTATTTCGATTTTTAAAAAATGTTCATTTGGTAGCGCATATCTTTCTGAAAAAGTTGATATATAAAACATATATTTTCCAGGAAATGTACGACATGTTATTTGATCTTAAGTGTGCCAAAGTGCACTGCCGCGCCTCTTCACACAGCATTCATCTATCGCACGTCACTATATTTCGTTCTGTGGAATACAAGCGTGTATATTTTGTAATGGGAATCATTAAACCTATATTTGGGACAGTGGAAATTAAAATGTCCTTTGGTACCTCTCCTACTCAGTCGGCCAGTTTGACATCCTAACCCCCTTAAAAAGAAAGTCACAATGAATACTGAGTGGGATTATTTGTGACCAGGAGAATAAGATTTCATCAGAAAATTTGCACTCTTTATTGCCTGTTATCTAATAACATCTCTTTTGTGTGACATAAAATTAAGTAAGACAAGTGACAAACAAGACAGTACACATTTCTTCAGTCCTTAGGTCTCAGCATTTTTGTCTTTCTAGTCTTGCTAGCGCTTTACACGGTGTGTTTCCTTTCTGCGACGTTAGTCAAACATTCTAATAACGAAAAGCAGGTGTGGTTTCTGATTTGATTACGTCTGTTTTGTCACTGTCTGCTAGATAAAACGAGGTAGGCATTTCTAATATTGCAGCAACTGTAACAAACGCCAAATAAGCGAGACCGTTTTGGCACATATGGTCATTTTTATCTACACATAAATAACACGACAGAACACAATTCACGGAATACTAGTATAAAATGCCTATTGGCCTACTACAAGCAAAATGTTTTATGTTAGCAAACAGTTTCACATTTCATTCAGATGCTCCAGTTTCTCAAGCATGAGATCGAAAAGTAGTAATAGTACGAAATTTTTATATAAATTTGGACTCATCATATTCTTCCATATAATTTGTGCGATGTCTCCGTTTCTTCTTCTTCCTCCTTCTAACAAACAATCCAGTCGTCACTAATTATGTAGCTATTCCTGCCATTGTCAAAACTCATTCTCCAGTTAATTTCACCAATCCCGCCAGAAACGCCAGTTCGCGTTTATTCTCCGGTTAGGCGTTATTACGCGTTCGTACAAGGCATTTTCTGCACTGTTCGGAGAACAGAACTTTAGCGGCTGCTAATCGGGAACTGTACGGCTGGCCCTTAGTTCTATAGCGATCTGCCAAAAATGTCTGTAAAAGCTTCAATTTCTTGGATACACCGAGAAGATAATATGTAAGCTTCCTTACCTATTATTCCTGTCAGTCGTTTAGTTCCTTTCTGGTACTTGTTAATTATAACAACGCTTATCATACGCACATCCTATCAACTACATAAACAGACAGTGACTGATATTCACCTGTTCGGGTGTCTTCGGCTCAGCTCTTATAGCCCCATCCCCTTTTGTCTGCGGGAAAGTTTTTTATTTCGTGATGCGACGGGATTCCCTGGGGACATCACATACACTACGCACGCAACGAAAATCAACTTACGATTCGCCACTCTCATGAGGGATGATTAAATGATGAGGACAGCACAAATACTCAGTTATTCCGAGACCCCGACAGGAATCGAACCAGGTACCCGTGTTCGGGAAACGAGAACGCGACCGCGAGTCCACGAGCTACGGACAATAGTTCAGAGCACTACATTTCCTGTAACTACGCGTTAGTGTCTTTGTTGTATTTTCCGCGCTGCGAGCAGTGCGTTCGCTGTAGAACATACTCAAAAAGGGCGGTTTTGATTGAGCGTCATGTGAGTGGTAAGTTGCCGTGAAGTGGCTGCACCTTTTGGTAAAAAATGGCTCTGAGCACTATGGGACTTAACATCGGCGGTCATCAGTCCCCTAGAACTTAGAACTACTTAAACCTAACTAACCTAAGGACATCACACACATCCATGCCCGAGGCAGGATTCGAACCTGCGACCGTAGCAGTCGCGCGGTTCCGGACTGAGCGCCTAGAACCGCTAGACCACCGCGGCCGGCCTTTTGGTAAAAGCGGGCGCTGAGCGGCGTCCCGAGTCACATTAACGAACCGTGAAAAGAAGAGGGATTGGTGTCTGTGGGGCCGCTGTGCGCTAACTACTTGAAAATCTGGTGGTGGTTGGGTCAACAGTGCCGCCACACGCTTATAGAAACTAAGCAATACGTCCAGGCTATTTCAAATATTCACTGAAAACACAAAAACCAATTCCTGATATGCTACATGGAATCCGATGGCAGCGCTGAAGACGCAATAAACAGACGAACTACCAAAATTATTATGGCATTTACGATGGTAAGCTATCCGCAAAGTAGTTATAAAATTTTATTGTAATCAAATATGAAACTTACACGAACATCATTTTTCGACAGTCTCCTTGCGTTTCAGCGCACTTAGTCCATCGTTGTACAAGCTGTTATGGGAAAATGTTCATATGGAATTTACCCACTTTGCTGATGACGTATGTCTAGGTGTGATTACTATTGTAACTGAGCAGCCAGAAAGTCACTTGGAGTATTATCTGTATCTAAAGGATATTTCCAGATTTATTGCCTTTCCGTTTTCGTTTATTAAACATTACTTTAATATTTGTATATCAGAATGACGTAGATGCGTCTGTATGTAAGGATTGGTGCAGGACAGTTTTGGCGCGAGTATGATCATGGTGAGCCTTCTGATTGGCAGCGAGTATGGTTAGCCAATCAGAATTGAGACGGTTCCCACTCGTTACCTGATAGTTATACTGGGAGCGAGGCTACATGGGGGAAGTCGCTCGCTAGCTTTGAACGTGGACGGTCATGTTACTAGTGCTCGTCAAAATAATGTGCAAAATGAAGGAATATTGACTTCCTCGCGTTTGATACGTATCGTGACTAACGCTGATGTCGTTACAGACAGTTTTGTGAAGTTTGGAAGCTCTAGAATTGTTGTCTTGAGCAGATATTCGCATGTGAAAATTTGGCCTTCGTAGTATCTACGTGGCAAAGTTGCAGTATTCAACCACTGAGCATTTTTTGGCGAGTAGTTTTTTTTTTTTTTGAGAAATCCACAAGAAGGACGGAATGTAATAACTCATGTTAGTGGTGAAATTAATGACTGTGAGAACGATGTTTAATTCGGGTCGGATTTGGACATATTTCTGGCTGCTGTGTGTGCGAAAAGAGTGTATGAATTGTGAACTTGACGAAAATACCCAATAGTTTAAATGTGGACTGAATAGTACCGTTTCTTTGGTTATAAGAGCAAATAAACGTTTTTGTGTGGAAATTTCGGATATTATTTTCCAGGAGCCAATGCGTTATCTTGCTGCCTGATAAATTTTTGCTGACAGTTTTTCTACAGAACTTTATTTCATTGCGCGGCCTCAGTATTTGCAGATTTTAGATGGTGCTTTTTATCAACGCTGCTTTTACATCGTCTTCTAAGTATCTGCATTGCCGAGTGAAGAGACATCGAGCAGACGCCATTCTGAGGTAGGTGAATTACTAATTTGCACCCTGCACAACACACGGAATTACAAACCCCGTCACGCCGCAAAATGCACGTTGGTGGTAACAGAATCATCCTGCAGTCAGCTGCAAATGTCCGTCCTCTAAATTCTCAATTGGGTATAGCGAAAAGAAGGTCGTCTTCTCACCAGGGATTCCCAGTCGCGTTCACTAAACATCGAATCTTCCGTTAATAAATCTAGCAGCATGCTGCTGAATTGATTCGATGCTTTCCTTTCACAGACCTGGTGGAAATCCCAAAACACTAGAGCAGTACTCAAGAATGGGTCACACAAGTGGTCCTATACACGGCCTCCTTTGCAGATGAGCTACACTTTCCTGAAACTATCCCACTGAACCAAAGTAGAACACTCATCTTCCCAACTACCGTCCTTACGTGTTTGCTCCTTTTCATATCCGACCGCAACGTTACGCCTAGATATGTAATCGCCGCGGCTTAGTCAAGCACCACCACTAATACTGTATCCGAACATTACAGGATTGTTTATGTTACTCATCTGCATTAGCTTACATTATTCTACCTTTAGAGCATATTGCCATTCATTACACCAAATAGAAATTCTATCTAAGTCATCCTCTGTTCTTCTACTGTCACTGAACAACGATACCTTCCTGTATACTACACCATCACCTGGCAACAATACAAGCTGTTCAAAAACTTGGTCATATGATCAAGTTTTTAAATAGGCTTTTGACACTGTACCACACAAGCGGCTAGTAGTGAAATTGCGTCCTTATGGAATATCGTCTCAGTTATGAGACTGGATTTGTGATTTCCTGTCTGAGAGGTCACAGTTCGTAGTAACTGACGGAAAGTCATCGAGTAAAACAGAAGTGATTTCTGGCATCCCCCAAGGTAGTGTTATAGGCCCTTTGTTGTTCCTTATCTAAATAAACGATTTGGAAGACAATCTGAGCAGCCGTCTTCGGTTGTTTGCAGATGACGCTGTCGTTTATCGACTAATAAAGTCATCAGAAGTTCAAAACAAACTGCAAAACGATTTAGAAAAAATATCTGAATGGTGCGAAAAGTGGCGGTTGATCCTGAATAACGAAAAGTGTGAGGTCATCCACATGTGTGCTAAAAGGAACTCGTTAAACTTCGATTACACGATAAATCAGTCTAATTTAAAAGCCGTAAATTCAACTAAATACCTAGGTATTACAATTACGAACAACTTAAATTGGAAGGAACACATAGAAAATGTTGTGGGGAAGGCTAACCAAAGACTGCGTTTTATTGGCAGGACACTTAGCAAATGTAACAGACCTACTAAGGAGACTGACTACTCTACGCTTGTCCGTCCTCTTTTAGAATACTTCTGTGCAGTGTGGGATCCTTACCAGATAGGACTGGCGGAGTACGTCGAAAAAGTTCACAGAAAGGCAGCACGTTTTGTATTATCGCGAAATATGGGAGAGAGTGTCTCAGAAATGATACAGGATTTGGGCTGGAAATCGTTAAAAGAAAGGCGTTTTTCGTTCCGACGGAATCTTCTCACGAAATTCAATCACCAACTTTCTCCTCAGAATGCGAAAATATTTTGTTGACACCGACCTACATAGGGAGGAACGATCACCACGATAAAATAAGGAAAATCAGCGCTCGTAGGGAAAGATATAGGTGTTCATTCTTTCCGCGCGCTATACGAGATTGGAATAACAGAGAATTGTGAAGGTGGTTCGATGAACCCTCTGCCAGGCACTTAAATTTTTCGTGATCTTTTAATTTCGTGTCTTGGTGGATAAGGTTGTTTGGTGAGGTATGCGTGGCCGATGAGCCGCGTCAGTTTACATGTTGGTTGGGACATAGCATTATTTCGATGTGCATCTATACGGGACTTAGAGGAGTATCAAGGACTTACAAATATTTTAAACAGTGCGTGATAGTACAGTTATTAGTGACTGACCTTGCGCCAAGGTGAATTTTTTTATTCCATATAGTCTTGAATGAACTTAATGGATTTCTACATCTACGTCTACATCTACAACGGTGTTTTCTAAACCCACGTTGACTGTGTGTCAATAAACAGTTTTCTTCGAGGTAATTCAGAAAGTTTAATTCAGTTGAATGATTTGGTGCTTGCACATTACCTATGACTTAAATTCATTGCTGTCTGTGAACACTGTGCTTGCCCTGATAGGTCACATGATTTCTGATTCCTTGACTGTGTTTAGGTATCAGCCTACGTAAGGCCACAATTCGGTGTAACTTTGCAGCTGATCCGAATAGTGAACTCTAATTCTGTGGTTAGGTTATGTCATTATCTTGAGAGGTCGTCCCATTAATATTTTTTTTTATTTTAATAACCCTTTCGTTAACTTATGTTTTCACATACACTGTTCACTGATTGAGTGTGATAAATTAATGTGCCTCATGAAAGATCGATGCTTCTACAAGGACTTGAAGCAAAAGAGCGTGACCGAACCCCTAACGTACAGATGAGCCACATAAAAATTTAAGATAGTGTACTCGCTCTCTGGTGGTTAGGTAAAAACAAAGCGATCCCAATGGCCGATTAATTTCACATCATTCTGCTTGTTACCAGTCTCAGAAAAGTTTCAGTCATTTCCATCGCACTCTTCATTGTCATATCGTTTACCACGGTCGACGTGTAGGCGTACTGTGTACGCTCACGCTTATCAGAGCTGGTAATTCTTTTCCAGTAGTTCTCTCTGGACTGCCTCCCCTCTAGACCGTGTTTGGACATTATCGCAGGGCAGACAATGTGAGGTCTGTAGAATAAGGTTCATGGTCACATTGGTAGAGAGTTTGTGAGTGGACTCGTACAGTTCGATCAGCACACAGGAAAAACGCATAATAACATCGCTGATCTTTCACACAGATTGACTTATATCAAAGTTTTATATTCCCGGCGACTTTTGAAGCACTGTCGATAATTATAACGGACAAATCGTATTTTGTTGTAACTATTTAACATTTACGCAAGGTTCCGCAACGAGACTGAAGTGATTGTCAGACAAGTTTAGGACCTTTACAACGAAATTTTGCTTTCGCAATCGGTTAATGTTAAAACTTTTTAATAGTCTCGGCGAAAATAAAATATGAAATTGTGATTTGCCGGTAAACGGTTTGGGGTGATTGACAACCTTATTCAGATCAAGTTTACTAAAGACTCATTGTCATGTGTAATGGTGGCCACAAAAGCATGCAATCTCAGAACCTTGCTTACGAAGGAATCTGTACCTAAGTGCAATGTTGGCGTTATCAGCGCCAACAACAAAAATATGGTCGAAGCATGGCTGTTAACGCTTAAAATCATCAGGAGACTCGTGTTACCCGTAGCAACGATGATATGGCTGATGTAGTACTTTGGTAGAGACTCATGATTTTGAGTTGAACGTAGTGACGATTTTGTTGTGGCCAACGGTGTGCTTATGTGCTGGCTGTTTAGAGATACGTACACTGATAAGCGAGAACATTACGACAACCTACCTTATAGTAGGTCCATCTTTGACACTGATAACAGGGGCGACGTGTCGTGGGGTGGAAGAAGTGAGGCTTTAGTAAGTTGCTGGAGGGAGTTGGCAGCTCATTTGCCCTTCAAGTCATCTAATTCCCGTAAATTCCGCGGAGGGGGGCGATGAACTGTGATGCCACTTTCAATCACATCCTAGATGTGTTCGATCGGGTTCAGATCTGGCGAGTTGGAGGCCCAGCACATCAATTGGAACTCGCCACTGTGTTCCTTGAACCTCTCCATCGCGTTCGTGGCCTTGTGACATAGCCCATTACCTTGTTAGAAATCGCCACTGCTGTCAAGAGATCTGATTGTCATGGAGGAGTGTACGTGGTCTGCATCCAGTGTACGATACTCCTTGGCCATCATGGTGCCTTGCACGAGCTCCACTGGACCAATGGATCCCACGTGAATATTCCCCAGAGCATAATGGAGCTGTCGCCAGCTTGTCTCCATCCCGCAGTACAGGTGTCAAGGAGCTGTTCCCCTGTAAGACAATGGATGCACGCCCTCCCACTGGCATGATGAAGAAGGTAGGATTCATCAGATCATGCAACGCTCTGCCACTGCGTCAAAGTCCAGTGCCAGTGGTCACGTGACCATTACAGTCGTAGTTGCCGCTGTCGCTGTGTTAACATTGGCACATGCATGGGTCATCGGATGCAGAGGCCCATCGTTGTAAGTGTTTGGTGCACTGTCTGTTCAGACACAATTGTTTTCTGACCAGCATTCAAGTCTGCCATTAGTTTCGACACAGTTCGTCGCCACTCCTATTTTACCAGTCTGCCCACCCTACGATGTCCGACATCTGTAAAGAGGGATCACCGCCCAACCCTATGACGTCTGGACGTGGCTTCACCTTGGTTTCGCCACGTGTTGAAGACAATCAATACAGCACTACTCGAACATCCGATAAGTCGTGAGTTTCTGAAACGCTTGTGCCAAGCCTCTGGTCCATCAGCATCTGCCCTCGGTCAAACTCGGATAGAGTGCGGGCCTTCCTAATTCTACTCATGGACAGCACGCTCACTGATACTACATGCACCTTGCTTGTGTCTGACTAGTAGTCATTCCTCGCCAGATAACACTGCTGTCACCTGGATGGGTTTATATCGATAGTAGGTCGGGCCGTTAAGGAGACGAAACGACACCCTGAAGAAATTGAGTTTAATATTTCTGAACGAATACCGTTGAAACGGTAACAGATACCAAAAAAAATCTTTGTGGTATCGATAGCAACGCATAGTTTCAAAGGTTGGCGCTACTACGAGACACAGACGACTGCGCCCTCTAGCTGGTGCTGTCGAGTTCTACGAGCTCCGCGACTGCTTCGCCCCATTTCATCAGTTGCAGCCAGCCAGGAAACTTCGCTACAGTTTGCTCTCCATACGACGGGTCGAAGACTTCGCATCTGTACAAAGTTATGTATTCATTCTTGCACCAGTAAACCATTTTTAACCCACTGCAGTACCGACGTATTTTTCCTGCTCCTTCTCCTACCCACGCGCCGCCTTCCAGGCGGGATACAAAAATCTTGAAATAAAAGTTGTATGGTTTTTAATGTACGTTACAACGGTGTACCCAGATTTGTCGAAAGAGTCAATGTTGCGGAAATCACTACCCCTCCCCCCACCAGCAATATTTTGTTTTTTATTTCGACATCTGACTACCAGCAAAACGTATAGCACCGTTTATACAAAATTCAGTTATGTGTGATGAAGTAGTGTCCCAAAGAAGCATTTTTCAAAAATAGCTCATAAGGAAATAGTTTGAACAGGTTTATATACCCAATACAAATAAAAATTCTGTCTGGTATTTAGATTCATAGGACAGACTAAATGAAAAAAATATTTGACACCATCGGTAAACACGGAATCGAGGTGAATATTTTAACAGTTCTTGCCGGAACGACTGGTATGATTCAACCATCAGGCATACAAATATTTCGGCCTTGAAAAATTTCTTCATTAACTTGCATTTAAGAAATAATATTATAAAAATTCAATCCTTCATCCACGATCAGTTTTTTTCTCCCAGATTCGTCAATCTTTTTAAGTGTGTAAGGTATAAGAGTGGTTACACTGAACAGAGATCACCGCATCTGATCACTTACACTTTAAAAACTGTGATCGTATTAGTGACTCCTGTAATTTAATAGCACTTGTCCGATATGCTTGGTGCTAAAATCGAAAGTACATTCAGCATTTTTTTTTTAGTCCAAGAATTGTATGCTTCCTCATTATGGTACACATTCACAATAATGTTACATCAATAACAAATCAACTACTTCAAATACAACAAAAAATGGTTCAAATGGCTCTGAGCACTATGGGACTTAACATCTATGGTCATCAGTCCCCTAGAACTTAGAACTACTTAAACCTAACCAACCTAAGGACATCACACAACATCAAATACAACATATTATAATTAAATCTGAAGAGGTTAGAACTTTAAAAAAGAAAAAAAATATATCAAATGTAAAAAGAAAACACAAACAGAACACAAGATATTTTAATTTCATAAAAGTGAAAGAATATAAATATATATACGCAGAACATACATTTAGAACATAATATTAGGCGCGAATACAGCGATGCAGAGATATTTCTAGCTTATTTCTGACAAATGCGTCTTTCGAATCCCACTTCAGTATATATGATTGAATTTTGTATTAACGATGCTATACGTTTTGCTGGTAGTTACATGTCGAAATGAAAAACAAAGTAGTAGCGGTGTAGGGGGAGGACGGCGGGGATTTCAGCAACAATGACTTTTTCGATTAATCTGGGTGCACCGTTGTAATGTACATTAAAAACCATGGAACTTTTTCTTCACTTTTTTTATATCTGTTACCATTTCAACAGTATTAATTCAGGAATGTAAAACTCAATTTTATGAAGGGGGTGTTTCACTCCCTTAGCGGCCGTATGGGCATGTATAAAAAAATATGGATCTCTTATTTCACTCTACACTACAACATATTTATAACCAATCAAAATCGAAGTGTATCCCTTGGGTAGGTTTACTTGTTAGTGTGTTGTGGCCGACACTGAGGTCTTTAGTAAGCCTGATCTGAAGAAAGTTGTCAATAGTTCGAAACCAGTTATAATCAAATTGCAATTTTATATTTTATTGTGATCAACACTATTAAAAAAACTTCAAAAAATTATACAAATAGCTGTATCTCCGTCACCCGTGATGACAGGTCTTAAAAGCGATTGATCTATCCAGAGTACCGAACTTATATTAATCAGTTTGAGAGAACACGATAAACATATGTCCCTGCTAATGTACCTATTCTCATAAAAAGCCTAGTCGACGTGTGCGACTTTAACTTGATAGGAATGAATCTGGAACTCTTCTTATTTCAAATTTTCTTATCTCGAATGTTATATAACTTTTGTTGTAACTGTAACTGTGACAACATGTGTCGGGTCACACAGTCATTATTACAGACAAATAGTCCTTACAGAAACGAGTAGCACAGGTAGTCAACCAGCGTGATGCCTAAATTTTGATGACCTTTAGTAGTAAATTCTGGTATCGGATTTACAGATGCTTCCCCCTTACCTGCAATCTGTCTCTCATATACAAAGCACAAGGAATCAGCCCGAACATCTCTGTTCCCCTCTACCATCTATAGAAAAGTCTGGTGACAAAAAATGGTCCAAATGGCTCTGAGCACTATGGGACTTAACATCTCAGGTCATCAGTCCCCTAGAATTTAGAACTACTTAAACCTATCTAACCTAAGGACATCACACAC
Source organism: Schistocerca piceifrons (assembly GCF_021461385.2). Lineage (NCBI taxonomy): Eukaryota > Metazoa > Arthropoda > Insecta > Orthoptera > Acrididae > Schistocerca > Schistocerca piceifrons. The sequence goes on along the minus strand of NC_060144.1, from coordinate 414,056,365 downwards.
ATCCATTCCCGAGGCAGGATTCGAACCTGCGACCGTAGCGGTCGCGCGGTTCCAGACTGAAGCGCCTAGAACCGCTCGGCCACCAGAGGCCGGCAGTCTGCTGACAGAAAGAAGAGAATCCCAGTACGAGAACCCTTTGATCTCCAAATTGCGGAATGTTTATTCAACTTTTATTAAGCCTAGTAATCTGCCAGTGAAGTTTTAGCCGTAAAAGTCGTCAAGAAGTAAACATTTCAACCACGCGCAAAACTGCATTGTTTCCATTTATCACTAACGTGATAGGTTTTTTAGGACGTAAAATACTTGTCTGTAATGGCTGGTGAGGAAAAGTCGACTGCATTCATCCTCGAAGCCGTTACAGTCAGCAAATCGGTTATAATCTCCGCGCTACCCTGCTGCAGCAAGCCGATCAAACCCGTCCAGCTTTTATCCTTTTTCTGATTTCCTGGTACGAGTCCTGTAAACGTTGCAACTTCATACCTGCAAAAAAGATAGACTCATAATTAGTTCAAATCAAGATGAGACAGCACTGAAGTTTATAATGAGAAATTAACTGGATAGTAGGAAGATGTAACGGACTTAGTGAGGTTCCGCAGTTTCAATAAAATCACAGAAACTCTCTTAACAAATAAGTTATAAAATTGTTCTATACGTCAGGCACATGAAAGTTCTTCTTTCACACTGTAATTACTTGGGAACTAGACTTAATTATAAACACTGATGAGAAAACGTTATTGCCACCTGTCTAATAGCTTGCCGGTCCACCTTTGAAACGCAATACAGCAGTTATTCTGCGTAGTATAAATTCGACAAGTTCAGATGGTTCTAATGGCTCTGAGCACTATGGGACTTAACATCTGAGGTCATCAGTCCCCTAGACCTCGTACTACGTAAACCTAACTAACCTATGGACATCACACACATCCATGCCCGAGGCACGATTCGAACCTGCGACCGTAGCAGCCGCGTGTTTCCGGACTGAAGCGCCTAGAACCGCTCGACCAAAGCGGCCGGCGGTTGGTTTCCGAAGGCATGTGACATCATATGTCTACGCACAGTTCATGCGACTGCTGTAAATAATGAGCCAGTGATTCGTGGTTCTAGAGGTGCCGCCCGATAGAATCCCAAATGTGTCTCAACGCGAATTTGGTGGCCAAAACTACGCCGTGAGTTCATTATCAAACATCACAAAACACTGTAACACGATTCTGGCCTACTGACGTAGATAATTATCCTGCTTTAAGTTGCTTTTGCCATTGGGGGAGACATCAAGAATGAAGGGATGAATTTGGTCCACAACAATGTTCTCGACGTCCTCATGTGTCTTGGTATTTTCCATTACTACCACAGGTCCATGGGAGCCCATATGAACGTTCCCGATAGCATAATAAAACTTCCACCAGACTGCATACGTGGAGCGATGAATGTTATAATCTGCTGTCCATCTGGAATGGCGAAATATAGACATCGATATGGTGTATCAAACAAACGTATTCATCCTATCAAGCAACGCGTTTCCATCGATCCACAGTCCAATGTCGATAATCCTATCTCCATAGCATTCTTAACTGACGCACACACAACAAGAGGAAGGTGCCCAGCAAGCCAAGAACAACCGAACTTTAACAGGGAAACTACGCAACAACTTAACAGCAGAAACAGCTTCTTAGTACAGTAATGAAGATCTTCCGGATCTACAATTACGGAAAACGTTTCTGGAAGGTGCAAGTGAGTCTACAGGTTGTAACAGTCGAGATAACTGTCCCAAGCACGGTTGGTATAGGCTGCACTGGTGATGTCCTGGTTCTAATGAATGTGCTGGATTTACAGGAAGAGTCTAAAAGCAATTCTGAAGTGTACTTCAGTGCCGAGGCTGGATTCGCATAGTCTGGCGAGCTGCTGGGCGGCTTCCTATAAAGACCACCCCGTGGAAAAATACGAGGAAATAATGTTGTGTAACGTGGCCAGCAGCGTGAGAGCCAGTGGAAGGTGGTTGTGATGGCAGCAGCAGGGCTCCTGGTGGTTGGGCCAGCGACAAACGGACCAGAGGTCTACTGGTTACTGGTGGGCAGGCCAGATGCGGGCGGTTTGGAGGTGAATACTACATCTACATGGATACTCTGAAAACCACATTTAAGTGCCTGGCAGAGGGTTCATGCAACCTCCTTCACAATTCTCTATTATTCCAGTCTCGTATAGCGCGCCGAAAGAAAGAACACTTATATCTTTCCGTACGACCTCTGATTTCCCTTATTTTATAGTGGTGATCGTTTCTCCCTACGTAGGTCGGTGTCAACAAAATATTTTCGTATTCTGAGGAGAAAGTTGGTGACTGGAATTTCGTGAGAAGATTCCGTCGCAACGAAAAACGCCTTTCTTTTAATGATGTTCAGTCCAAATCCTGTATCATTTCAGTGACACTACTTCGCGATAATACAAAACGTGCTGCCCTTCTTCGAACCTTCTCGATGTACTCCGTCAGTCCTATTTGGTAAGGATCCCACAACGCGCAGCAGTATTCTAAAAGAGGACGGACAAGCGTAGTGTAGGCAGTCGCCTTAGTAGATCTGTTACATTTTCTAAGTGTCCTGCCAATAAAACGCAGTCTTTGGTTAGCCTTCCCCACAACATTTTCTATGTGTTCCTTCCAATTTAAGTTGTTCGTAATTGTAATACCTAGGTATTTAGCTGAATTTACGGCTTTTAGATTAGACTGATTTATCGTGTAACTGAAGTTTAAAGAATTCCTTTAAGCACTCATGTGGATGACCTCACACTTTTTGTTATTTAGGGTCAACTGCCAATTTTCGCATCATTCAGATATCTTTTCTACATTGTTTTGCAATTTGTTTTGATATTCTGATGACTTTATTAGTCGATAAACGACGCCGTCATCTGCAAACAACGTAAGACAGCTGCTCAGATTGTCTCCAGAATCGTTTATATAGATGAGGAACAGCAAAGGGCCTATAACACTACCTTTGGGAACGCCAGAAATCACATCTGTTTTACTCGATGATTTTCCGTCAATTACTACGAACTGTGACCTCCCTGACACGAAATCACAAATCCAGTAACATAACTGAGACAATATTCCACAAGCACGCAATTTCACTACAAGCCGCTTGTGTGGTACAGTGTCCAAAGCCTTCCGCAAATCCAGGAATACGGAATCGATCTGAAATCCCTTGTCAATAGCACTCAACACTTCATGTGAATAAAAAGCTAGTTGTGTTTCACAGGAACGATGTTTTCTAAACCCATGTTGATTGTGTGTCAATAGACAGTTTTCTTCGAGATAATTCATAATGTTTGAACACAATATATGTTCCAAAATCCTGCTGCATATCGACGTTAACGATATGGGCCTGTAATTTAGTGGATTACTCCTACTATCTTTCTTGAATATTGGTGTGACCTGTGCAACTTTCCAGTCTTTGGGTACGGATCTTTCGTCGAGCGAACAAATGTATAAGATTGTTAAGTATGGAGCTAATGCATCAGCATACTCCGAAAGGAATTTATTTGGCATGCAGTCTGGACCACAAGGCTTGCTTTTATTAAGTGATTTAAGTTGGTTCACTACTCCGAGGATATTTACTTCTACGTTACTCATTTTGGCAGCTGTTCTCGATTCGAATTCTGGAATATTTACTTCGTCTTCTTTTGTGAAGGCATTTCGGAAGGCTGTGTTTTGTAACTCTGCTTTGGCAGCACTATCTTCGATAGCATCTCCATTGCTATCGCGCAGAAAAGGCATTGATTGTTTCTTGCAGCTAACATACTTCATATACGACCAGAATCTCTTTCGATTTTCAGCCAGGTTTCGAGACAAAGTTTCGTTGTGGAAACTGTTATAAGCATCAAGCATTGAAGTCCGCGCTAAGTTTCGAGCTTCTGTAAAAGATCGCCAATCTTGGGAATTTTGCATCTGTTTAAATTTGGCATGTTTGTTTCGTTGTTTCTGCAACAGTGTTCTAGCCCGTTTTGTATACCAAGGAGGATCAGCTCAGTCGTTTGTTAATTTTTTTGGTATAAATCTTTCAGCTGCTGCCGCTACTATTTCTTTGAATTTAAGACACTTCTGGTCTATACTTATATTATTAATTTGGAATGAGTGGAGATTTTCTATCAGGAAGGCGTCAAGTATATTTTTATATGCTTTTTTGAATAGGTATATTTTTCGCTTATTTTTGGAGGATTTGGGGATTACAATATTCAGTCTCTCTACGACAACCCCGTGTTCACCAATCCCTGTATCGGTTTTGATGCTCGTTATTAACTCAGGATTACTTGTTGTTAAGAGGTCAAGTGTGTTTTCACAACCGTTTACTATTCGCGTGGGCTCATGAACTAACTGCTCGAAATAATTTTCATAGAATGCGTTTAGCACAATTTCGTACCTCCAGAATTAAACATGTATTTTCGCCGACATATCGAGGGTAAATTAAAGTCATCAACAACAATTATTGTATGAGTCGGGTACGTATTTGAAATCAAACTCAAGTTTTCTTTGTACCTTTCAGCAACTGTATCATCTGAATTGGGAGGTCGGTAAAAGGATCCAATTATTATTTTATTCCGGTTGCCAACAATGACCTCTGCCCATACTAACTCACAGGAATTATCTACTTCAATTTCGCGACAAGTTAATCTACTTCTAACAGCAACAAACACGCCACCGCCAACCGTGTTTAGCCTGTCCTTTCGGATCACCGTTAGGTTCTTCGCAAAAATTTCGGCTGAGCTTATATCCGGTTTTAGCCAGCTTCCAGAGCCTATAACGATTTGAGCATCAGTGCTCTCTATCATCGCTTGCAGCTCTGGTACTTCCCCATCACAGCTACGACAATTTACAACTGTTATAAAAATGGTTCCTGTATCTACGTTCTTCCTGTGTTCGCCCTGTACCCTTTGTGATTGAAGCCCTTCCTGCCTTTTCCCGAGACCCTCTAACCTAAAAAACCGCCCAGTCTACGCCACACAGCCCCTGCTACCCGCGTAGCCGCCTCCTGCGTATAGTGGACACCTGACCTATTCAGCGGAATCCGAAACCCAATCATCCTTTGGCGCAAGTCGAGGAATCTGCAGCCTACACGGTCGCAGAAACATCTGAGCCTCTTGATTCAGACCTTCAACTCGGCTCTGTACCAGAGGTCCGCAATCGGTCCTGTCGACTATGCTGCAAATGGTCAGCTCTGCTTTCATCTTGCAAGCGAGACTGGCAGCCTTTACCACTTCTGTTGGCCGCTCGAAATCAGAGAGAATCTCTTCTGATCCAAAGTGACACACATCTTTGGTACCGTCGTGAGCAACCACCTGCAGTTGGCTGCACCCTGTGCTCTTCATGGCATCCGGGAGGACCCTTTCCACATCTGGAATGACCTCACCCGTTATGCACACGGAGTGCACATTGGTTTTGTTTCCCTTTTTGTCAGCCAAGTCCCAAAGGGGCCCCATAACGCGCCTAACGTTGGAGCTCCCACCTACCAATAATCCCACCCTCTGTGATTGCCTGGATCTTGCAGGCTGAGTGGTTTCCTCTGAAACAGGACAGGCGACAGCATCTGGATCAGCGACAATGTTAGCCACAGACAGGGCCAGGTGTGATCAGGGCAAAGGCCAGCAAGACAGTGGTGGAAGGGCCAGAGATGGTTGGTTGAGCAGTTTGTGGGCCAGCATCATGTAGGATGGAGGCAGGCAAGCAAGATGCAGGCAGGCCGGAGGAGATGGGCTAGAGTACGCAGGCTAGGAGCATTCAGGTGAGCAACATTCAGGTCAGAGGTGGGTAGGCTGGAGGTTGACGGATAAGAGGTGACAGGCCAGCAGCTTATGGGCCAGCACCATGCAGGCCAGAGGCAGGTAGGCTAGAGGGGCAGAGGCAGCTGGACTAGAGGTAGGCAGACCAGCAGAGTGCACCCCAGCATAATGTGGGCCAGATGCATGCAGGTCAGATGTTTGCAGGCCAGAGGCAGATGTGCCAGAGGAGATGACATGGCTGTTTGTGAGAGCGCTAGTTGTACCAAAACAGATTACTTCATGCTCCCTGTGCAGGCCCACTGGGCATGCCATCTCATGTCGATGCAGGCCATGTCTACTGCATGGACAATATACAGAATACAGCCTAATTCAATATTCCAGTGAACAAACTATTCACCTTGTTCAAGAAGACGCTGCTGCTGCTGCGGAGTCCCGCTGAAAACTGATGCCAAGGCTGCAAATCGTCGTCCTGTATAGGCCTGTATGGTAAATACACGGTTCATGCGCCGCCCTTCACAGTTGCTCCCCTCCAAGACTGGACAGGTGACGTAAAACTAAGTAGAACAGCGGCGGCAACAATATATCGCACTCAAAGATTATTTTCAATCGTTCGAAATGGCTGCACCAAAGAACGTTCTGTTTTGATGTGGGATAGTACAGGGTTCCACGTCCTGCAAAGAGGAATGCCATTGCCTCTGTTAATCGAACTGTCTGCCGACCTAATTTCAACTGCCTCTTTATAAACGCTATTCCAAAAACCGGAAGTATTGGTAACTATCACAGCCTCGTCAAATTTCATCCTGTGTGCCTCGTTCAAGAACTGTTATCGTTGATTTTTCCTGCTGTTGTAGCCTCGTGTAACGGCAATTTTCCACGCACCTGTCCTGAAATGTACAAATCGAACAGTCGATGCCAGCCTTCCCCCACTGACACAGAATTTTATATATGCTAAGCTTCCTAAGTCCCAAATAACCTTTCACAAAACCGAGTTGTACACTAATCTTGGAAAGTGGATGGAACACACTCTTATCGTGAAAGTCCCTAAAATTCTTCCAGTCTTAAACGATATGCCCCAAGTATAAGGAATACGCTCCTCTTTGTGCACCTCTGTGAATGGTCCAAACTCCATAGCTCGACGAATCTGCTTCTCAAACTACCCATTTTCCTTAAAAACAACCATCATATGTGCACGTTATTGGGTTAATCTGTCCGCGTCGGAAATGGCATATGCTTTGCGTACCAGAATCCTAATGGTTGGTGTGGTAGATGGCAACTCCTAGCACATCGATATCGATCGGTGTGTCGGCTTTCGATGAACGCTACGTCCCAGAGTACCATCTTGTTTGAAAGAACTTTAAGGCGTTCTCGATATGGCAGGATGGAGATCTAATGCAGGTGGCCGGCCAAACAGTCATGTCGAGTAGTCAAATGGAATATGGCTACTGCTTCTATTCTTGCTCCATCAAGTACTACTTCTCCATGAGGTTTACACTACTGAGCAAAACGTTTTGCGTGATGTTCACTGTCAAGTAACGGAGCTCGATGAAACTTGGACCATTCAGAGAAAAGGCTGTCACATTACAATATAGTATAGAAAAGTAACCGAAAGAAGCCCGCTCGGTTAGCCGTACGGTATAAAGCACAGTTTTCCAGACTGGGAAGGAGCGCCTGGTCCCCGGCACGAATCCGCCTGGCGGACTTGGTTGAGGAGTGGTGAGCCAGCCAGTCTGTGTATGGTTTTTAGACGGTTTTCCATCTGCCTCGGCGAATGCGGGCTGGTTCCCCTTATTCCTCCTCAGCTACACTATGTCGGCGATTTCTGCGCAAACAAGTTCTCCACATACACGTACACCACCATTACTCTACCACGCAAACATAGGGGTTACACTCGTCTGGTGTGAGATGTTCCCTGAGGGGGTCCAGTGGGGGCGGAACCGCACAATAACTCTGAAAGAGTGGTTCGTTGTGGGATTGTGGGACAGCGGAGGGGTGAAGTGGCGTGTGGTAGTCGTCGTGGGGTTGTGGACTACTGTGGTTGCGGCGGGGACGGAGCCTCTCCATCGTTTCTAGGCCCCCGGTTAACATACAATACAATACAACCGGAAGAAATACGCAATGAGACGAACAGAAACACCGTTTTCATTGAACTGCACTGATGTAACAGCGATTTGTGATGGTTACCTTGACATTATAAATGGCGAGAATGGTACTCAAGAGGATGTGTGATCACCACAGACAGCAATGCATGCTCTGCAACATGCTCCCATGCTGGCCATAAGGTTGGTAAACACTTCTTGTAATAGAGCGTCCCATTCCTCCACCAGCATGGCTGACAACTGCTGGATGGTCGTTGATGCGTATTGTCGCGCTGCAATACGTCCCCCAATGCAGTCCACATGTGCTCTATGGGATTTAAGTCAGGAGAACAGGCAGATCAGTCCGTTCCCTCTACATCATCTCGTTCTAAGAGCTTCTCTACCTGCACTGTGTGATGCGATAGTGCACTGTCATCCATACAAATGAAGTCAGGGTCTAATGCACCCCTGGAAAGACGCACATTAGGAAGAAGAACACTCTTACAATAACGTTGACTAGTGAGTGTATCGCGTTAAAAGATTTGGAAGTCAGTACCACCATAAGCATTGCGCCCTCCCAACACCTTAATATCTGGACCACCAAAATCATCATGTTTAACATTATTCTTGGGTGCATTACGTGGTCCCACCTCTCGCCATATGTGGGCATACCCAGAATCAGTATTCAGAGCGATATGTTGTCAGCCAAGAAGAGCATGTAAACCCACTCCCTATTAGTGAAGTCCCTATGATCTTGGCACCACCGTAACGGTGCCGTCAATGTGCGGTTGTCAATGAAACAACACTACGTCTGATTGTCTGGCAAGGGGATCGCCCCATACAGTTACCATGCCCCAGTGGAGCGTGAGATTCCGTGCCTTGCAGTTGTGTTAAATGTGGTTGCAGTTGCACCAACTGTTTGATGTGGGTACTTTGTTGCCTTTTGATCGAGCAGCAGTCATTCGCTGCCGTAGTGACCATGGTCGACCACCCCCTCTCCTTTGGGCAGCAGTGCCTGTGATTCAGAACGCTTCCCATGCAAAGAAACAATGCTATGAGCAACACCAAACGCCTGGGCTACACTCGTCACACTCTATCCTTCCAGTTTCCCCATGTGAAGTAACTCAAATGCTGTCTCTGGGCCATGTTGTAATGAAGAACAACGCCACAGTGCACCATAACCACTAGCTGATTGATACATGCCGTCTTTTCCAGTTCCTTCAATTTCAGTTGCGAGGCCAACCCACTTTGGTTTATAATCACGCTGACCTCACGCCATATGAAGCCCAGCATTTTATGCAAGACTGGTAGACTTCTGGCAATGCGCTCTCTCACTTTCATTCATTCATAAGTTTATAGATTATTTCACTTTCTTTAGCTCGTCCTTAAGTTCTGAGAACAGTTTAGTAATAATGTGGTACGTTAGTTCTCAGTACATTTCTTTTTAGCATAACTTCCAAGAAATTAGAGTTGAGAGAAATCCATCATTTGAAAATCATTTGGCCAAAAATCTGAAAACTAGATCTACACAGACTATCAGGGTTGCCACAAGTTCTGGAAATCAAGAAATATCAGGGAATTTCAGATGTGTCAGGGAAATCAGGAAAATTTGAAAAAAAACACTGGAAAATCTCGTTTTTGTCTCTGTAGATGAATTGGTTAATTTACTGGCACATCATGCATCATCACTGGCTGTGCGCAGCTTAGTGTGTGAGCCACTTCCCTACACCCTCATTCTTACTGCTTCTTTCCTCTCTCCCACTCTCCTCAGCTTGCAGTCAATGCTGCCACCACTTCTTGCTGCTACATAGTAGCTGCCGACGAGAGACATGGAGGCGTGAACAGTGGTTTGTTTGGACCTGATTCTCAGAGAAAGTTGACACAGCGCTCGGAGACAGCGGTCATGTGTGCATGAGTTGAGTCTGAGCGATTGTGTGAATGTGTGCGTGCTCTCGTTTTCTGACAAAGGCTATGGCCAAAAATTTGGTTGTGAGAGTGTGATTGTCTTTTCTATGTGCCTATCTTGCTGCTCAGTGATCACATATATGGTGAATTGCTACGTATCCCCACTAGTACTGACTCTCAGTGTATTCACGCAAGTTATCTCTTGCATGTATTGACCACCGCAGTCTCATTTCCTCATTATGGTGTCTGTGACGTGTAAATAGCTGGCCACGTCAGTGGACTCCCATTATGGGCCAAAACCGCAAGCCATTTCTATGGGTATTTCTAACTGATCGGGCCGGCCAATCTGAAGCCCGTATTTTCCCACTAATGTGCCGGCACTGCCCATTGGATCTAGTCTCACCGATCTGCCTTCAGGCCAGGTCTGTTCGTGTGTGGCCGATTTTCGTGGTTTATCCATGGACTCAGGACCAGTGCTCCTCGGCGGGCCAGAGGCCACAGGCGATGGATTTCAGGAATTGCGACAGTCTCACCACAAGTACATTGTACAGTGCCGCATTTTATAGACGTTTTATTTATCCTAGTGCATTCTGGCACTTCAAAAGTAGTTTGTATATTAAAAAATATGGATACTAAGAGGAAGAAAATTGTGGCAGTCACTGTGTACGCTATGTATTCACGTATTTCTTGAAAGAAAAACCACACAATACCTGTAAAATAGTACACATAACACAGTGGGTAATAACCGACAATAACAAATGTAGTAGAACCGACATTTTATTGGCAGTCACCTATAGCGTTGGTTTACACAACTCCTTCCTGCCTTATACCTTCTTTCAAGAGGTCTACTTTTTCTGAGGTTATTTCTGAAATCAGTGAAGATATTTTAAATATGTCTTGCGACTCCAATGAAATGCGTATTTTTGTCGCCAAATGTGTTTCGTTTTATTGAAATAAAATAACATCAGTGGTCTTAATGACACATATATACGATACGGCTTGCTTTCTCCATCTAAAAACAGTTCATTGCAAAAGATTTAAGATTTTTTTACTCACACGTTTAGAAATACAGAAGTCCTTACATTTTTTATCAATCTATGTCTTGTCTTACCCTTGAGATCTCAAAATATGTCCCCCCCCCCCAATGGGCCCACAGTTCTTTTGTGGGTATGTGTATGGCCCTTGTGGGTCCCTGAGCTATTGTGGCCTTTATTCTTTTCCAGGCTGCTTTACCTTCCCCTACCTCCTCCTTTCCTGTCCTTCTTCCTTTCCCTTTGCTCCTTTCTTTCTTTCTCTTGGTGTTCTTCGTTATGTTGGGCCAGCTACCCTCATGACTTTGCTTCATCCTGCAGTTTTGGCTTGTCACTTTTCATTCTCCTTCTTGGCTTTTCTTTTTTTTCCCCTCAGGGGTTTGTTCCATCTCCAAATTTGAAATCTGTAGTGTGAGCCAGATGAAGAAGAACTCCCTCTCTAGCATCTCTGGTGTGGATTCCTCTCCCCCTGCGCCTCCTCCTCCTCCTTCTATCCCTCTCCATCTCCCTTTTCCCCCTTCTCCTCCCTCCCTGCCAAAGCCCTTTGGCCTCCTTGCTAGGTCACCAGCTCAGGAGCCAGTCCGTGTGGTGGGGCTGTTATGTATGCATGTGGATGAGCCCCTGACAAAACAGGGATCACACTGCTGGTATCTGCGCTGTGAACACCTTGTGCAAGCCTAGGAGTGTTTGCCCGTCTTTTCGTGTTGTTAAAACTGCTGACAACGACCATCCTGCCAGGCGGCCATTGCTGTGTTGGGTGGCGCCCTCAAGGTGAGCCCCTGTTCGAGTGGGTGGTGCCAGGGCAGACATTTGGTACATAAAATGAGTTAAACTCTCTGACCACTCTTCCTCAACACAGTTCTGTCTCAGTTCCTGTCTCTGCCTTCTCGGCCTTACGCTACTTCAATACACCCTGGGAGGATGGACAGGCCTGCCAGCTTGGGGTGAAATCCTTTCCACGGTTCCTGCTCTGTATCAGGACCAATGGGGAGACTTTTGCCTCCACCAAACCCCTTTTCTTTGTGGATCATACTGTGGATAAGTTCGGTGATGTTGAGTCATTAAGGAAAATGAGATTTGCCTCTCTCCTTATAAAGAGAACTTCTGTCAGTCAGCCTCCCTCGACATCCCCGTGACAATTGCTCCTCACAAGCCACTCATTATGAAACAGGATGTAATTTTCCATAGGGACCTTCTCCTCCAGGTCAATGATGAACTTACAGCTAATCTGGAATTATGTGGCATTCATTTCATCCAGTGTGTCCAGAAAGGCCCTAAGGACCATCGTGTAGACAGTGGTACTTTCATCATGGCATTTCCCGAGAAGGTCAAGGTAATGGTGTACATATGCGACATGAAACCATACATTCCATCTCCCATGTGTTGCTTCCATTGCCTCAACTTCAGCTACATGTCCTCACGATGTGAAGCCACTTCCATCTGTGGTGACTGTGGCCGACCTCTTCATGTGGGGAGCCCTTGCACCCCACTGCCTAACTGTGTAAACTGCTCTCGTCTCTATTCTCATCACTCACCTCCAGTGTACATGAAGGAAAAAAGAATTGAGGAAGTAAAGATCCTTGACCTTCTCCACTACTGTGAGGCCCGGAAGAAGTTTGACAGGGTTCAATTTGTAAATTCCCCTCTACCTCTGCCTCAGTTACATCTTCCCCTCCTCACGCCTCCCCTTACCCCCATCCTGCCCCCTTCCCTTTCATAGCCCTCGGTGGCTCCCATCCACTCCCCTCCAGGAACTGCTCTTTCTCCTCAGCCTCCTCCTCCTTCTTGACCAGGAAGACTTCCCCTTCTCTGATTCCAGCTAGGGTTGGGGCTCTTTCTCGGAACACCCCTCCCTGGCGTTCTCAGACAGGAAGTTTGCACCCTTAGAGGAGACATCCACACTCTGATATCCCCTAAGCCAGTTGCTCTTTGTCAGATCCCAACATCACTGCCACCTCTTCCCTTACTGATAATGCCTTCTCCCCCTGAGGGAGAAGAAGAAGCAGCACAAGTCAAAGGATGAAGCATCCCCAGCTTCCTGGGGGGCTTCGCCCCTGCTCCTCATCCTTAGCAAAGACCCAGTTTTTATGGGTGTCACCCCTTCTTGTTGGTGACGACTGCTGACCAAGGTACATGACCTCCACGTGGCTTCTTTATGTCTCACATGGACTCTCATCACACGATAATCCAGCGGAATTGCAACTGATATTATTGTCACCTTCCAGAAATACAACGCCTTGTTTCCTCCTACTTTTTGTTCTATCTCGCTTTTCAGGAAACCCACTTTCGTGATGACCACTCTCCAACATTTCATGTTACTGGGCGTCCTGTTGGAACTGTGCTGGCCCTGGGATAGCGTCTGGAGGGGTCTGCACTTTGGTTCACACCGATGTCATTAGTGACTGGATCCCCCATCAGACCAACCTGGAAGCAATAACAGTTAGAGTGCAGACGACTCTGGCAATCACCATTTGCAATGGCTACCTTCCTCCAGGTAGGCCATTTCCTTATGTTGAACTGTCTACCTTAATACAACAACTCCGGCACCTGTATCGTCTCCTTGAGGACTTCAATGCACACCACCCCCTGTGGGGGAGTGCCACTTCATCAGGTACGGGGCCTTCTACCTGACCAACATACTACAGACTTTGATTTGTGTTTCTTCAATGACTGTTCTCCTTCCCACATCAGTGCCATCCATGGAATCTTTACTGCTATCGATCTCACAATCTCCTCCCCTGCTCTTGTGGCTTGTTTACAGTGGTCACCCCATGGTCGTCTTTGTGACAGTGACCACTTTCTGATGATTTTGTCATTCCCCTGCTGCCGCCAGGCAGACAGACCCCCACGTTGGGCATTCCATAGGGCCAGTTGGCATTTATATACGTTTCTGTGCATTTTAGAATCTCTCTCTTGAAATGCATTGATGTGGTCGTGCAGGGATGCCACTATTCTTCATGCTCCTGGCACTGCTGTCCCCTATCCACAGGTCATGCTCATCATTGACAGTATCTTGGTAGACCAAGGATGTAGCAGTAGCTGTCCAGGACAGCCACAGGGGCTGCAACGATTTAAAAACATTGTTCACTGATCAGCCTCCTTGCTTTTAAGCATCTCCATGCTAAGGCTTGTCACCTTATTAAGCGGAGTAAAAAGAAATGCTGGGAGAACTATGTTTCTTCCCTGGAGATGTATAGCACTTCATCGCAGGTTTGGTCCAAGCTCTGTAACTTTCTGGGCCGCCAGCGACTGTAGCGGGGCTTTGAATTTCGCCGCGCTACACTCGTTTCCTCAGATAAAAAATATCCCGTCGCAGCGGTATGAGCGCACGACGGCAGAGAAAATACTAAAATGGTAACACTATTTTTGTTTTCTATCCGTTTTTTGTCTGTCTCTTGATAGCCGAAGCTTAAGGCAGACGTGATCTGATTAAGACGAAAAAACTTATTAATGTGTAGACATTGTGGAAGTTGTTATGAAATTCGGAGGATGGAGAGAAGTAACTAAAATAAATTGCATTTAATATCAAGACGGTTTTGTGTACATTAGAAATTCCTGGACAATGAAACTTATTGAAAGATTTCGGAGCCGACTTTTCACACAGAAATGAAAGAGATTTTTGAACACCTTGACGCCGCCCGAAAGAAGATAAGTTAACCTGGTAAAGGATGATCTCTCATCTACGCCACTTCCCCCTGTCAGTTACATTCTGTTATTCTCTGTTTCTTTTCAGTAATTTTTGTAGTGGAAATTGGTTTAACTTTTGCTCAAAAACGCCACAAGGACCACCCCAACAATAGCTTTTCCGAATAACGAAGTCCGATCTGCATTTCTTTCTTTCTTTCCCTTTTTTCATGGTCATTAACGATGTTGAAAAAACCATTTTTATTCACGATTTCTTCCACATTTTCAACCTTTTCTTCTCTTCTTATTTTTCTTTTTTTATTAACCACTACACGACAGTCAACTGTCCAGGGGCTTATCCTCCAAGACGCTCTGTGTACTGATCCATTGGTCCTTGCCAAACACATCGTGTCACGCTTTGCGACAGCATCAGCGTCCTCTTCCTAACTTGCTACCTTTCTCCAGCACAAATACAGAATTGAACACACCCCTCTCTGTTTCAACCCTCACCAAGCTGAACCCTTTAATGGACCCTTCACTGAATGGGAACACTTGCAGGCTCTTACCTCTTCAGGTCCAGATTCCATCCACAACCAGATGATCCAGCACTTGGACATTACACAGAGGCACTATCCACTTAGGGTGTTCAACTGCATTCGGATCAAGGGTACCTTCTCCTCACAATGGCGAGACAGCATAGTTATCCTCGTCCTTGAGCCTGGGAGGAACTAAACGTCTCTCGACAGCTACTACCCAATTAGCCTGAGGAATGTGCTTTGTAAACTGCTTGAGAGGATGGTTAGCTTCCAGTTACATTGGGTACTCGAATCTCAGGGCCTTTTGTCCCCCTATCAGTGTGGCTACTGTCAAGGTTGGAAACAGCAGTTCGACATACTTTTACTAACTGCCAGCACCTTTTCGTGGTCTTCTTTGACCTAGATAAGGCATACGACATGGCTTGGCACCATCGCATTTTAGTTACCCTCCATTATTGGGGCTTTCAGGGCCCCCTTCCTATTTTTATCTGATAGTTTTTATCCCACTGGCTCTTTTGGGTTAGAGTTGGCTCTTTATTCCGCATCCCTTGGATTAAGGAGAATGGTATCCCGCAGGGTTCTGTGTTAAGTGTCACACTCTTCCACATAGCCATCAATGGGCTTGTAATCTCTGGTGAGCCTATGATTACCCTGGCATTGTATGTCGACGCTTTTCACATCTGGTGCAGCTCCCACTCGTAGCACCTGCTGAGAGCTGGCTCCAAGGTGCCATCCTACAGGCCTCTGCGTGGTCCATATCACATGGCTTCCATTTTTCTCCCTCCAAAACAAGGGTTATGCATTTTTGTCATCGACCCACAGTGCACCTCGATCCAGAGCTTTATTTAGGCGACCAGCTCCTTGATGTTCCAACACACTCCTGTTTCTTGGGCCTTATTTTTGATAAAAAGTTGATGTGGTTGCCACACATTCACAACATGAAGACTAAATGCATGTGGAAGCTTAATGTTCTCCGCCTTCTGGGCCACACATCTTGGCATGCAGACCATGCTATTCTTCTCCATCTTTAATTTACACTCTGGTCTTGTCCAGACTAGAATATGAAAGTCAGTTTTATGGCTGAGCAGCTTCTTCCACGCTGAAAATACTTGATCCCATTCACCACTGTGGGCACGTCTGGCTGTTGGTGCCTTCTGCACTAGTCCCATTGACATACCCCTCACAGAAGTGGAGATTTCCGCTCAACAAATATGATTAAGCCAACTCCTGGTTTCTGCTGCAATCGCCATTCACAGATTCCCTGACTGTCCTGTGTATCCCGTCCTCATTACAAGTGAGGAACGTCTCCCTCCTGATCACCACCCACACGTGGGACTGTCAGTTGGAATGCGTCTCACTTCCCTCTGTCGGGATCTCCATCATCACTCACTGAAATGCGTCCCATGTACTTCCTCTCACATCCCCCTTGGGTGGTGCCTATACCACGGATTAGGCGACCTGTTCCAAGGTCCTAAGGTCTCTGTCCCCCTATGGTCTTCTGGTATCTTGTATATCCTATCCTTGCTATCATCTTCTAGACTGATGGTTCTAAGGCGATAGATGAAGCGGGATATGCTTTCATGTCTCCTAATGGCTTAGAACACAATTTATTGCCTGAATCACGTAGAGTGTTCATAGCAGACCTGCTAACCGTTACCAGGACCCTCTGTTTTGTTATTCAGGCCTCCCTCCACAGTGTTTTAATATGTACCAACTCAATGAGCGGCCTGC
This sequence comes from Schistocerca piceifrons, assembly GCF_021461385.2. NCBI lineage: Eukaryota > Metazoa > Arthropoda > Insecta > Orthoptera > Acrididae > Schistocerca > Schistocerca piceifrons. Next base: position 414,039,703 of record NC_060144.1, on the reverse strand, counting down.
TACTCTCGTCATCCTTTGGTCTCTGCTCTTCACGACCTTCTCTCCTCCCTTGGCCATGGCGCCTGCTCAGTTTTCTTTCTCTGGGTCCCAATTCATGTGGGTATCCCAGGAAATGAACTGGCTGCCTGTTTGGCTAGAGAAGCTGATACTCACCCTCCATTCCCTTTCATAACTCCAGCTGCGGATATGCAGATCTATGTCAAATCTCTCTTTGCCCAAAAGTGGAACGATATCTGGTGCGCTACTGCTCTCAGTAATATTCTCTGCACAATCAAGGAGACTACTGCACATTGGTGCTCTTCCTTCTGCTCCTCTCAGGAGTCCACTAGTTAATGCCATCTACACATTGTTCATACCAGGCTCAACCATTGCTTTCTCCCGTGTAACGAACCATGAACACAATATGGTCGTGGCGCCAGACTGACGGTATCCCACATATTCGAGGAATGTCTTCTTCTTTTGGCCCCTCATGCTAAGTATACCCTTCCTTAACTTTAATAATAGCAGACAATTCATGGATGGTTGAACTGGTCCTCAGTTTCCTCCATGAAAATGGTTATTTCCAGATATAAGGTTTTGCTTTACTCCTCTAGCAGGGGCATGGTGGTTGTGGTTGGGGCCTCTCTTCACGCGTTCTCTGTCTTGGACCCCATGACCACTCTCCCGTGGAAAGACCGCTCTTTTTTACAATTTGTAGATATAGTCTAACCTTTTATGCCTTTTACTGTGTGCGTTTTAACTACTTGGTTTTATAGTTTGACTTCCCAGACTGGATCCATCCACTTTTAGCAGACCCTCTTTCTTACGTGAGTAACTTTGGAATCGCAGGACTGATGACTTCGCCGTTTGGTCCCATAAACCCTCTCAGTTAATCAATCAATTCAATCACAAAAGTTGTCAGGGAAAAATGCTAGAATTAGTCTGGAAATCAGGGAAATGTCAGGGAATTTCACTTGAAGAAACTTGTGACAAACCTGTCTATGGTTCTGCGAACGTGTAAATGGGGGAAAGGTTTCATCTCTCTGTCTTTTCCGGCTACGATCGGGATATTTAGTCTTACTGGGATTTTTTTCTTAATGGAGGGTCTTTTACCTTCTGTCTCGCCTTATTCACCTTACCACCGTTAGCTGTTTCCGCCTGTGGACTCAAAACCCACTTCAGATTTGTTTAAAGCAGCAAGTATGGTGAGGATGTGAATGGGAGCCTTTTGGTAGACGGAATGTTTTCTGCAGCCAGTCAGACCGCAGGCGAATCCGCATGAGCTGGCCCCCAGGAAAACAATTGAAAGAATTCTGTCTTAAACTCGTTACGGCTTCTGCACCACTTGTTAGCAGCGCAGCAGACATAGTGGCTGTGCCAAAGACTGAGACGGCGTGGAGTTTTACAATTATTTATTGAAATTTCTTTACAGTTTCTCTCTCGTCGTCGCTGCCCAGCCCTGTGGATCCATCCGCCTGGCTGCTGCTGTGTAGATTCTCTGACAATGCGCGTAACGCGCGCCGCTGATCGCACTCTGTAGCCTCAGGCCACCTGTGCTCCGCTGAAGCCAGGATGCCCTGTAGCTGAGATGAGCTCGTCGCCGCCCGGCGCCCCAGTACAGTACACCCACGGAGCCACATCACTGTGAGGTCAGCTGCCGACGCCTGCTGCATCGGCGACTGGGAAGCCGTCAGTCGCGATGTCCGTGAGGTCCCGTCATGGACGGACCACGCGCCGTGGGGCCAGGTTGCCATAAAGTCCAAGCGTCAGTCCCTGGCGGCGCCTGTGACCAAGACCGCGCTGCGGCCGGTCCTGCTGGAAGTTCTCGCTGTAGTTAGTCAGCCATAGTGCCGACCGAACTCGGGCCCACCCCCAGAGCTGAAGTTGGCATCTGGTGGCGAATGGATGACTCCTGCTAGTTGAAACAGACTTCCGGAATCGTAACCTACAAAGACTAAACATTCGGATACGGACCACGTCCGTCCTCAGATCCGAACTGCTTCCTAATAGCTTCTGTCTGTTGCTGCCTGCACTCCACTATTTATATCCGGCAGGAGGATGTTTTTTACCCTGGGTGGTAGCTTTTTGTTATTACTCCGGCAGTACATTGCAGCATAACTTAGCATGCTGGCCTCACTCCCCTTACTCAGCACTCTCCAGGCTTCGCTCGGTGCTCGGTCTGTGTGCATCCTTGGGTCAGTCTGTTGGTAGACTGCTGCTGTCAGCAAGGCTATCTGCGCCTGCTTACTTCGCAACACCTCGGTTGCCGGCGTGCCTCTGTTTTGCCATTCTCCACTGCATGAAGCAACGCTTACTACATGTGACCACAACACTGCCTCCTCCTAAAAATTAAATTCGCCACCAAATTTACCCTATACGTTAACTCTAGTTCTATCCTATATTCTACTTCTTCCCCATATACATCCAGGTTGCCCTGACTCATGCCCTATTGGTAATAAATTCTACAGGAATCTTATGGAGCAGTCTTGCATTAACATGCTGAATCCTCTGTTTTAATAAGACATATACCACACCGATAAATACAATTAACACGGTAATAGTACTGGTTGAAATACCACAATGATCACTATGCTACTTTTCCGCCTGGTATCGTACTCCTCCACATGCCTTAATAATTGCTGAATTGAAATTTGACCTTTCTCAGAATCTACTAGTTTATCTAGCGTTTACAATAGTGTAGCATCCAAGGTGTTGTTAACATACGTCAAATTTTCTCCTGGAGCGATGCTGAATGACGCATCTGGACATCACACACATCCATGCCCGAGGTAGTATTCGAACCTGTGACCGTAGCGGTCGCATGGTTCCAGACTGAAGCGCCTAGAACTGCTCAGCCACACCGGCCGGCTGGAGGGGTTGGTTGAATGCAACGTCAGACGAGTATCTGTAACCTTGGTGACTCCTGTGACTGTCGCTGGTAAGCTGAAGCGATCCCTTACTATTTCACAATTTGTCCCGTTGATTAGCAAACCACTGTCCCGTATTTCCATCTCCGTGGTTGCTGTCCAATTCCCATTGTCATAACACTTGGCTGATATCCTCTCCGTAGTGAATACTGAATACAACCAATGCCTCCCAACTTGCTGAAAATAAGGCGTAGGCTTCACTATTATTCTCCGACACTCTGAGGCTTCTGCTTCTGCCCTAAATAACTGGATCTCACAAGAACCCTTGCCCGTGAAAACAACCCGTGATGGACAAATAGAAACTGACTCCGTTAGACATCTACTCAACTCTAAACTCGACATAGTAGCATGAGTATCCCTCTCCTTAGAAATTAATAAAACCTCCTGTATCCTGAACTGTACTCCCTTCCCCATGCGCTCCCATTTGATGGGATAAGGATGCACTGTGTAACAGTGATACTGTCTTCCCACACTAGTTACTGGAAATCTAATCTTTATATGCATCTTAACTAGATCCGTTGTTACCTTAATCCTAGATATATGATAAAAAAGTGACATACTCGCTTCAATTATCGGCACTACGTGCTCTACCCCCTCTGAAAACTCTCTCTCCACCTACTTCAGACTCCGTCCGAATTTTTCTGGTGACATCAACGTTACACTCACCTGCCCATGCAATGCGTGATGTACTGCCTCTTGCATTTTATCCATCCCCACTCGTGCATCACCAATGGTGTTAACCAGTTCCCGCAGCAGCTTAGCCATTTCCAGCTTCCTTTCCACTATATCCAATCGCGTTTGTACCTGTTCCAGATCCGTATTCAATAATTTCTGTGTTTGTTCTGTATATACTCGTAACCCTGTAGCCATCCCACGCACCATGCCTGTCACATTCAACAACTCTGTACCTAATCCCCATATCTCTGTTGTGTGTATATCCACTAACTTCCCTATGCTTTCCTCCCTGTCGCAAATAACTGTTAAAGAATTGTTCAAACCCGCAATATCGTCTCTATCCGCTGTTCCAAAAATTGTTTTCAGCAACTTCCCACCTGCATTCAACCAACCCCTCTAGCCGGTCAGTGTGGCTGAGCAGTTCTAGGCGCTTCAGTCTGGAACTGTGCGACCGCTACAGTCACAGGTTCGAATACTGCCTCAGGCATGGATGTGTGTGATGTCTTTAGGTTAGTTAGGTTTAAGTAGTTCTAAGTTCTAGGGGACTGATGACCTCAGATATTGAGTCCCATAGTGATCAGAGCCATTTGAACCAACCCCTCTTTACTCTCTTTCTCCTCCCTGGAATCATGCTCACGACTTGATGCAGTTGTTCCCTTATCTGCTTTCATGACCTATCCAAAGCCTCGTACTCTTCTTGCACACCCCATAATATTCCGTTCTTAGATGCAACTGTTTCCACACTCGATACCACCTCCTGTAGCTGCCGCATCTCGCTCCTTACCTGCAGGATGCTGAGTGCCAGCTGAAGCATCCACTCGTGACTTGTGAAGACCACATCCAGTTGTTTCCCGAACAACACCCCACTTTGCAACAGCATATCCTGTACTTGGCCAGCTTGTGTCAGCTGCCAGAGGACTACGCCCCACACTATCCACTTAAAGTCCGTGCACAAAATAATACACACATGATAATTACTGCTAACTACACATCCCTCGCCGGCCGGAGTGGCTGAGCGGTTCTAGGCGCTACAGTCAGAAACCGCACGACCGCTGCGGTCGCAGGTTCGAATCCTGCCTCGGGCATGAATGCGTGTGTTGTCCTTAGGTTAGTTAGGTTTAAGTAGTTCTAAGTTCTAGAGGACTGATGATCTCAGAAGTTAAGTCCCATAGTGCTCAGAGCCATTTGAACCATTTTTTTCACACATCCCTCGAACGCAACTTATGCTTAATACCCGGTTTACTGTCTGCTTCTGGCGCTTCTTTTCACTTTCTGCCAGAAGGAGAAGTACATATACACGGATCGACTACCCCCTGGAATGGCTTAACTCTACTAACGTGAACCACCATTGTCTTGGTAGACAATTGTAATTTTATATTGACAGGTGATGTCATTTCCACTACCTGGTATGGTCCCTGGAACTTGTTTGTGAACTTCTTGGTTCTCCCTTTTGGAACATACGGATTAGCTAGTAGCACCCATTGGCCTACTCTGTACTGTGGCAACTTCCTCATTGTACCTCCCATCCGTTCTTGTCGTTCTCATGCTTTCGTGTTAGCTCGTCTAACTCCCTGCCATACTTCCTTAATGGTTTTCGCAAACTGACTTACATGCTCGCCCTCCGCTCCCAGGCTTGGACAAAGCATGTCAAAAGGTGATGCAATCTTCCGCCCATACACCTCTTTGTACGGCGACAATCCTGTCGACGTATGTACCTTACTATTATACGCACTCGTTACAAATTGCAAGTACACATTCCAGTCGGAGTGTTGACTATTTACATAGTGACTCAACATCTTAGCGATCGTGCGATGCACTGTCTCCGTTCGTCCGTTTGCTTGCGGATGGAATGGACTAGTCCACAATTTCTTTACCTTCAGTAACTTACACAGTTGCTTCATCAGATCAGACGTGAAATTAGTACCTTGATCCGAGATTAAGGACTAAGGTATCCCATACCTGAGTAACCAACTATTAACTAAAGCTTGTGCCACCGTTCTTGCTTTCTGATCTGGTAATGTGACCATGACTAAATACTGAGAAAAGTGGTCAATCACTGTTAACACATACTTATTCCCTGCTGCACTCCTTTTAAATGGACCTAATACATCGATTCCGATTTGTTGGAAAGGTCTGTCTGCCTCTGATAATCTTTGAAGCTGAATCTTTTGATGGCTCGAGTCCACACACTGTGCGCATGGCGCACAATTCCTGATGTACTCGTCCACGTATTGACGTCGTGTCCTCCACCAAAACTTCTCCGCTATCCGCCTATCCGTAGCTCTTCTCATGCCATGTCCTGAAAGAAAATGGTCATGCGACTGTTACAAAACTTCTGATCTTAACCCTGCTGGTACGACGACGCGCGGGTCGCATTTCATCGACCTGCAAAGTAACCCGTCCTGTACTAGGAACTGCGGTTGCTTTCTGAACAATTAGCAATCACTATCCATGGCTTGTGCCTTTTTCCACTCATCTTCAGTCACCCCTGTTACTTGTAATACTGCCACTTTCCTGCTCAATGCGTCAGCATTGGCATGTTTCACACCTGGCTTGTGTGTTACCTCTTAATCGAACTCATTGAGTTTCACAGCCTATCTCACTAGCCTACTCGCTGGGTCTTTCAGACCTAATAACCATTTCAGAGCTGAATGATCTGTCACAACCTTAAACCTTCTACCGTACAGATAACATCGAAAGTACGAAATCCCATATATTACCGCTAACAATTCCTTTTCCGTCGTGGAGCAATTTTGTTCTGCCTCGTTAAGTTGAAAAGACGCGAACGCAATCAGATGTTCTTTGTCATCAATTTCTTGCCCAAGTACAACCCCAAGAGCGTGATTAGACGCGTCACATTGTAGTATAAACTCCTTCGAAAAGTCTGGAAACTTCAAAACTGGATCTGATGTCAGTATCTGTTTCAACTCTTGAAATGCTTTCTCACACTCTGACGTCCACTGGAAGGTAACACCTTTTCTTAGCAACCTAGTAAGTGGCCTCGCTATTTCTGCGAACCCCTTTCGATAATAGGTCACAAGACCAATATACGATTGCAGTTGTTTAACCGTTTGCAGACACGGAAAATCTCGTACTGCAGAAGTGAGACGAGGATCTGTCCGTACCCCGTCCTGACTGATAACATGCCCGAGATAATTTACTTGTGCTGGCGCAAAATGGCATTTGTCCAAACTTAATGTTAGCCACGCTGCTTCTAACCTTTTAAACACCTCCTCTAACCGTTCCACATGCTGCTCTATATCTCTTGAAAAACTATCATGTCATCCAGATACACCATGCATTTTTTCGGTTTCAACCCGTGAAGGATTCCATCCAACAGCCTCTCAAATGTTGCTGGAGCGTTTTTTAGTCCAAATGGCATTTTTTTTATACTCGAAGTGGCCACAGTGCATCGTAAATGCTGTTTTGGCCTGCCCTCCAGATATACTTCAATCTGGTGATAACTTCTTCGCAAATCCATAGTGAAGAAAAATTTACACTGCCCTAGTTTGTCTAACGTTTCTGTGATATTCGGGATCAGATATACGTCCGCCACTGTCCGTTCATTCAAATGCCTGTAATCACAACAAAAGCGAAATTTTTTCGACCCGTCCGGTGTCTTCTTCGGAACTAGGACTAAGCTACTAGACCAAGGACTATTACTGTGCTGTATTATCCCATCTTCCAGTAGTTGCTCTATTAATTGCTCTACTACTGGTTGTAATTGTTTCGGTAGTCTGTATGGGTTACGATGCACCGGAGCGTGATTCCCTGTCGGAATACGATGCTGTGTTATCGGTGTAGCAGGTAACGTACCATGTGCTTCAAACAATGCTTTATACTTTAGTAATAATGCTTCCATACCCGCATGATCATTTCCTCTCAAATGATTTACCTTGTCACGAAGTGCAGACGTGCTGACGGTTTGCTTTACATCATAGTCTAGCCTCGAACTATCGATGTCCTCTCCATGCATTAACTCTACTGTGGCTATTACTAATCCCTTCGGCAGATCGACATCATCCCGCCCGAAGTTATCTACACTCATTGGAACCATAAACTGCCCGTTTATGTCCGTTACCCGTGATACATTCCTACAAATAAAGCAATGCTTTTCGTCTAAAACCTAATTACTCGGCAGTGGCTCTACCAAGAATAACACCTGGGGTGGCACATCGACATCCACCGGTACCCAGATCAACTTCCCTGTACCTGTTCGTACTTTGTCACACGAAATCACCTTTAATGCACTTGTACGCAGTTTAGTTGGTATCACCTTAGCTATCAGTGCACCTTGCGACTCTGAAACGTTTGCAACGGCTATACCCATTGAGAACAAGTTCCCATCGAGTTCCAGTGTCTGTTGCGAAAGGTCAATTTTGGCGTGATGTTTAATCAGAAAGTCCAACCCAAGTATCGCTGAAAATCCCTGTCCCACAGTTGACAACACCTCCATTTGCTCCCGGAACCACACGTTCCCTATCTTAAACCTGAGCTGTGCTGTCCCTAGTGCCTCTAATTTTTTATCACCTACTGCACGCAATCTGTATCTCTGAGCTTCCAATCCTTTCTTGCCAATGAGGTCCACACTGACAACTGATACATGCGCTCCAGTATCCACTAAACCTCTTCACCACTTATCTTTTATCCAAACCATCAAACTACAATCTGCCTCTTCGTGCACTCTCTGAGTACCTCTTTTTACTGGGAATGCCTCCCGACGGCAGGAACACTCCCTTTTTCGTTTAACAGATTTTTACCTGCTGTATCATTAACCCGTTTTGTGGCTTTACACTGCCGTACCTTATGCCCTATTTTCTGACAATTGAAACACTGTGGTTCCCGACATTGTCCCTTAAAATGACCTTGCTTCCCACGACGGTAACACTCTTTGGAAGACGAAAAAATTTTCTTGTCATTGCGACTTCTAGTGGCGCTATCCATTCCCTGCAAATGTGTAGCTATGCACAATGCTGCTGCTAAGTCACTTGGATTTTCCATCCGTATCCAGCGTGAAAAATCCGGCGAGATCCCTCGCAAAAATGCTTCTAAAGCTCTATTCTCTGCTTATTTCTATAGAACTTCATTTGCACTCGCATCTCGCGTTAACTCATACATGTGCGCATTCGTTCTCCTAATTCTGTCTGAAAATTCTTCTACCGTTTCACCCGTTTTTTGCATCATCCTCCCCAATTTTTCTGTAAAAAATCTGGTACTGTTTTGTATCCTAAACCTTTGCAATAATCCCTCAGCCAACTCTGTGAACATAGTAGCATCCTTTACCCCTTCATGGTATGCCACGTAAGTCTTTGCGTCACCTACTAACCGTAACCTCGCCATTTGCAAACACATTTCATCCGACCATCCACACAGTCTAGCAATACTACATTCGTCACCAATGAAAACATTCACGTCCTCTGATGTTTTACCGAGAAGGAAGGTATCAAATTAGCTGCTGAACAATGTGCCACACCGGAAAAGACAGTACCATTGCATTCTACACTATCGCTTCCCGAACCTGATTGAGTATTTTGCAACAATTGTTGCTCCATCGTCTGCATGTGCTGCTTTTGCAACTTATTTTCTTCAATCAGTTTCTTAACTTACTCTGTCAATGCAACTATGGCGTCACTTGTCCCAGTTGCACGTGTCTCTGGCATTTTCCGTGTGGTATACCTCACCTCACAAAAATAAAATTGTATTACCCAGAAGCAAGTTAATTCCTAGCACGTCTAATGGCAAGCCATCTAGACTTACCACATTGCCCCGTTAAATGACCATAGAAGACACACACATCACAAGTGCTTGGTACAAATTTATCGCAAGGAGCGACGTGACCTGTTAAACCACACACTACACATTTAGATGGTACTAAGTTAACGTGACTATCATTCCCACGAAACTGCGATAAGTCTACAGGGCTGCTAGGCCTTTCAAATGACACTCTCACATCCCTTAACGTTACCCTCGACATGTCTAGCTACGCAGAAAACATTGAGAGTAGGCAGTTGCTGGACTCACTCTATTCGGTGTTTCTCGGTTGCTCCACACGGTGCTAGTCAAAGTCGTGCCGTGGGTGCGCCTGGCACCACTTGTTACGGATTCTGCACCACTTGTTAGCAGCAGACACAGTGGTTGCGCCAAAGACGGCGTGGAGTTTTACAATTATTTATTGAACTTTCTTTACAATTTCTCTCTCGTCGTCGCTGCCCAGCCCTGCGGATCCATCCGCCTGGTTGTTGCTGTGTAGATCTTCTGACAATGCGCGTAACACACGCCGCTGATCGCACTCGGGAGCCTCAGGCCACCAGTGCTCCGCTGAAACCAGGATGCCCTGTGGTTGAGATGAACTCGTCGCCGCTCGCCCCCACTATGGGCACGCCCACGGAGCCGCGTCGCCATGAGGTCAGCTGCCGACGCCTGCTGCGCCGGTGGCTGGGAAGCCATCAGTCGCGATGTCTGCGAGGTCCCGTCATGGACGGACCACACACCGTGGGGCCAGGTTGCCGTGAAGTCTGGGCGTCAGTCTCCGGCAGCGCCTGTGACCAAGACCGCGCTGCGGCCGGTCCTGCTCGCTGTAGTGGCCGACCGAACTCGGGCCGACCCCCAGAGCTGAAGTTGACATCTGGCGGCGAGCGGATGACTCCTGCGAGCTGGAACAGACTTCCAGAATCGTCACCTACGAAGATTGAACATTCGGATACGGACCACGTATGGCTTCTGTCTGTTGCTGCCAGCGCTCCACTAGGACGTTTTTTACCCACGGTGGTAGCTTTTTGTTATTACTCCCGCAGTATATTGCAGCGTAACTTAGCGTACTGGCCTCACTCCCCTTACTCAGCACTCTCCAGGCTTCGCTCGGCGTTCGGTCTGTGTGCGTCCTTGCGCCAGCTTGTTGGTAGACTGCTGCTGTCAGCAAGGCTATCTGTGCCTGCTTACTTTGCAACACCTCGGTCGCCGGCGTGCCTCTGTCTTGCCATTCTCCACTGCATGAAGCAACGCTTACTACATGTGGCCACAACATTTCCTAACATTCCTTGCCATTTTCATGACTTCATTTTCACGCTAGTACATTCTCCGAAAGATAATTGAAAATTTTGGAAGTCAATGTGTGTATAAATATGAAGGCTTTCAGCATTATGTTGTTTGTGTGTTTGGAGGGGGGAAGGGTTATTACCTCTATTGACCCCGCTCCCCTCCCCCTCCAGTTATATCTGCGATTGCCTGGACCAGCGGTAAGCGCCATTGTTCCACCTTCTGCAGTATCAGACCTGTCTCTACTGTCAATCTAACTTGCAAAAGTACCACGCCTCCTTTCTGTTGTTAGGTACGTGCAAACTCACAAACGGAGTGTAGAAGTTTCCATGGCTGTCTTTCACAGCTGTACCGTAAGTCCGCTCACCGAGACACATGAAGAGATCACAAACTTCGCTGGCCTGAACGCCGATCATCGTCCCTTTTTTGCAATACAGATGCGCCACGGCACATTACACGACACAGATTATGATCTATGAGCTGTGCGCACATGTAACAGGAGGTTATAATCAAGTGACTCGACGATACTCATAGCATTCTGTCGTAACTTAGGAAATGGATTACGTCAGTGATAACTCCAGTCTGCATGATGCCAGATGATTTAAAATAAATATGCGGTCTTAACTAACTTTTCCATGCTAATTTCAAAACTATTCTTAGTTTTCTTCTACCACATACAATTTTTGCACAATTCAATTAAGTTTTATATAGCGACATATGAAACTTTCTGACGATTCGGGACTCGACCCTGGACTTCGCGCTTATGACTAGCGGTCGCTTTACAACTTAGGCTTTCCAAGCACGCTTCCCAGACGGACCCAAACTTCCATATGTCACTCACCTATCTGTTTCTTCTCAGATTATCAATTCATTTCCCCAATCTCGCGCATCTCGTGAATCCTGTGCAAGTTTTAGAACCAAGATAACGAGAAGTCAAAAACTATCAAATGGCTCTGAGCACTATGAGACTTAACTTCTGAGGTCATCAGTCCCCTAGAACTTAGAACTAGTTAAACCTAACTAACCTAAGGACATCACACACATCCATGCCCGAGGCAGGATTCGAACCTGCGACCGTAGCGGTCGCGCGGTTCCAGACTGTAGCGTCTAGAACAGCTCGGCCACTCCGGCCGGCTCAAAAATTATCATCGTCATTTCGTCAGAGACCAGTCTTCGCTAACTACAGTTTCAAATACTTAAATCTATTCCTGAAATTATACATAAATTTATGCCGGACCGTGACGCGGACCCAGAGTTGCTGCTTATCACGAGAGGTCGCCTTATCACGTAGGTTATCCGAGGGCGCTCCCTGTACCGACCCAAACCCGCACAGGAATAACGAGATGTGCGAATGTAGCAAAATGGATTAATAATCTTTGAGATTAAATAGGTAGGTGAGTGACATATGGAAGTTTGGGTCGGTCCGCAGAGCAAGCCCTGATAGCTTAAGTAGTAAGGCGATAAATCTGACAAACGGAAAATCCAGGTTTGAGTCCCGGTCCGTCACAAATTTTCACATGTCTCTTTAGGTAGTACATCTATACCTCTTACAGTCCAGTTGAATTTCAGAAATAAATTTCAATATTTGAAACTGTAGTTCTTCATCAACTATAAGTAAGTTTATTTTATTTTTAGTTATAGGGATTTCATTGGGCCAGCAAGCTTAGTACACGAAAATTCCTTTCTTTTTATGCGAGTAGTGTGGCCCGGCAAAGCAAATACATTGGATTGTAAAGGTTTGACGAAATCGGAGATATTTTGTGCCTGAGAGTAAAAACATCTTGGATAAGCCGCCTGTAAATAAAAAAAATTGCTTTCATCACTGCATATCAAACTGGACTTGATGAAGCAGTTCGTAAAGGTTCTTCCACAAGCTGGATCGCCCTTCGACTAGCTTTCATAAAATTTTGCTTCATCGCTGGAATTCACAAATTGATGAATGATTACGAACTTTAAAATACAACGAATGTTACAGCAAACGATCCGTGAACTACAACTCTGTTACTGAAATTTTTCTAGAGTTAAAAAATATCTGAATTACAATATTATAGTCAAAGCCGCATTGGCAAATTTCAGAATGTGAGGTCGTAATATCAGTGTAGAAGTTCACTTCCTACACTCACATACTGATTACTTCCATAAAAATTTGGAACATTATAATGAAGAGCACGGAGAACGCCACCACAAGATTACTGAGGAGGTGGAGAAGAAGTAACAAGGTATATGGAATGGACGTATAGTGGTCGAATGTTGTTGAATGTTGCAGAGGACTGTAAAGGTAAAGGTGCTATGAGGAGGGGAAAAAAGAGAAAATTTGAAAATCAAATGAAATATAGTACTTATAATGTTTCTAAGGAACTGTAGTATTTTTAGTGAATGCTTAAAAACAAAACAATAATCATAAAAATATATATCTTAATAGTAATTCGTTAATACTTATGCTTCAGCTAGTTAAATCTTATTTTGAGGTAACTTATGACATGATACAACAAATGAAAGTAACTTCTTAGAGTCAGCCTTACAAATTTATCCTTAAACTTATTTTTGAGAAATCTGAAAATTCTTTTTATACACAGACTAATGTAATAGCGCATCTTTCGCATTCGGCATTCAGTACAATAAAAAGTATTCAAGTCAGGAAGTACCTCAGTGTATAGATATTGATTCAAGCACTTCGACTTACGTGCTGTTCATGGCATCCATCAGTGTATTCAACAAGTACTCTCCCAGTACGTTGTTGACAGACGCATACGAAACAGCCTGCAAAAGAGAAAGACGTAAGACTTTTTGCTACCGCAATCCAGCTGCAGATTCTTTTGATGTTGTTGTTCAGTTCTGTTCAGTAGTGGCGGACCGGAGCTACTCACCGAGAAACGTCGACCGTGTAGTGAGCGTCTCCTGCTGTACAAGTTCCCGGGAACAATCTGAAGTCTGTTTTTACTGTCCCAGATTCCATAATCGTATGTCTGCATTGAGTATGTGCTGTCTATATTGTAAAGTTCCGTGATTCGGAATTCACTGCCTACGCGATGTACCACACGAAAAATGCAGTTGAACGGAATGTAAATGTGCCGAAATCGTTCGAGGATGTCCTCGGCGTTGTCGTCGAAGAAAATCCATCGAGATCCGCAAAGTTCTCCACGTGCTGTTATCTGGAAATAATTAACTAGGTTTTAGCTGTCACTAAAAGTACAAGACGCTTACTGAAAGAAAACGGCAACATAAACAGGAAATAATTAAAGTGGTTAGGTGATCAATGTCGCCAGCTGACTGAAATTAAAAAGGAAAAATACCTTAGAAATCCTTATTGAACTGACAGAGCAGGAGTCATATGGTCTCAGATTTCTGCTTTACAGTATCCAGCCGGGCGGGGAAGACGTGCGGTGTAAGGCGCCTTGCCACGGCTCGGGCGGCTCAACCAGTCGGAGGTTCGAGTCCTCCCTCGGGCATGGGTGTGTGTGCTGGCGTTAGCGTAAGTTATTTTAAGCTACACTCACGCTCATAAATTTAGGATAATGCTGATACATGGTCAATCAACACCCTGGTGGGCGGTTTGCGGGTTTAAATCACGTCGGGTTATGACCATGCGGGGCATTTGACCTGCGGTCGTCGCACGGTGGCGCTGGCAGCAGTCCACACACGCAGAGTTTGTTGGTGCAGGTCAGAGTACGGTGCAGCGAGTAAGTGTGCAGACGTTTTCAGACGTACTAATGGTGACTGTGTGTTGAAAATGACTCAAAGAACACATATTGATGACGTTATGAGGGGTAGAAGACCGGGGCGACGGGAGGCTGGTCAAACACAGCAGGTTGTAGTACGGGCCCTCCATGTGCCACAAAGTGTGATCTTACGATAATGGCAACGATTCCAACAGACAGGAAACGTGTGCAGGCGCTACAGTAGGGGACGTCCACAGTGTACAACACCACAAGAATACCGATATCTCACCATCAGTGCCCGGAGACGGCCACGCAGTACCGCAGGTAGCCTTGCTAGGAGCCTTACCGCAGCCACTGGGACAGTTGTCTCTAGACACACAGTCTACAGACGACTGAACAGACATGGTTTATTCGCCCAGAGACCTGCTAGGTGCATTCCACTGACACCTGATCACAGAAGAGCCTGTAGAGCCTGGTGTCGAGGGCACTGTACATGGTCACTGGAACAGTGGTCCAAGGTTATATTCACGGATGAGTCCAGGTATAGTCTGATCAGTGATTCTCGTTGAGTTTTCATCTGGCGTGAACCAGGAACCAGATAACAACCGCTTAATGTTCTTGAAAGGGACCTGTATGGAGGTCGTGGTTTGATGGTGTCTTTGGCAGAGGACCTGTAACAGGTCAGGCGTATTGGGCCGTCATTTTGCACCAGGATGTCCGCCTTTTCAGGGATGTAGTGCGTCCCATCTTTCTCCTGTTGGATGATAACGCGCGGCCCCACGGAGCTGCCATCGTGGAGGAGTACCTTGAAACAGAAGATGTCAGGCGAATGGAGTGGCCTGCCTATTCTCCAGACCTAAACCCCATCGAGCACGTCTGGGACGCTCTCGGTCGACTTATCACAGTACGCCTTCAAATGCCTAAACACTTCAGCAGCTCTGACAGGCACTGGCGCAATAATGTGAGGCTATACCCCAGCAACTGCTCGACCACTTGATCCAGAGTACGCCAACCCGTTGTACGACCTGCGTACGTGTGCATGGTGATCATATCACATACTGATGTCAGAGTACATGCACAGGAAACAGAAGCGTTTTATAGCACATGTGTTTCGGGATGGTTTTCTCAACTTATCACCAATATTGTGGACTTATAGATCTGTGTCGTGTGTGTTCCCTATGTGCCTATGCTATTAGATCCAGTTTTGTGTAGTACCACGTTGTGCGGCACCACATTCTGCAATTATCCTAAATTTATGAGCATGAGTGTAGATTAAGTAGTGTGTAAGCCAAGGGATCGATGACCTTAGCAGTTCGGTCCCATAGGAACTTACCACCACCACAGTCTTTTAATGTGACCACCTGTCGGAAACTTGAACAACCAGGTTTTGCAGCGCTGACCGTTGAGAGGCATGCACGAAGAGAATCAATGAGGTGCTCGAACGTACCGGCAGAGATGTGGAGCCGCACCCTCTCTAGTGCTGGGGCCAGCTACGCTAGGTTTCGCGACTGAGGATCCGTAGCGCGAAAGGCCGATCGAGGGGTCCCACAGATTCTCGATTGGCTTTAAATCCCGTGAGTTTGGTGGCCGGGGTAGTATTGTAAACTCATTGCATGTAAGGGTGGACACAGTCCCCAAGGATAGATGCATAATTCTGTTGATCCCTTGTGCCTTCTACAGTGACGAGATCACCCAGGGAGTGCCACTAAAGCACACTTTCTCCTCCGGCCTGGGCCTTCCGACAATTGCTCCAGGCTGTTTGGTTTTAGACGTTTCCCGCCGTACGCGCAAACTGCCATGTAGCAAATGGAGCATAAAACGTGACTCATCTGTAAAGGTCGCCTGTCGCTGCTCAGCGTCCGACCAGTTGCGGCAATTGCGTCAAATTCCAACTTTCATCATAGATGAACAGCAGTTAGCATGGGTGCATAAACCAGGCGCCTGCTGCGGAGGCCCAAACGCAGCTACGTTCGCTGAGGAGACACTGTTGGTAGCCCTTGGTTCATCTGGGCGGTTCAAAATGGCTCTAAGCACTAAAGGACTTAATATCTGAGGTCATCAATCCCCTAGACTTAGAACTACTTAAACCTAACTAACCTAAGGACACCAGACACATCCATGACCGAGGCATGATTCGAACCTGCGACCGTAGCAGCAGCGCCGTTCCGGACTGAAGCACCTAGAGCCGCTCGGCCACTGCGGCCGGCCATCAGGCAAGTCAGTTGCTCAATGCGTGACGTCTGTTCTCCCGTGCACATCTCGGCAGCCCTCCTTCACACCTGTGATCTCTGGCCTGTGCTGCAACACAGCTGCCTCGGCGCCGGTTTTGGACAGCGCCATTTTGCCATATAAGGTATACTTTAACCGCGGAGGCACGCCAACAGCTCACACTTAGTCGTTTGGGCAATGCCTTCACCCTTGGCCCGAAAAGCAACGAGCATGTCCCTTTCGGGCGTCAGATAAATCTGAGGAACGACCTTTTTTCACCAGTCTGTGCATAAAACTTTTGTATTTTTCACACTACCGGTTTCGGGCATTGCATATTCTCAAGTTTGTCTTTCGGGCATTGCATATTCTCAAGTTTGTCTTAAAGCACAGAACATACTGTAGCAAAAAAACTGTTAAACCCAAGTTATGTAACTAACTGGCTGCACCATTAGACAAAAATAATATTTACCTCTAGTAAAGTCTGTGGCTACTTCGTTGTCAATAACTTAAAAACCTCATGACATGTATCGCTGTCCAAAGCATAGTCGTCAGACGTCCTCATCTAAAATGTAAAGGTGAATGACATGAAAGTGCTTATTAGAACAAAAGGATTCCCATGTCATTTAATTTCACATCCAGTCAGAAGCACTAAAAAACCATACCTTGCAATATTTCCTATGAAACACACTGTTTACACTCATTCAGTGAACTGCCGCATGTGCAGTTTACGTGGAAAATTTTGAACTGTCACTCAGAGAGTAAAATACACAAGGATCTTACAACTGTCAATATGATTTCCAAAATGTATCTCTCTCTTAGCGTCAGTTACATGAAAAAAATATGTAATTAGTCTGTTTAGGTTTTTATGTTGGTAACGCCATGAAGCGCTCTATATGAAAATCACTGACTGTGCTGTGTGCAGTCTGTGGCTGGTTTGCATTGTTGGAATTTGCTGTTGTAGTGTTGGGCAGTTGGCTGTTAACAGCGCATAGAAGAATAAGAACAAATTAGGAAATTCAAACAAAATCAGAATCAAATTAATACGCAACACAAAAGAGAAATCCGAGAAGTACAAGATCAGTTGGCACAAATAATACAAGAATTACATATTTCAGAGGAGACTCGCGCTCCAACACGGGAAGAGGGACATAGAAATACGGAACAGCGAGAAAACAATAACACAGGGCACTTCGGAAATTATGAAAGAAATTGGCAAGGTACAACGAATTTTGAGATGGAACCGCCGAAACGAAGTAACAATGACCGATATGCGACTCGCCGACGTGATGATTTTGACTATAAGCTGTTCATTACCACATGTAAATTCAAAATATTTAAGAATTCTGGCAACGATGTTCATCCACAAGCATGGCTCCATCAATTCTCTCATTGTTTTCCTCCTAACTGGTCATTGGAGCACAGGTTAGAATTTATGTGTGGCTACTTAGAGAATGAACCAGCTGTGAGAATGCGATCGGTCATTCACGATTGATTGTCACAGTGAAGGAGAATTTATCATGCCTTCCTCTCAGCATATTGGTCTCAAGCTACATAAGACCGAGTAAAACATAACATCATAATGATGAAACATTTCGAACAATCTGAATTTTCGTCTTGTCAAATATTTCGAAGACATGTTACATAAGAATCAGTATCTTTCAAACCCATACAGCCCCTCAGAACTCATGCACATTTGCTTAATCAAATTGCCTGAACATTTACGACATATTATTTTGGCACGACGTTGCAAAGACGACATTGAAGCTATTCAGGGACTGTTACAAGAATTGAAAATTGACACTGACAATCGCGGAACTCGAAAACAGGAGCACAACAATTACAGGTCACATCCGTCACAATTCCGCGATGACAGAAATAATAACTGGACACGACAAGGCTATTCTTACAATGTAAATCGTAACCAAAACAGACACCACCCGTATGACAACCGTTAGCAGAGTAGTAATAACTACAGGGAAAGATCACCTCTCTGCGGTAATGACTATCACAGAGACAGTCAGAGAAACAGACAATATGGGAACCAAAATTGGCGTGATTCAAACAGAGCATGGCACTCTCGACAAGGTGAATTTGTAGAAGTTATGTCTCCTAATCCTAATAACGACGCGCGCCAACAAAGAGACAGACAATGACTCGCACCGCAGGCAGCCACGTGCGCCGGCTGGCTCAGAGAAAAATAACATAGACGCTAACCTTGAGAAAAATTTTAGCATTCCTTACCGATGTATACAAAATGATAATTACTTTGAAGTTGAAACTCTGCGTACTAGGAAGAGTAAAGGACTGCACCACATTTCACATGTAAAACCGTTTATTGAGATAATCTGTTTTTTAATTTAGTCTTGGCTATAAAATTTTTCACTTCACGTTACTAGTACTCTTTGTCACACTTAGAAACTGTTAACATGCAACTATGTTTTAAAGTTAACTATCGAGTCTAGAACCTAGGGAACATATTTAGACAGTAATTACGAATGCATTGTTAGTGAACAGAGGACACAGTGTTACTGTGTGTGTACATTCTTGCTTGTTAGTTGCACGACTACGTAACGACTATAAGGCTCACATACTTAGAACATATACTGCTAACGAGATTGTAAAGCAACATTTTGGTTTACTTGAAAATACATTCTAGATTTAAAGTACATTCTGTGAGATTAAAGATGTCTCAGCATTCGGTTTCTTTGACAGCTACACGATTATATCACGATCCTACTAATGTGTGACACAATTTACATTGTTGCTTTTGTGCTGTATCTGTTTTATATCTGCTCAGTTTTTCTGAATTCTTCTGGAAAGTAAAACATGTTTTAGTAGTAACTTTTGTGGTATAGCTACAATGAGACAGCCTTTTTTTGTAGCACAACAATACGTTACAGTGTAGTACTTTCTTGATCACCGTAATGTACGTAATAACTACGATATCTATACGCATAGCATTTCACTTTTGTTTACGATGAGGTAAGTACATTGACTTCTGCAGAACTCAGCTTTCGGAGGACGATAACTACGACACTTCTACAGAATTATCTTACAGCAAGACGCACATTTAGCGTTAAAGGACACGTATTAGAGTGATTAATTTTGTACTTAAAACATGTATTTTTAAAGATTTTTGAATTACAAAGATACTAAGGTTTTCCGTGATACATTTCATTCCATTTCTGTAATCTGCAACACCTGAGGGTATAATTACATTAATCCTCAGGGGGTACACGCCTACTATGTGTACCATGTGTTTGGCAAGCACAAGGAGCCCTAGCTAATATGGTATTTGCTTATACAACTTTACACATCGGTACCATATTTCTCTAACACATATATTACACAGCTATCTGATCATTAAACTGAGAGGGACACACATTTTTTTTACTATGTCAGTAACACATGTTTACGCAATTACACAGTTGGATAACTTCACATTTATATAATTATATTTTGTCTGTACTTTGTGAACTGTTCATATTTTTTTTTTTTTTTTTTGGAGCCATTGTGATACTATGAGAGCTTTGAATGATGCATTTGGTACGAAATCATGATTTTTAAAGTACGTTTGAGGTACATGACACTATTGAAATGAGCAGAGAATTTTTTTTAGGTTTTGAGATTATTGCAGAAAGCTACGACGTTTTTGAGATTTGGCTGAGGTGTTATGATGTAATTATTACGACGACGATGTATATGATGCTGTTGAGGTATGTTTATGATCAATAAGCCGATGCTGTATGAGGAATTTGATTATGCTACATATTTATATGATGAAATATTGAAGAAGTGTCGACGAATATGTATATGTATAATATGGTAAGGACTAATGAGTAGTGGTTAGGGTCTCTGATTTGTGAAAAAGGATGTTGGAAACCAAGAATCGTACTTTAAGAGTTATGAAATGTGTGTAAATGCGTGAATGTATCACAATGCCGACGAAAATTTTTTGGACACTGTTATATTTATAGGATTTTGTTTCTACACATTTGTAACGCAAATTCTCAACCTGTGAAATTTTTTTATATGAGACTGTCACTGCTGTCGTAAATATATTGGTAAGAAAGTTAAGTGACCTTCACGTAATGTGTCGTGGGCGTCCAGCTGTGCCACCTGCTGGAGTAAAAGCCATTAGGTGTTGAAAAAAAAAAAGAGACCATTAACCTCGCTATTCACATTACTTTGTAGAAAGCATCGCAAATACGACACGTTCAATACTTGGAAACATATCGTACATTGTGCTACTTACTGAAATGCTTATGAACTGATGGGAAATATTCTTACATCTGGACACCTGATTATGACAAGTGTCTTGCTACGAGAGTTGAGAGAATTTCTACTAACTTATGAAATGCCACATGAATATTGAATTATATTTTTATGCTTTAATTTACATAGTTGCTTATTTAATTTGATATCTGGTTTTCAGCTGCGTTGCAGCATTGATTTTATAAAATAAAATTAAATGCATTTGCTAATGTGAACATTTTCTGTCAACAGATCTATTAAATAATAATTTTATGATCCACATTCTTCGGAAAAGGGGCACTTGGCAAGGAAAGGACAGTAAGAAGAGACTAATAACAGTAATTGCATACATAATTTTCTTTTCAACTACTTGGTAATTTCTTGTGTAGAGTAAGTTATGGTGCACCACTTTAACGACATAGACATTAAGATGTGAAAAGACATTTCCCTTATCTGCATTGCTCTCTTTAGTGTACTATTTTTCTGCTTGTGGGTTTTTCATGTTTAGGTGTAAGTTACGGCATTTGCTGCTGTTGTTTGCCAGGTGTAGTTCTACTGAATTTTACATTGTATTAAGCCAATTTTACTACTGATTTATTTTCCTTTTTTGCTGCACATTGGCTCATATTAGTGATAATGTCGCATTTGCTTTGCTAATTTATATTTATTGCTGCTTCCTTTGCCAATTTGCATTTTTTGTCATTGCTGTTTGTGTTAATTGTTTTGTGCTGCTGCATTGCCTTGTCCCTTAGTTTAGCATCTGAGTTCAGTAGATTTAAGTTAGCTTAAGAGGGGGTAGGCTATATAAGAGAATGAGTTGTGATGAATTCGAAGAAATGCATTGACAAGGTATTAAAAAAAAGTGAAATAAGAGGAAACATCTATGAAATGAAGTTTTGTGTTGGACTGCAGTACCAAATGTCACACTGAAAACAAAACCTGACCTGTCCTTTTGTGTCATTCCACTATTTTGTGTTCTTCCTGTCTTTATGTGTTTATCTGATGAGAGTTATGTTGTAGAATTTTTCTAATACTATGTTATTTACTTTGTAAAGGTGTTTAGACATTATTAATTCTGTTCTGTTTTAATGCTCATGTGTGAAATTAATGTTTTGAAAACTATTTATTTACTTATGTCATAATTCCTGTAACACTGATGTGCATGTCTATTTCTATTCTTTTGTAAAGCCTGTATTACTACAAATGTTATCTGTATTAATATGTATTAATGATGTATTTTGTACCTTTGTAATTGTATTCTCATGTTATAAAATTGTAATTGACACCAGTTCATCAAATTAAGTAAGTTGTAAGTTTCACTTCACTGCACATGTTTCTGTTGGTCATAGAATATGCACAATATGTGAAAAAAAGGGGACTGTTAGTGCTCGCATGTGTGTTGATAATGCAGCAAGGGACTGGTTAACAGCACTGCTGGTTCTAAGACATTTCAAAAAAAAATTTTGTGAGTGCACAAGAGGTGGTACATGGACTTGCTATATTGTCTGCAAGACTCTTCGATGGTGATTGTGCGCCAGCACAATCATAACAGATGGCTGTTGGCTGTCTCTAGAAGGACTGCAGTGAGTCTGCATCTTTGATGGCCCACCAATACCGTAATCTCTAACAGGACTACAGTGGGTCTGCTCTGTGATGACCTACCTACCAATATTCTTCAAAACTTCGACTGACTCAGCGGTGGGTTTGCTCTGTTGTGGACCATTACCTCTCTGCATGTCAAGAGTCAGCATTATCTTTCTGTTGGAAGGACAACACTACTTCTTCAAGACTGCATGGAAATCCACTACTTTCATGTGCATTTTTTTTACTGCTCAGACTTTGAGAAAAACACTGCAATTTTACTGTGATGAACGATCAGGACTGTCTTTATGGACTGTGAGAAAATTTTAGCTTTTGACCAACATAGTATCAAGAAGTGTGTGCATTTGATTTCTTTGTTATTGTAATTATGAAAAATTTTTTCAAATCTGTATTGGCCACTGCCCAAAACAATTTATAAAATTTTTTATGGGGAGCATGGGGGCTATATAAGCAGTCTGTTTAGGTTTTTATGTTGGTAACGCCATATAGCGCTCTATATGAAAATCACTGACTGTGCTGTGTGCAGTCTGTGGCTGGTTTGCATTGTTGGAATTTGCTATTGTAGTATTGGGCAGTTGGCTGTTAATAGCGCGTAGTGTTGTGCAGTTGGAGGTGAGCCGTCAGCAGTGGTGGATGTGGGGAGAGAGATGGCAGAGTTTTGAGAGCGGATTATCTGGACGTGTGTCCATCAGAGACAGTTAATTTGTAAGACTGGATGTCATGAAATGATATATATATATTATGACTTTTGAACACTATTAAGGTAAATACATTGTTTGTTCTCTATCAAAATCTTTCAAATGGTTCAAATGGCTCTGAGCGCTATGAGACTTAACTGCTGAGGTCATCAGTCCCCTAGAACTTAGAACTACTTAAACCCAACAAACCTAAGGACATCACACACATCCATGCCCGAGGCAGGATTCCAACCTGCGACCGTAGCGGTCGCGCGGTTCCAGATTGTAGCACCTAGAACCGCTCGGCCACTCCGGCCGGCTCAAAATCTTTCATTTTCTAACTATGCCTATCAGTAGTTAGTCTCTTCAGTAGTTAGAATCTTTTATTTAGCTGGCAATAGTGGCGCTCACTGTATTACAGTAGTTCAAGTAACGAAGAATTTTGTGAGGTATGTGATTCATGACAGGTATAGGTTATTGTTAGTCAGGGCCATTCTTTTGTAGGGAGTTTTGAAAGTCAGATTGCGTTGCGCTAAAAAATATTGTGTGTCAGTTTAAGCACAGTCATTTATAATTTTTCTAAGGGGATGTTTCAAATATTATGTATACAAATGGGTGTCGAACATAAGCACCATTACAGAATCTTTAGTACATGTGTCGAAGTATATTTCATAGGCCAAACAAAACATATGTACATCGTATATATTCAGTATAATCTTGTTAACAGATGTTATATAATGTCGTATCTCAAATGTAGTTTCCTAGCACGTAATGTAGAAAAATATGTGAAAATATGTCCACAGCTTTAGTGTAAAACAAAGTGCTATTTATTGAGGCTGTTGGATCCACGCAAAAGAAAATGAAATCAGATAAATCGTTCCATTTCCGCTTTACGACGAGTGCGCTGTTTTCCACGTCCTCCAACACGGTTTACATACCCTGCACTGCAAGTGCTGCCACATGCCCTCTGGGGCGATGACATCAAACATAAGCCGTGTTTCCATTAATGAGATTGGAATGCGAATATTTCAGTCTTCGCCGGTACATTTAATTCGGAATTTTCTTCTGAGTGAAGAACGTTCGCCATTTGTTCAAATGGCTCTGAGCACTATGGGACTTAACATCTGAGGCCATCAGTCCCCTAGAACGTAGAACTACTTAAACCTAACTAACCTAAGGACATCACACACATCCATCCCCGAGGCAGGATTCGAACCTGCTACAGTAGTGGTCGCTCGGTTTCAGACTGAAGCGCCTAGAACCGCACGGGCACAACGGCCGGCTCGCCATTTGTGTAATATTCTACAATACTGTTAGTTAACTAACCTATTTTTAGCTGTTAGGCCATCATTAGGAACAAAGAAAATATGTGTGGCTGCGAATTTCTGTGAGATCAAAGATTCTAAACTAGGTTCATCCAAAAAGTCTGCCAGTTGGCTATCAAAGATGACAATTTTTAAAATTCGATTTAAGACTAAATTGAGAAAAATTATTCCTATAAAAATGTGAAGCACAACTATTTAGTTTAGATAAAGACTATGACACATTGAGTTAATGATCTAGAAGACACATTACAGCTGTTTTTCAGAGAATAAAAGCAAACTGAGTAAAATACAGTAAAGTCTGAAGAAATAGTTGAAGAGCACGAATGGACAAGATACACTACTGGACATTAAAATTGCTACAGCACGAAGATGACGTGCTACAGACGCGAAATTTAACCGACAGGAAGAAGATGCTGTGATATGCAACTGATTACCTTTTCAGATAATTCACACAAGGTTGGACGCCGGTGGCGACACCTACAATGTGCTGACATGAGGAAAGTTTCCGACCGATTTCTCATACACAAACAGCAGTTGACCGGCGTTGCCTGGAGAAACGTTGTTGTGATGCCTCGTGGAAGGAGGAGAAATGCGTACGATCATGTTTCCGACTTTGATAAAGGTCGGGTTGTAGCCTATCGCGATTGCGATTTATCGTATCGCGACATTGCTGCTCGCGTTGGTCGAGATCCAATGACTGTTAGCAGAATATGGAATCGGTGGGTTCAGGTTGGTAATACGGAACGCCATGCTGGATCCCAACGACCTCGTATCACTAGCAGTCGAGATGACAGGCGTCTTATCCGCATGACTGTAACGGATCGTGCAGCCACGTCTCGATCCCTGAGTCAACAGATGGGGAGGTTTGCAAGACAACAACCATCTGCACGAACAGTTCGACGACATTTGCAGCAGCATGGACTATCAGCTCGGATACCATTGCTGCGGTTACCCTTGACGCTGCATCACAGACAGGAGCGCCTGCGATGGTGTGTACTCAACGTCGAACCTGGGTGCATGAATGGTAAAACGTCATTTTTTCGTATGAATCCAGCTTCTGTTTACAGCATCACGATGGTCGCATCCGTGTTTGGCAACATCGCGGTGAACGCACATTGGAAGCGTGTATTCGTCATCGCCATACTGGCGTATCGCCTGGCGTGTTGGTATGGGGTGCCATTGGTTACACGTCACCTCTTGTTCGCATTGACGGCACTTTGAACAGTGGACGCTACATTTCAGATGAGTTACGACCCGTAGCTCTACCCTTCATTCGATCCCTGCGAAACCCTACACTTCAGCAGGATAATGCACGACCGCATGTTGCAGGTCCTGTAAGGGGCTTTCTGAATGCAGATAATGTTCGACTGCTGCCCTGGCCAGCACATTCTCCAGATCTCTCACCAATTGAAAACGTCTGGTTAATGGTGGCCGAGCAACTGGCTCGTCACAACACGCCAGTCACTACTCTTGATGAACTGTGGTATCGTGTTGAAGCTGCATGGACAGCTGTACCTGTACACGCCATCCAAGCTCTGTTTGACTCAATGCCCAGGCGTATCAAGGCCGTTATTACGGCCAGAGGTGGTTGTTCTGGGTACTGATTTCTCATGATCTATGCACCCAAATTGCGTGAAAATGTAATCACATATCAGTTCTAGTAAAATATATTCGTCCAATGAATACCCGTTTATCATCTGCATTTCTTCTTGGTGAAGCAATTTTAATGGCCAGTAGTGTATTATTATACGACATTGTTCATCTCTTCCTACACTCTACGTGTTTTCTCTCTCGATCACAGCGTATAGCTCGCGCAGGATACGGTGACCATTGCGCAGTGACCAGTTTTTGTGCAATGCGCTGGGCGAGTTCATTCGTTTGTTCAGAAGGGAACGCCGTAAGTATCTTCCAACTTTCGGCCGGTCAGCGACGATAGAGTCGAGGCAAACAATCTTTCTCAAACGATTTTACAGAAACTATTCGGTAAAAAAAATCATTTTTGCTTTACTTATAGCTTTATATGTCAGGTTCATGAAGATGTGACCATCATTTCGTTAATGGTCATAGTTATTGTGATATTTACATGAAAGTAAGACACTGCGTGAAAGTCGGAAAAGTGCACAATGAAAAATAGAGGTTGCTATTATTTCGCGTTTGGTGCATATTACATAATATGTTGTTACATATTAAATTCATCTAACATATTGAATTTTTATTTAGACTTGGGCAGATTATCTGTCACCAATCTCGAGAAAATTGATATGATTTGGCGCACTCATTGGCGATCGCGCCGCGCCAGCGATAAAGCCAGAGTGAAATATTCACAATATTCTTTATATTTCATAAACGATTTCAGATATCGAAATGAGATTTTGGCAAATGACAGCACGCAAAGAGGAGAGTATTTTACCATATCGTTATCATGTAAAAACTTCATTATCTACCGTGTTATTCCAATGACTACAGACTCTTGTGGTGAAAGAAGGTAATTTTTAAGGGCCATTGATAGTGAAACGAGGAATGTTATAGGTTTTGGAACAACACATTACATGAAGACATCACACGTTTGTTTGTACCGATGACGTGCTTTTTCATAAGCTACTGACTTTACTTTTCTCAAGTTCCTCACTTTAATAAACCACTGTTTCAGAATTCTCTCGCAGTTGTGTCTGCACAACATGTTAGTGAGGTGAGACAGTACGACCTCCGCTGTATTTCGGCAAAAGAAGCAAATTTTGACATGTCAACCAGAGAAATGTGTAGGTTTTACTTAAAATTCGCCACTCATGACGCTTCTCTGAACGTTACAAATGGTTAAAATGCGGAAATAAATAGCTGCATTTTCGGTGGGATTCTTCTTAGATATTAACGAAAGCAGAGGTGACATCTTTTTGAATGGTCACCATGCAAGTGGGAGTGTGGAGGGGCCCTCCTTAATGTTTACAAAAAAATTTGAGCATAGGTTTTGTTGTATCCTGCCTACTCATCAAATATGGGGTGCTGGGAAACCTGCTTCTCGGATCGCTAGACAATAATTCAAGCAAATCGTATTAAAGAATTTTATTACAAAATGAATCAATGACAATACTTAGCTTTGAGAAATACTGATGTGTCGCAAGCAAAGGGCGACATGCAAAATAAACAACGTTCTTCAGTATAACGATTCCAATACAAGTCAAGTAATACAGTGGATGCTTCTATCCAGGTCACTGGTCTTGAAGCTTCTGTAGAACTGGCCCAGTCGGGAGCGGCGCTTACGCTCTCTTCGCCCAGAGGCCGCTGCTGTCTCGTCGTCCTGGAGAGGTGGCGGTCAGCGTGCTACTGGCCCAGTCGGGAGCGGCGCTTACGTTCTCTTCGCCTTGAGGCCGCTGCTGTCTCGTCATCCTGGAGAGGTGGCGGTCAGCGTGCTACTGGCTGACGTCTTCTTCACAGCCCTCTTTGCTCTAACGTTCCCGACTGGTGTGCCGGCGCTTGACTTTACGCCGGAACAGGCTTCAGTTTAGAACATTTCCCGTAGAACACTCTGAGCTACCTCCCACCACTGCCGCTCTCCCCCAGCCGAATGCGCATCTAGCGGCCACGGCATTCTTATGACCGATCAGTTGACAATTAAAACACTGCCGCTGACGACACTGTCCTTTAAAATGACCCTTTCTTCCGCAGCGATAACATTCTTTATTCGACGCAAACGTTTTCTGGTCATTCGGACACTTAGAAGCACTATCTACCTATTGGAGATAATTGGCTACTTGTAGCGCTGCTGCTACATCTTGTGGATTTTCCATTCTCACTCTGCGAGAAAATTCTGTAGAAACCGCCTTAGGAAAGCATCCATTGCCCTATTCTCAGCCTCTCTCAATAAAACTGTCTCAGGGTCCGATCTGATAGTCGACTCATATGTTTGGGCGTTCAACTTGTGTACCCTGTCCGAAAACGCTTTGTCAGACTCGTTTGGCAATTGTCTCAAATTTCTTAATTTTTCTCGAAAGAGACAAGCACTATTTTGTTTTCTGTACCGTTGCTTTAAGCCATTTTCCATCTCTATAAACGTGGTTACTTTACTAAAAAAACCTCGTGGCACATGATGTACATCTTAGCCTCACACAACAAACGCAGTTTGGCCACCTGCAATGATGTTTGTTCAGAGCAGTTGCACATGCTGGCTGCGGATAATACGTCCTGAATAAAAATAGTGACATCCTCCGATGTTTTGCCAGAAAAAATGGAAATAAGACTAGTGACTACAGGATCCAAGGATGGGGACGGTATTGTCAGTATTGATTTAACTTCATTAGGATCTGATTGTGGAGGATCTCCCATCTGACTACATAACTACTATGCAGTTAGCTCGTTCTGATCTTTTAATAATTTAACCTGTTCTTTTAAAGCTGATACAGTGTCTGCTGTAGTAACTGCTCACGTTTGGGCCATATCTGTGCAGTTTCACAGTGAGCCTTATACTCCACACACAATATACCCTATAATGAATACCAAAATTTACTTATTACTTCGTCTCATCGACACCCAATGACACTTAACAAAGTCGACACCCAATGACACTTAACAAAGCTCACTTTTGTATGGCCATACGGCAAATGGAATAAATTACAGGAATAAACCTATCACAAGGCGCCGTGTGCCTGGAAGACAAATTACCAATTTTACAGTCTACCGGTACAAAATACACTTTACTATAAATCGCCGTAAATTCAGGTACTAGGCTTTGCAAAAAGTATCCCTGAACTCACTATGCCTTGTTCTGGGCATGATCATCAACTAAAAAATACTTGTGTAAGAAACAAAAAATGTTCAAATGTGTGTAAAATCTTATGGGACTTAACTGCTAAGGTCATCAGTCCCTAAGCTTACACACTACTTAAACTAAATTATCCTAAGGACAAACACACACACCCATGCCCGAGGGACGACTCGAACCTCCGCCGGGACCAGCCGCACAGTCCATGACTGCAGCGTCTGAGACCGCTCGGCTAATCCCGCGCGGCTGTAAGAAACAAAGCTTTTCAGTGATTCACCCCTCAATTGTCTTAACAGCTGGTGTGGCTCTGTAGGAGATGCTTCATACAGCCTTCTGATGTAGATGCCGAAAGTGTCAGAACACTTCCTGACACCAATTTTGCAAGAGGCGACTGTTGGGTAGGCGTAAGTAGAGATGGTTCTGTGACAGGAGGCACTCATCCAGTTCGCTCCTAGCCAGTTTTCCTCCATAGGATGGTACTTCGTGACTCATGGTTGGCATCCTTTGTCAAGCGGTCTTTAAGCCGTTCACGGTAACTGAAATCGGACACTTTGTTCCAGCTGACTGTTGCACTTGTTGGTTCGCCGCTTGCTGTGGCCTCAGCTCCGGCTGTACTGCGACGTCGCGAGAGTGAGTGACGGCGGCTCATGTATTGGACTTACACATGCCGACTTGGGGGGGTGCTCTGTCCCCTCCTACGCACCACCTTTCTGCGTCATCCGTCGTACAGCGATGTCGGTTGCTATGTAGCCGTGAAGTTCAACGATATTGGCCTGTCGTCCAGGTAGGCCCTATTCAGTCCGCCGGAATGTCAGGAACACTGGTGTCCGGATACTGGGAGGGTGGAAAGATCTCCAGATCCTCCCATCTGCGACAGAGGCAGACTGTAGTGTTGAATTCTGCGAGTGGTGATTATGGCGCGGTAGACATCTCTCCCAGTAGCGGCTGTTGTTGTCCGCAGCGTGCAGGAAATCTATGACAGACTTCTACCGGACATCACTTCGCTGCAGTCAGGGAATCGAGTGTGAACGTCATGTACGCCATCGATCCGTCTGACCGATTGCCTTATGAACTAAACTGCTGGGGTATTTATGGAGTGGCCAATATTTATCCAACGTCGTCGTCATAACCGCATTGGGCTTGCTGTTACAAAGATGTCAGCGGTTCTCCTTCTGCCGTGCTTTCTTAACGAGTTTGTTATAGTACAGAACTTGTTTGTGAAAGCACTTGCTACCGTTTGTTGCACTTTCCTTAGCCTTTCTTTCGTCACATAACGAAGGTGACGTGGCACTGTTTGGCTGCTCTGACTACTACATTCTGCTGAAGTCTGTTGCCGGGTTTGCCAGAAACGCCGATGTTGTGCTTTGCTTAGACCCAGTCTCGGCGGCGACATACACTACTGGCCATTAAAATTGCTACACCAAAAAGAAATGCAGATGATAAACGGGTATTTATCGGACAAATGTATTTCACTAGAACTGACATGTGATTGCATTTTCACGCCATTTGGGTGCATAGATCCTGAGAAATCAGTACCCAGAACAACCACCTCTGGCCGTAATAACGGCCTTGATACGCCTGGGCATTGAGTCAAACAGAGCTTGGATGGCGTGTACAGGTACAGCTGTCCATGCAGCTTCAACACGATACCACAGTTCATCAAGAGTAGCGACTGGCGTATTGTGACAAGCCGTTGCTCGGCCACCATTGACCAGACGTTTTCAATTGGTGAGAGATCTGGAGAACGTGCTGGCCAGGGCAGCAATCGAACATTTTCTGTATCCAGAAAGGCCCGTACAGGACCTGCAACATGCGGTCGTGCATTATCCTGCTGAAATGTAGGGTTTCGCAGGGATCGAATGAAGGGTAGAGCTACGGGTAGTAACACATCTGAAATGTAGCGTCCACTGTTCAAAGTGCCGTCAATGCGAACAAGAGGTGACGTGTAACCAATGGCACCCCATACCAACACGCCAGGCGATACGCCAGTATGGCGATGACGAATACACGCTTCCAATGTGCGTTCACCGCGATGTTGCCAAACACGGATGCGACCATCGTGATGCTGTAAACAGAAGCTGGATTCATACGAAAAAATGACGTTTTACCATTCATGCACCCAGGTTCGACGTTGGGTACACCATCGCAGGCGCTCCTGTCTGTGATGCAGCGTCAAGGGTAACCGCAGCAATGGTATCCGAGCTGATGGTACATGCTGCTGCAAACGTCGTCGAACTGTTCGTGCAGATGGTTGTTGTCTTGCAAACGTCCCCATCTGTTGACTCAGGGATCGAGTCGTGGCTGCACGATCCGTTACATCCATGCGGATAAGATGCCTGTCATCTCGACTGCTAGTGATACGAGGTCGTTGGGATCCAGCACGGAGTTCCGTATTACCCTCCTGAACCCACCGATTCCATATTCTGCTAACAGTCATTGGGTATCGACCACGGCGAGCAGCAATGTAGCGATAGGATAAACCGCAATCGCGATAGGCTACAATCCGAAGTCGGAAACGTGATGATACGCATTTCTCTTCCTTAAACGAGGCATCACAACAACGTTTCACCAGGCAACGCCGGTCAACTGCTGTTGCCACCGGCGCCAAACTTGTGTGAATGCTCTGAAAAACTAATCATTTGCGCATCACAGCATCTTCTTCCTGTCGGTTAAATTTCGCGTCTGTAGCATGTCATCTTCGTGGTGTAGCAATTTTAATGGCCAGTAGTGTATTTTTATTGCGGCCGCCTCATGTCGACATTTCCGTAATGTAGCGAGCTAGCTTCCTTCTAGGACTTCAAAAATTTTACCCGCTGTACTACCCTACACAAGGTTGACAGGCAAAAACACATAAGGGACTGGCCTCAGTCACACTGGATGGTGCAGCTGAACTGCTGTTTTTTGACACACTTCTCGAAAATGGTTGTTTTCTAACTGCGAATGCAATAAATGCGTATGATGTTTCATTTGAAATGATGAAACATGATTTACCTAAACTTAAAAATCGTATTATAAAATATGGAAATTAGCATACTACATGTTTTACTGAATCACGTTTTATAACCGAATGAAAACTTATACATACCGCCCTTACATACTATGTGCCTGAGTTGGATACGTTTTGAAACTTTCAGGCTTACAAAGATCTACAGGGGTTGGACAAAAATATGGGAACACTGCGAAAAATGTTTGCCTGAACATAAATGCACATATAGCCTGCAAGTGGTGCTGTAGTGCTGTTGTTTTTGGCCAGGGACGGCACCTATGCAGTGTCCTCGATACTTGCAAGTGTCGTCGTGATAATAAAAGAGTTCTGTGTACTTGTGAGTGTATTATGTTGGAGCTAAGAGAATTCGAAAGTTGGTGCCCGTATGGCAGGTGCTCCCGTAACTAGGGTTAAGCTAAAGTTTTTGGTGTTTCAGGAGGTACCGTATCCAAGATTTATACCGCTTACAGGGAAAAACATCATCCGCTAAATGACAATGGAACAATGTCTTTTGGTCGGATAAGTCTAGTTTCCCAATGTGTCCAACTCCTGGCCGAATTTACGTCCCAAAATTGGAACATGGTATGGATTCGGTGATGATTTCGGCAGCCATGTCATGGTATTCCATGGGCCCCAGGTTGCTCTAGAAGGTCGCTTTACAGCCAAGCATATAGGTCATATAAGACCATTTTGACTGATCAGGTCCATCCCATGGTACAATGTTTGTTTCGAAACGGTGATGCTCTCTGTTCCAAGACGGCAGGGGCCGTGTTCACGCACCTCGTATCGTCCGGGCCTGGTTTTGTGTGTACGAAGATGAAATGACGTATCTTCCCTGGCCACCAGTTACCAGATCTCATTATTACTGAGCCTTTGCAGTCTAGTTCGGAGAGAAGGGTGCGTAACTGCTATCCACTTTCATCATCGTGACCTGATTTTGCTGCTATTCTGCAAAAGACTCCCTTGCAAACCCTACAGGACCCGTATTTATTCATTCCGAAACGACTGGAAGCTACTTTGAATGCCAGCGGTTTTCCTACACCGTATTAGAACAGGTAATGTGTTGTGTTTTTTGTTTTTATATACACGTGTCCACCCCCTGTAAATCACAATTTGGACATCACCAGGATGTTCTTTTCGGTGCGTTTTTCCCTTCTGGATCTTATAGACGTCGGAACGCGCTTTGCAGACACGTAACGGGTGCGATTTTTTCTGATATCTTTTAGCGCCAGAATTGTTTTACAGCTGGTCATTTAGGTCATACAATATTTCAAACGCTTCAATACGCATTTTCTTTTATTTATTACTTACCTGGACATTTAGCCACACAAAAATGGGGATCAATTTCGGATGAGCCTTGTTTCACACTGTGTCCAACTTCTGAACTGGAATCGCCGTTTTCTTCTACCAGAACACTGAAAAATCGCTGTCAGAGAAATTCCGTATCATAGAAACTACGTAGAGAGCGAGGAGTGGGCCAATAAAGATGCAGGTAGCAGATAAAAGCAGTAAATACTCAGCATTGAGCAGAAATAGGCAAAGCGCTTTTGTTGAATACAGATAGGTCAGAACTGGAAAACTACGTGGTAGGATAATGCAGAGACCCTCCCCTGAGCTGTCTACACGGCTAACGATAGAGGGTAGTAGGCACACTGTTAAAATGAATGAGTTAATAATTAGAAGCTCTGTAGCAGTCTAACCACTTTCACAAAGAATTCGAGATCCGACCACTGGAATAGAATATCCTCACCACCAATAGTTCATACACCGCCTCCGGCTGATTACTAGCAAAGCTCACTGATAATCACAACCATGAAACAGGAATATACACTCATGCTCATAAATTAAGGATAATTGCGGAATATGGTGCCACACAACGTGGCACTACACAAAACTGGCGCTAATAGCGTAGGCACATAGGGAACACACAGCACACAGATCTGTAAGTCCACAGTATTGGTGATAAGTTAAGAAAGCCGTCCCGAAACAGATGTGCTACAAAACGCCTCTCTTTTCCTGCGCATGTACCCTTACATCAATATGGGATATGATCACCATGCACGCGTATACAGGCCGCACAATTGGTTGGCATACTCTGTATCAGGTGGTCGAGCAACTGCTGGGGTATAGCCGCCCATTCTTACACCAGTGCCTGTCGGAGCTCCTGAAGCGTCGTAGGGTTTTGAAGACGTGCAGCGATACGTCGACTGACATCTTCTGTTTCAAGGTATTCCTCCACGATGGCGGCTCGGTGAGGCCGTGCGTTATCATCCATCAGGAGGAAGGTGGGGCCCACTACACCCCTGAAAAGACGGATACCCTGGTGCAAAATGACGTCCTGATGCACCTGACCTGTTACAGTTCCTCTGTCAAAG
The DNA here is from genome assembly GCF_021461385.2 of Schistocerca piceifrons. Lineage (NCBI taxonomy): Eukaryota > Metazoa > Arthropoda > Insecta > Orthoptera > Acrididae > Schistocerca > Schistocerca piceifrons. The sequence continues at coordinate 414,005,245 of NC_060144.1, read as the reverse complement.
ACAGGGGTGTACGTGCACCAGTCATAATCCCACCCCACACCATTGAACCACGACCTCCATACAGGCCCCTTTCAAGAACATTAAGGGGTTGGTATCTGCTTCCTGTTCACACCAGATGAAAACCCGGCGAGAATCATTGTTCAAACTATACCTGGACTCATCCGTGAACATAACCTGGGACCACTGTTCGAATGACCATTTACTGTGTTCTTGACACCAGGCTTTATGGGCTCTCCTGTGACCAGGAATCAGTAGAATGCACTTTGCAGGTCTTCGGGAGAATAAACCTTGTCCGTTCAGTCGTCTGTAGACTGTATGTCTGGAGACAACTGTTCCAGTGGCTGCAGTAAGCTCCCGAGCAAGGCTACCTGCAGTACTCCGTGGCCGTCTGCGGGCAGTGATGGTGAGATATCGGTCTTCTTGTGGTGTTGTACACTGTGGACGTCCCGTACTTTAGCGCCTGGACACGTTTCCTGACTGCTGGAATTGTTGCCATAATTTTGAGATCACACTTTGTGGCACACTGAGGGCCCGTGCTACGACCTGCTGTGTTTGACCAGCCTCCAGTCGCCCTAGTATTCTACCCCTCATAACGTCATCAGTATGTGTTCTCTGAGCCAACACACCTCTACGTATGTGAACTGCTGCCGGCGCCACCGTGCGACGACCGCAGGTCAAATGCACCGCATGGTTATACCCCGAGGTGATTTAAACCCGCAAACCTCCCACCAGAGCGTTGTTTCACCATGTATCAGCATTATCCTTAATTTATGAGCATGAGTGTAGCTCAGATATATGAACTCGTGGAGTCTCTTCTTTCAGAAATCTCCCGAAAAACAGACATCATGCCAATTCTGCATCTATGATGCATGTTATGTAAGTTGAAGGTGGGGTGGGTTGGGTAGGTGTGGTGGTGTGGTGTGGTGGGGGGGGGGGGGGGATGAAAAGATTGGAAAGGAAGTCATGAAGTTAGCTACAATGAGACTTTATGCGGAGTCTGCGGCGCCGACTGAAAGTATGTGCCAGACCAGATTTCGATCCCAGGATCTCATGCTTAGGGCCGGCCGTTGTGGCCGAGCGGTTCTAGGCGCTTCAGTCCGGAACCGCGCTGCTGCTACGGTCGCAGGTTCGAATCCTGCCTCGGGCATGGATGTGTGTGATGTCCTGTTAGTTAGGTTTAAGTAGTTCTAAGTCTAGGGGACTGATGACCTCAGATATTAAGTCCCATAGTGCTCAGAGCCATTTGAACCATTTCTCCTGCTTACTAGACAGTTGCATTAACCACTGCGTCAACCGGATAAGGTGTTTACGCCCCTCAGCTGACTCACATTCCCACCTAGTGCCTCCTGTCTACATTCTCCATCCATGTCCTCCATGCTCACTACTTCGAGATTCCCACAGGAGGTCGAACGTGATTGTACATTCGCACTTTAGGTGGTGGATCGAGATGACTCAGTTATATGAACGTGTGGTGTCTGTTCTTTCGGATAGGCCATGAATCTGCCACCTTCAGTTCGAATGCACAAGCACGTTCGACCTCCTGTGGGAATCTCGAAGTAGCGAGCATGGAGGACGTGGACAGAGATACTAGGTGGGAATCTGGGACGGCCGAGTGACGTACCGAGATAATCTGTGACATTGCGATAAGCATTGTGTCCGGGTGGTGCTGCGGTTAACGCAACTGCTTAGTGAGCAGGAGTTCTTGGGTTCGAACCCTAGCCTGGCACACACTTTCAGTTAGCGCTGCTGACTTCGCTTAAAGCGCCGATGCAGCTGGCTTCATGAGTTCCTTCCCTTCCCTTTCCTTTCCGGTCTCCCCCCCCCCCCTCCCCTCCCCACCCCTCCACCTTCAATTTACACTGAGGCGCCAAAAAACTGTTATAGGCACGCGTATTCAAATACAGCGATATATAAACACGCAGAATACGGCGCTGCTGTCGGCAATGCCTATATAAGACAAGTGTCCGGTGCAGTTCTTAGATCGGTTACTGCTGCTAAAGTGGCAGATTTATCAAGATTTCAGTGAGTTGAACGTGGTGTTATAGTCTGCACACTAGCGATGGGACACAGCATCTCCTAAGTAGCGATGAAGTGGGTATTTTCCCGTACGACCATTTCACGAGTGTACCGTGAATATCAGGAATCCTGTAAAACATCAAATCTCCGACATAGCTGCGACCCGAAAAAGATCCTGCACGAACGGGACAAAGACAACTGAAGAGAATCATTCAACATGACAAAAGTGCAACCCTTCCGCAAATTGCTGCAGATTTCAATGCTGGGCCATCAACAAGTGTCAGCGTGCGAACCATGCAACGAAACATCATCGATATGGGCTTTCGAAGGCCCACTCGTATACTCTTGATGACTGCACGATACAAAGCTTTACGCCTCGCCTTGGCCCGTCAACACCAACATTGGACTATTGATGACTGGAAACGCTTCTCGTTTCGGATTGTATCGAGCGGATGGACGTGTACGGCTATGGAGACAACCTCACGAATCCTGCATGTCAGCAGGGGACTGTTCAAGCTCTTGGAGGCTCTCAAAAGATGTGGGTCGTATGCAGTTGGAGTAATATGGAACCCATGATACGTCTAGATATGACTCTGACAGGTGACAGATTCGTAAGCATCCTGTCTGATCACCTGCATCCATTTACGTCCGTTGTGCATGCCGACGGACTTGGACAATTCCAGCAGGACAATGCGACACCCCACGCACCAGAATTGCTGCAGAGTGGCTCCAGGATCACTCTACTGAGTTCAAACATTTCCACTGGTCGCCAACTCCCCAGACACGAACATTATTGAGCATATCTTGGATGCCTTGCAACGTGCTGTTCAGAAGAGATCTCCAACCCCTCGTACTCTTACGGATTTATGGACACCCCCGCAGGATTCATGGAGTCGGGTTCCCTCCAGCATTACTTCAGACATTAGTCAAGTCCATGTCACGTCGTGTAGCGGCACTTCTACACGCTCGCGTGTCTCTACACTATATTTGGCTGGTGTACCAGTTTCTTTGGCTCATCGGTGTCCAGTCAACAGGAAAATGCTCGTTCAAAAACACCACGCTTAGTTTTGCTTGGAAATAAATGAAATTTGTTGGTGTCACATAAGGCTAGCGAAGTCCGTCACTTTAATTCAACGTCATCTCCAGTTGAATTTGAAATTACGAAGAAATCCAGACCTTTAGCTGCTTACAGGCGTTGATAAATATCAACGGGGACGGTTGAAAACGTGTGCTCCGACTGGGACTCGAACCTATCCGACTGAGCCACCGAGGATACAGAGGATAGGGCGACTGCACGGACATATCTCTGGCGCGCTCCCCGTGAGACCCACACTTCCAACTTACTGTCCACACACCACAGTTGTAGTGCCCCTGCTAACTATACTCCTTGCTCGCGGCTATCAATCTACCGATTCCCGTAAGAGTTCGGGCAATGTGAGAGCATTTACACTGAATAAGCCTTATCTATATGAAGATGGTATCTGTTCTTTCGGACATGTTCGAATTACATCACACCAGAAAAATATTTCTTTTGTGATTTGTTATCCGACATCAGTCTTGAAAATAAAACATCCTCGAATATCTTGGAATCCCTGGAACCGATATCTCGTCAGCATCAATGTCGATAAAGGGCAAAAATTGTCGAGATTTTCGATTCCCGGAATGGATGAACTGTCTGTATTCATAATAAAGTTTGTACGGAACCCCCAGTGTTCGATTCCTACTCGCACATGGCCAGTTTTTATTCCTATTATGCCAAATTACACACAGCTCACATTTTTGTACAACGAAATCAAGCTGGTGTAGCACAAATAAAAATCAAGCTGTAGGAATAAGAACGGTCTTAACAACCCAACTTACAGCAGACGACATAGCCCCGCCATATTGGCGTTAAGTGCAGTAACAAAGTTCACAATTTGTCTTTTACAAGAACACGTTTTACAAAACATATTGTTACGGTGGTGCAACTTAGAATAGTCCGTACTTTAGAAAAAATTGCTGGCCTTATATTTCCAATAACAAAAAAAATTTCAACCAGGTGTGCCTTCTTGCACTTCACCAGCTGACAGTGTCTGTTTATTCAGATCTCTCAACTTCTGTTTCTCAGAACGCAACTCTGCTGCTTCCAGGGATTTCGACCTGGTTTCGCTTTTATTTCAATGCACGATACATATCGAGCCCTGGGGGCACATCCTCAGGTACTTTGTAGTCTCAAATTGGTTCTGGTCCTGACAAGATTACATTGGTATATTACAAAGTGGCACATTGTGAATATAAGTTTACAAAACTCGGAGAAATCGAAAAATAACTTACTGTTTCCAGTAGTGGACACATAGTTCTCCAAAATTATTATCCACTTCTGGAGACAGTAAGCTATTATTCCATTATGGAGCCACAACCTGTTCGCACAGTGCCTTGTTGACAACTTGGGTCCATGGCTTCGTGCAGTCTGGATCACACCCGAACCTTACCATCAGCTCCTATCAACTAAAATCGGGACTCATGTGACCAGCTCACGGTTTTCCAGTCGTCTAGCGTCTAAGCGATATGGTCACGACCCCGGGAGAGGCGCTGCAGGCGATGTCACGCTGTTTGCCAAGCCACTCGCATCGGTCGTCTGCTGCCATATCCCATTAACGCCAACTTTCGCCGTATTGCCCTAACGGATAACTTCATTGTTCGTCCCGCATTGACTTCTGCGGTTATTTTATGCAGTGTCGCTTGTCTCTTAGCACTGACAACTGTACGGAAACCTCGCTGCTCTCGGTTGTCAAGTGAAGGCCGTCGGCCACTGCGTTGTCCGTGATGAGAGGTAATGCCTGAAATTTGGTTTTCTCGGCACTCTTGACATTGTCAATATCGGAATATTGAATTCCCTTACGATTTACAAAGTGGAATATTCCATGCGTCTAGCTCTGCCATTACGCTTCCAGAGTCTGTTAATTTCTGTCGTGCTTCTATAATCACATCGGAAACCTTTCCAAGTGAATGTCCTGAGTACAGATGACAGCTTCGCCAACGCACTACCGTTTTGTACCTTGCGTACGCGACACTACCGCCATCTGTATACGTGCATATGGCTATCTCTAACTGATATCCGATGATGGTTTGGCCGATGGATATGCTGATGCTAACTGGTTAAAGCTCCGATACTGTACAATTAAGCCGTGCAGCTGGACAGACAGTGGAAACAGTACGTGTCAAGTTGTTGGTGAACATTATTGCTGTTCATCGTACCTTTTCTGGCCTTGTTACACAATCTGTTTATTCTAGTCGATGCGGAGCCGTCGCACGTGGTTTGTCTTGAGCGCCAGGTTGTTACTAATGAAGTGCGCCAGTGTTTGTTGGAAGCGCTTTCAGACAGTGGGCTTAATCTCTGTACGTTCTTGTATTACGCTAGCATGTTGGCGCTAGCGTGTGCTATTGTTGCGTCAGCGACCGCGTTGCTGGCCTGTTACACGAGCGCACGGAAGCACTTGGTTGTAGATAAGATCGGAAATTTGTGGTAAGGTCTTATGGAACCAAACTGCTGAGGTCATCGGTCCCTAAGCGTACACACTACTTAAACTAACTTACGCTACGGACAACACACACAACCATGCCCGACGGAGAACTCGAACCACCGACGGGGGGGAGGCAAGCCGCGCGGACCGTGATAAGGCGCCTAGACCCTAGACCGCACGGCTACCCTGCGTGGACTGTTTGCTACTTGAGAGCTCTGCCTGGAAGTTGAAATCTAGTGCTGCTACGTCGCCTTAAGATTGCGTCATTTGATGAATTTCGCAGTTGTTAGGATAGCTTAAGTTTTAGATCATTGGTTAATTCTCTAGTATATAGTTTAGCGACCGGAATTCGCTTTTACACTAATATACAGTAATTCTTAACTAGGGAATCTTTAATTTCATGGTTTTAAGATACAGGTGTAAAAGCGGAACATGCTGGCGATATGAGCAAAAGGAGTAGTTATCAAATGTTTCTGTCGCCAGGTTTTAATATAGTTTTACTTTCAGATGAGCCTATTGCGATATCATTTATAGTGCTTGTGTGACTGGTTCCGGCGGCGTCCTTGGGCTGTTACTTTGCATATAACAATCAAGGCGTCTACTTAAACAGCGGACCCAGCAGACGTGAGAAGATTGTAAAATTAATTCAAGTTTTGCATTGTGTGCATAAACACTAACGGTGGTCGTAAATACTGGACTGATGGTTCAAAGGACTGCTTAAATTTTACTGTGTTTTGAATTTTTATTTAATTGCTTGGGCAATTAACAAATGTTTTAAAAGGCCACTTTGCACTTACTGAACCCAACTCCCGCTCCATTCCTGCACGTGTAACAATGCATTGTCGCTATACACCAATAAAGCGTATATTATTTTTAAAAACACCATAAGTTGGTGGCGCAAAACAAAATATGGTCTTCCCCAAGAAAGCGTCCTTGTTCTCACACTAGTTAAACTTGTACACCAACGACTACATAACAAGGCTTCAACTCATTTGTTTATTCCGACGATCTTGCCCTGTCTACCCTGCGGAAGACATTTGAAGGCGTTGAAAGACATCTTTCGTCTACTCTTGACGAGATGGGAAAGTATTACGAGGCCAACAGCCTGAAGCCAAAACCAAGCAAAACAGCAGTCAGCGCTTTCCATCTCCGAAATAGATATGTTAATTACAGGTTTAAATCCTCATGGGTTAGAACTCCTCTCAATCACAGTTGTACCCCTAAATACCTCGGGGTTATTCGTGGAAGGAGTCTGACATGAAAGGAATGTTGTGACAGAGTCAGAATGTATGTAGCAAGACGACACAATGTCTTTAAAAAACTCAAAGGCACAAGTTAGGGAGCAAGCCCACGTTTACTTTGGACATCGGCTATGGCCTTGCGCTACTCCACAGGAGAGTGTACTTCTCCTGAGAGGTGCCAATCCTGCCATTCGAAATAGGTTGATGCTGCTGTTCTCCGAACTTGCCACCAAGTGACAGGTTGCTTGACTCCAATCCCAGTCGAGAAGATGCACATTCTGGCCGGAATAGCTCCACCCGATACCAGACGGATAGTGACAGCAAAAGAGGAGGTATCCCCAAGAAACAGCCTGTTATGGCCAGCTTGGAGATTTTCGCTTGGGCATCGGCTGGAGTAAAACTGCCATGTTAAAATGGGGACACTGTGATAACTAAGATATATCCCGTATGTGTGGTGGTGAGTAGACTTTGATCCATTTCCTTCACTGTCCTGTTTGCATCCCCTCCTCAGGCATCATGACGCTGGAGGATGTGGCGTCAGGAAGCTCAGAAGCAGTGCAGGTTACAGGGGCACTACACTTGATTTAAAGTTGTCATCGACACGCTAAGAAGAAGAACCAACGGAGCCTGGATTTTTGTCTGGATTCTTCCTCTTTAAATGCGGAAATGAATTTCCGCACATTACTCCATTTTATAAATGGATTGTGCCGCATTGATTTGGTTAGTTGGGTGGTTTGCGGGAAGGTACCAAACAGCAGGGTCATGAGTCCGATCGGATTAGGGAAGGATGGGGAAGAGAAATTGATCGTGCCTTATCAAGGGAACCATCCCGGCATTTTCCTGAAGTGATTTGGGGTAATCACGGCAAACCTAAATCAGGATGGCCAGACGCGGGTTTGAACCGTCGTCCTCCCGAACGGGAGTCCAATGTGCTAACCACTGCGCCGCCTCGCTCGTTACATTGACTTGACTCTTACAGCCGCGTGCTACAGTGCTGTAGCACGCGGATTTTAACTTGTAAAAGAACTGCAGACTTGTACTTGCAAACAAACAAAAATTAATTACAGTAGAGCGTCGATTATCCGAACGTCGGTCAACCGAACGACCTCTTAACTGAACCGTGTACTCGCTCGCACCTGTTGCTCTCCCACCCTACCGTCCATCATCCCCCTCACTCCCAAACCATGTTTCTCACAGTAGTCGCCGCACTGGGCCACAGTTGGCGGAACATTGCTTCTAATGGGGCCTTCACAAGGTGCTGCTGACAGGCCAAGCCGCCAGTCGCTGTGTTTCAACAATCAGCACACTTCTGTCGGCTTGGCACTGGCAGTAGAAGTAGCGGCAGTATCAAAGCTGTTCACAGCAACAGCTGCGCCAGCTTTTAGAGTTGAGGCTTGCCGCTCCGCGCAGTTTGAAGGATTGTGCGCCCCCAAGAAGAGCTTCTCACTGTGCAAAAACAGTCACCTCCTGTTCTCTGTTACTGCTGTGCTGCTGCGTGAAGAAGTGAACTTGACGATACAAAATGCTTAAATGTAAACGTGTTGTCCTTTCTATGAGGGACAAGTACGAGATTATTAAAAGGTTAGAAAAAGGTGAATCTGCAACCACTTTATCCAATGAGTACAAGGTGGGGAAGTCGACAATTACGGATATAAAAAAACAAAAGACGAGCATAGCAAATTTTATAGCTATGGTTGATTCTACTGATGGATCAACAAGCCATAAAACTATGAAGCTCGCCACTAACACAGATCTAGATGATGCTGTTTACAAGTGGTTTACACAAAAGAGATCGGAAGGAGAACCTACCTCAGGTCCCATTCTGTGTGAGAAGGCAATGCAGTTCAACGAAAAACTTCGAACTTTAAAGCGAGCACGGGCTGCTTAAAACGCTTCAAATCAAGACACGGCATTCGTGAGCTTACAATACAGGGAGAAAAACTGTCGGCTGATTCTTCAGCAGCTGATTCTTTCAAAGTCAAACTAAGGGACGTATTAAGGGAAGAAGATTATGCTTTCAAAAACGTGTACAATGCTGACGAAACTGGACTTAACTGGAAAGCTTTAGCGAGAAAAATTCTTGTTTCACGTCATGAATAAGCAGCACCTGGTCCTAAAACAAGCAAGGATCGTATTACAGCTTTGGCTTGTGCTAATGATACTGGAAGTCACCGACTGCCTATGTTCGTCATTGGTAAAAGTAAAAAACCGCGTTGTTTCAAGCACGTTAATACGTCAGCCCTGCCTGTTGTGTACACCTCACAAAAGAGTGCCTGGATGGATAGTACGATTTTTATGGAGTGGTTTCTGGACGTTTTCGTACCCTCGGTAAAAGTTCATCAGCTAAAGAATGGGAAGAGGGAGAAAACACTACTTCTCCTTGACAATGCACCAACTCATCCGTCATGTGACATTTTAAACGAAAAAGACGAGTTCATAAAGGTAATATTTCTTCCACCTAACGTAACCTCCTTATTACAGCCAATGGATCAAGGCGCTATTGAGACTTACAACGATATTACAGGAAAGAATTGTTGCGTAAGTTATTGTTAGAAAGAGAAGAGGATGGAGAAGAAAGTCTCTTAAGAACCCATAAGAATATTGACTTGAAAGACGCGTCCTACATGATCAGCGCAGCATGGAATAGTCCAAAGAAAGAGAATTTGAAGAAAGCTTGGAATAAAATTTTGGACACAGAAGAAAATTCACAAGGTATGATTGAAAATCGCGAACAAAATGATAAGTCCGAAATTCTCGGTATGCTAAAAGAAATAGATTGCCACGAATGTGATGAAGAAGACGTTCATGAATGGATGAATATCGATGATGCAGATCCAGGACACCAAATCATGCAGGACAGCGAGATTGTAAACGTCATCACTGATAAAGATGACGCCACCAGCATCTCATCAGTCAGTGCTCCAGAAAGTGAAGATGAAAGTATACCAACAGCTTCTGAGGCGTTCACTTGTTTAGATACTGCCTTGCGATGGTTTGAAGCCCAAGATGAAAGTGACCAGTTTCAGATATCTGTAATGAAAAAAGTACATACTTTGCTGCTCGTAAGCATGTAGGCTTGCTTAGACAGACCAAAATAAAGGATTTTTTTAAACGTTAATTTTGTATACTGTGTGTATTGTTCATGCAAAATGCGTATGCAATATGTATACATTTTTGTTTAATAAACTGTGCCACATACTATATATTCCTACTGAAGTTGCCTTTGTATGATACTTTGTAATACTAAAAGAAATGCCTGTTTTTATGAATAAATTTACTGTACAGTACTTCTTTTTGGCAAATAAACATGTACAGTTCGATTATCCGAACAAACCAGTTTCCCGAACACCCATGTCCCCCAATTACTTCGGATAATCGACGCTCTACTGCACGTAACACTTTTAAGTGATGAAAGTTTATAACTACCCATCTTAAAGCGAATGTGTGAAGAATTTCTGATACTTAACGTGTGATTAATGAAGTTTTTAGAAAAATGTTATCAAAATGAAATGCTAACAGAATGAAGTGAAGCAGTTTCAGGATAAGTCCTTACCTGGCGGATAGCTGCCACGGTGTTTTGGTGGGCATTGATGACGACCGCCAGCGTGCCGCCCACTCTGCAAGACAGGCCACTGGCGTCAGCCGCCACTGCTGCCGCCAACCCTGATCCGTGCAGCAGCTTCAGTGTCCGCACCAAGTAGCAGTTGCCTCGGAACGAGGGCGCTGTAAGTAAATTGCATACCTTGAGAAAGCGTGGACGCGAGCAGTAACGCTGATCGACAGGCGAAAAATAATGCCGGAGCTTTACTCGTGATACAGCAGACACCTCCTAGAGTAACCCAAAGTATTGTGATTGTTTGAGAGCAGTTGACGTCGGTTGATTGGACATTTCAACCTTTTGTTTTTTCTTTCGTTCAAAATGTGCTCTGGGATGTCTACTTTATTGCAGTGGCAGTGTTCATCTCAAGTTCGCCAGGAACTCCGTTATCGAGTTACAAAGCGATTTGTGAAAAGACGTCTCCGAAACCCATTCACAGCGGGAAAAAAAACAGTCGACATGTAATTCCAATGACGCTCAAACAGGCATTATGGGAATTATCAACGCGCTCGAACTTGAGATAGGACAAGCCTGTTACAACCTGTGCACAGAAAGAGGACAAGAGCGAATCGAGCGAGCAGAGCAGCGGATGACATAAGCTGCCAAACGGTCCGCAGGACCACTGTGGCCACAAAGAAGGTGGAGAAGGACCTCCTTTTGAATCTGGAAGGACTGCTGTATGGTCCAGGGATCGCTGCTAGAGGTATGTATAAATTAACTACAAAAAATGTAAAGGACCACTGCGGCCATGAAGAAGGTGGAGCAGGACCTCCTTTTGAATCTGGAAGGACTGCTACATGGTCTAGGGATCGCTGTTAGATGTGTGTATAAATTAACTAAAAAAATGTAAATGAAAACTTTAAATATGTTATTCTTGAAACTCTATTTTTTCAAATTGTCAGAAAACATAACTTCAGAACGACACATACGAAATTGACTGGAATTTGATGCCGGCATTCTAAACTGAATTCTCTTCCATATACCTAGTCCTTCTGTGATGCCTTCAGAATGCTATTTTCTGTGGAACTTTTGTATCGATTTTGTGGGCGATGAAAACGACAGCTGTTTCAACACGACACCATTTTATTAGAACTTTATGTTTTTCAGTTATCCTGCGTATGCCGATGTGGACACAAAAACGATTTCTTAAAGACAAACGTGTAAGGAATAAAACCATATCATCAGATCTAGCACTGCATTTAATTTTACCTGGAAAAAATCACGAGATTCACCTATTTTCTATGCATTCAAAGAGAGCTAACCCCTCAAGTAGGTTACTGTAGGTTACCAACGTAACGCACACTAACAACAAGTTATGACTATTGATGACCTACTCAATCTACTCTCACTGATAATTACCTGAATTACTTGTAGATTACCTTATACGTTAACTAGCCTTTTCCCCACAGCTTCACGCATATGTGTGTTTGAGTCATATATTGAACACACCATCTACTCTCCCTCTGGGTGTTCACCTCTCTCTCCCTCTGTCTGTCTACCTCATACTGCATCTGTCTATCTCCTCCTACGCTCTCTCTCTGACCATATCTTCCTCCCCCTTCCTCTGATCATATCCTCTTCCCCCTCTCTTTTTCCATCTCTACCTCCACCCTCCTCCCTTTACGCTTATACGTCACCCTACTACATCTTTCACCTGTCCATGTATCTCCCCCTCCTCCTCTCTTTCTGTCCATTTCCTCCTACCCCTCAAGCGCCCCCCCCCACCCCCTCTATCCATCTCAACCTGTCTCCAGTCATGCTCATTGGCACGTGTACCCCTGAATACAGTTCAATAAAGCAGGCCAATAATATTCCAACATGCCTGTCTTGCAGGGCAGGGTACACTTCAGAGGGCTTGAAGGTAATTTTCTTTTGCCCCTGATGTACTCAAACACAACACACCTATCATGCATGGCGGCCTACATGTTAGGCACCAGAAAACCATTTCTTGTCTCTGTAAAGCAGGCTGATGTGGTATGTCTGCACTGCTGGCTGCTGGCCATTAAAATTGCATCACAGGGAGAACAGAAACTAATGCCTAATTAAATTTTCCTTGTTACATACTAGAAACAATACATGAGGAGGTTATTTGACAATAAATGGGATGCAAAATTTAGTAAACAGAGATGCCACTTCTGTAAGTAACAGTACTTCTAAACCATCAGTCATGGTAGCTGGCGAGTTGTGTAGTGTCAGTCTCTTGGAACCCATGACCAGATGTTTCCAGTGGGCAAGAGATCTGAAGAATATGCTGGCTAGAGAAACGAAGTTAGTATTTCTGTTGCATCATTTGTTAAAACAACCAATGTGGCTTTTGATACTGGAATGTGCACGGTGGATACATACTATATTGCTTTTAGAGAGTGTGTAAATGTTCTACTCCTCTGTGTTTCAATCATTTCATTGAAACTCCACATTTGCAGTCCAACGTCGAATAATGGAGGAATGTACGATAACACAGCAATGCCTATTTTGGGAAACACTGTTCTGTAAGTATTTGATGTGCAACTAATATTTCTTCTAGTAAATGTTTAGTTTTTTTTTGGAATAATACCTCATTTATGAATCTGCTGGTCCTAATTATCTGTAACATGGTATTGTTCCTTCTTCGACTACTACAGTCTGTTAACTCGTTAATCTTCAAACATTAATTGTACACAGACGCAGAGTATTACAGTGAAATGTGCTTCATGGGTGCTGGAATAGACGGGTCTCCATTTTTACTCGGGTTTAGGTTTTCGAACTGGGCTACTTCCCTTGTTGTGAGTGGAAATCCTGGCAAAGGCATTCTGTTATCCGCCCCCCCCCCCCCTCCTCCAAACATTGAAACTTCATCATGGGTAACACGGTTTAAAACAACGATAAGGTAATAAACATTTGGCGCAACGAAATACAGTACACTCGTGTTCTCCGAGTAGTGTTCCTATTAAAATGCCAGATCCCTCCATCTTCGTTGTTAGTAAATGAGATAAAAATTACACCACAATGAAACCATTTCTTCACTTTATCTGTTTTCCTTCTATTTCTTCCAGTAAATCAGTCGTTTGTTCTTTAATTGCTCTTGTGTATATGAACTTGAGCCGCTACCGATCAATTAGTACTAGCTGTTAGGTTCTCATTCTTGTGATGAACCGAGGTCAGTAACGCATGCCTCTGCGTTAGCGTTTGACTTGATGACGGGGGATAGAATCTTGGTGGTGGGGAAACTTCTCAGCGTGAGTATTTGGCCAACAAGGAAGGAGACCGATAATGTCAAGTAAATGATAACCGGGCAGCTGTCGTGGCTTAAGTTTCTCAAAAAAAAAAGTGCAAATGTGTGTGAAATCTTATGGGACTTAACTGCTAAGGTCATCAGTCCCTAAGCTTACACACTACTTAACCCAAATTATCCTAAGGACAAACACACACACACACCCATGCCCGAGGGAGGACTCGGACCTCCGCTGGGACCAGCCGCACAATCCATGACTGTAGCGCCTGAGACCGCTCGGCTAATCCCGCGTGGCAAGTTTCTCAAGGACTGGGGTCATGCTATACAGTCAACCCGTTGGATGCGGACATTACTCCCAGTGGTCAGCTTAATGCTACTTTAAGGAATATGCTACGTGCAGGCATATCTTTTCACACTCTCCCTCCCCTTCATGCTTAGCAACACTAATAGAGCACCATACAAACACTCGTCATTGTCATCCACATGAACACCTGACACTTCGCAACAAGTCGGAGGAAGGTAATTGAAAACCACCTTGTCGAGTACAGCATTGTACATTTCCAGGCCGGCCGGAGTGGCCGTGCGGTTCTAGGCGCTACAGTCTGGAACCGAGCGACCGCTACGGTCGCAGGTTCGAATCCTGCCTCGGGCATGGATGTGTGTGATGTCCTTAGGTTAGTTAGGTTTAATTAGTTCTAAGTTCTAGGCGACTGATGACCTCAGAAGTTAAGTCGTATAGCGCTCAGAGCCATTTTGAACCACATTTCCAGAACTTCCTTCCAGAGCTCATTTCTGGAGTATGGGACTGACTTTCACTATATGATGAAAGCCGTGGATAAGACTAAATGATAATGAGACTAACCACAAAGGCAGTTTCAAGCAAGACTGCGCACCTGTCGTTTTATTTCTTGCGGTTTCGAATACGACCAGGCAGCTAGAATGGAACTGCTTCCGGTAATCCCCAACGAAAGAAGTCTTCATAAGGATATCCTTTAGATTGTGGTCGTCATAGCCAAACCTTTGCCCTTCACATGCGACCAGGAAACCAAGTAGAGTCGGCAACTGGGCAAGCATTTATGTGCGAGTTGTTGGTCAAGTTTACTGTATAAACTCCTTGCGGACGCCCCGATGTGATTCTTCACTTCTTTGAAGTGAACTTTCAGTTAATTATAATGTTGGCTTCTGCAGTGATCGTGGCACGAACAGATAGCAAAATTTGCTGGAGGTGCGGTACTGTTAAACCAGCACATCAACAGCAGCGCGAGTTACACACACGACTCTCGTTCCTCCAGTAGAAATTCCGTTACGAATACACGTAAACTGCAACAGAGTGAGCGGCCATCATCAGCGGAAAGTCGATGTTATCAGCAAATCTCTCGGTGTTAAACAGCAGCACTCAGCTAAATGGCAGCTTCAACGTGGGCTGTAAACAGAAGCGCTCCTTTTGTGGAGTCAGCTTTGGCGACGTGAAGATAGTGGCTGCCTACATTGTTGTACTTATCAGCGCTACAAGCTACCGCAATGGGCCGACATTGTTCCCTCGCTTCGATTACGTTTTCAGCCCAAGACAGTGCTTATCAGTAAAACGCGATATCATTCACTGACTGGTGACGCACTGTGAATTTGAACTGAAAACTTGTCATCACTCCAGAATGATATAAGAAAAAGAAATAGTACATCAAAATACGGTTGGACGTTCGTATTGCGCAGGACATGACAGAAAGGTGACCTATGGGCTTTCGATACTTTATTACCTGTACCATTCACAGCTGCACCGAACTGATCCTGCGTCCCTGGCATAACTGCCAAGGACTGCATCCCCGCCGCCACACAAAACTGTTCGAATATTTAGCAAATTTTATGATTTTGTAAGTAGTTTTATTAAAAGTTAATCATTATTGAAAAATATTACTTAAATTAACTACAATTAATTGATGAAAAATATTCCACATAGGTACTTAAATGTATCACCGTAGTAAATAAATAAAATTTTGTATAATGTTTCTAAAAGAATTGTAAGTCAAACAAAATTTACACTGAACGGCCAAAAATTATGACTACACTACCGACCATTAAAACTGCTACACCAAGAATAAATGCAAATGATAAACGGGTACTCATATACTAGAACTGACATGTTATTACATTTTCACGCAATTTGGGTGCATAAATCCTGAGAAATCAGTACCCAGAACAACCACCTCTGGCCGTAATAACGGCCTTGATACGCCTGGGCATTGAGTCAAACAGAGCTTGGATGGCGTGTACAGATACAGCTGTCCATGCAGCTTCAACACGATACCACAGTTCATCAAGAGTAGTGACTGGCGTATTGTAACAAGCCAGTTGCTCGGCCACCATTGACCAGATGTTTTCAATTGGTGAGAGACCGGAGAATGTGCTGGACAGGACAGCAGTCGAACATTTTCTGTATCCAGAAAGGCCCGTACAGGACCTGCAACATGCGGTCGTGCACTATCCTGCTGAAATGTAGGGTTTCGCAGGGATCGAATGAAGGGTAGAGCCACACATCTGAAATGTAACGTCCACTGTTCAAAGTGCCGTCAATGCGAACAAGAGGTGACCGAGACGTGTAACCAATGGCACCCCATACCATCACGCCTGGTGATACGCTAGAATGGCGAATACACGCTTCCAATGTGCGTTCACCGCGATGTCGCCAAACAGGGATGCGACCATCATGATGCTGTAAACAGAAGCTGGATTCATCCGAAAAATGACGTTTTGCCATTCGTTCACCCAGGTTCGTCGTTGAGTACACCATCACAGGCGCTCCTGTCTGTGATGCAGCTTCAAGGGTAACCGCAGCAATGGTATCCGAGCTGATAGTCCATGCTGCTGCAAATGTCGTCGAACTGTTCGTGCAGATGGTTGTTGTCTTGCAAATGTCCCCATCTGTTGACTCAGGGATCGAGACGTGGCTGCACGATCCGTTACAGCCATGCGGATAAGATGCCTGTCATCTCGACTGCTAGTGATACGAGGCCGTTGGGATCAAGCACGGCGTTCCGTATTACCCACCTGAACCCACCGATTCCATATTCTGCTAACACTCATTGGATCTCGACCAACGTGAGCAGTAATGTCGCGATACGATAAACCGCAATCGCGATAGGCTACAATCCGACCTTTATCAAAGTCGGAAACGTGATCGTACGCATTTCTCCTCCTTAAACGAGGCATCACAACAACGTTTCACCAGCAACGCCGGTCAACTGCTGTTTGTGTATGAGAAATCAGTTGGAAACTTTCCTCATGTCAGCAAGTTGTAGGTGTCGCCACCGGCGCCAAATTTGTGTGAATGCTCTGAAAAGCTAATCATTTACATATCACAGCATCTTCTTCCTGTCGGTTAAATTTCGCATCTGTAGCACGTCATCTTCGTGGTGTAGCAATTTTAATGGCCAGTAGTGTAGTTTGTTTGTCCGTCTTTGACACGAAATCATCACTGGTTCTGCGTATCAGGGATCAAACAGTTTGTTGGTAGGTTTGTGAAGGTATGTGGCATTAGATGTCTACTCGCAGGCCACTTAACTCGGTTAAATAATGAGCCGTTGATCTGCGTACGCGGTGATGGCGCCCGATAGCGACCCAAATGATTCCATAGGATTTACATCACGCGAATGTGGTCGCCGAGACATCAACGTGAGTTCACTATAACGCTCCTCAAACCACTGTAGCAGGGTTCTGACTCCGAGACACGGGCAATTATACTGCTGAAAGACGACATCGCCGTCGAGGAAGACATCAAGCATGAATGGGCAGGTGGTTCGCAGCTGTCGGCGTGTCTTCGATTACTACCACAGGTCCCATGCAAGCGCAGAAGAATGTCTCCCATAGAAATACTGCTCCCACCAGCCTTCGTCCGCGGCGCGCTGCACGTTTAGAGCCGCCGTTCACCTCGATGACGGCGTCTGTGGAAACGACCATCGACCTAGTGTTACAAAAATGTGATTCATTCGAAGATCCGACAGGTCGACGGTCGAATCCCGATGGACCCGTGCCAACTGCAGTTGTAACTGACGATTTCGTTGGGTCAACATGTGAACATATATGCGTGATCTTCTGCGGAGCTACATGTTCAACAATTTACGAAGAACGGTATGCTCCGAAACACTTGTACCTGCTCCAGCATTGTGCTCTTTCGGCAGAGATGCCACGCGTCACCATTTATCCTACTTTTCACAGCAGACAAGACTCCAAACCCCACGTACTGTGAAGAATCGTGGACATCCAGCCATTTGCGTCTAGCGGTGGTTTCACTATCCTTCTGCCTCTTTCCGCAGATGCTCACGACTGAAGTATGTGAACATTCTACAAGCTTCGCCGTTTTCGAGATACTCGTTCACAGGCCCTGTGTAAAATAATCTACCCTTGTTCCACAGAATTTCGGGCGAACTACCGGATGTTTGCAACTTCCTGCCACAATATGTCGGCGCAGCGTCTTCTGGCCATCTTCAGGTGATACTAGATAAAACTCCCTGAGGTCTGGTATCTACGGCCCCTCCAGCACATGCGTGGTTGTGCACGCGCAGTGCCAAGTGAATTGCTCTTGAGCAAAAAAGTTTGACGACCGCTGATCTAAAGCATGTTTCTTGCAATACAGTTAAAAAAGCTATAATGCATGTGAGATCAGCATCTACTGGACACAATGACATCACAGTCCAAATGATGAAGCTTATTACTGACTCGCTACTGCCCACTATAACAGATATTTTCAACCACTGCTTAACCACAAGTGTTTTCCTTGAGACCTGGAAACGCCACAACACCCTCTGACTACCCTATTGGCATCCTTCGTGCACTGTCCAAGACTTTAGAATATGTAGTGGATGATCAGCTAACAAACTACTTAACAACCAACAACCTACTAGACAAATAGCAGTCAGGATTCTGTAAACACCGCAGCATAAGATCTGCGTTAATAAAAGTATCAGATAACCTCAAGCTTGTCATAGATGAACAAGAGGAGACTATCACGTGCTTTCTAGACTCCAGGTAAGCCTTTGATACTGTTTACCTCGACATTTTGCTCCCCTAACTTAGCTGCCCCATTTTATCGCCTAGTGCAGTGCAATGGTTTCGCTCTTACCTGACGTCTCACCAGAAATGCGTCGTATCCGGCACCATAAAGTCGCAATGAAGGCAGGTAGTGTTAGGCATCCCCCAGAGCTTGGCATTAGGTCCTACACTCTTTTCATTATATGTCAATGACGTGTCATCAGTTTTGTCCTATTGCAAAAATCACATGTATTCTGATGACCTCAAGTTGTATCTAAGCGCACAGCCGATAAACCTGAAGACAGCTATTTAGAATTTCAATACTGACCTTTGTGCACTGTCAAAATATAGGGCGAATGCGCAACCCATCCGAAACCCAAAGGGTTAGTTGATCATTCTAAGCTCATTAGCATGAAATATCAGGAATTCCTACCGTCTTTAATACTATATCGAGCATATATCAACTTCTCTACCTCAGCAAACAGTTTAAGAGTAATAATAGATGAATGTCTAAATTGGATTGGGCACGTAACTGCAGCGTGCAAGGAGGCATCCGGATTTCATCATGCCCTATGTAGACATAAAAAGCTCTTCCCCCTTGACCTGAAAAAGAAACTTGTACAAACGCTTATACTTCCAATTATTGATTAAGGCGATGTTATACCACAAGTACTTTCTCAAGCAGCTCACAGCACCTGGGACTGGTTATGAATGCCTTTGTCCAATATATCTGTGACATTCGACTCTTTGATCATATTTGAGCATATATGCACAGCTATCCTGGCTGCATCCAGACAAGCACAGAGATTTCCATACACCCTGTCTCTCTACCATCTTATCAACATGCATTGTTCCTTATCTCTTTCTTTGACCTTGATGTTTTTGTCTCAAAAACATGGCAGAAACAGCTATTCCTATCAGAGCACAATTCTTTCTGTGCCACTTCGTTGTTCAGTCACTTTCTCAGAGACCTTTTCAGTAGCAGGAACACAACTCTGGAATAACCCTTTTCATTGCATTAGATAAACGAAGAACATCTCCAGTTTCAAAAGATAGTATGACACTTCTGTCGCAACAGCAAAAACTACCATCGTCCCTGTACATTCGTCTTTCCAGCCAGATCTACCTCATTTCTCAGCATTCCTAGCTAGTCCAGTCTCCTAAAATTTCGCTTCCCCAGAACTTGCTATATCAGTAAACATCTATTTTGTACCTCTATAAATTGTTTTTATATTGGCCACTACCATTATTATTATTATTATTACTATTATTATTATTATTATTGGAAGCAGCAGTGGTAGTAGAAGTATGTCTAATATTAATTTTATTAGCTCTTAGTGAGTACTATTGACTCTCAGAGTCTCTACAGACACTCAAACCATTTTAACTGTATTTGTCATATTTAAATTATTGTTATTTCTTAGCTAACTATGACGTAAAAAATGTATTGTATGTGGTGTGAAACCTTGGTCTGCTGTAGGAGAGAGCCCAAAGACCTTAATCTGAACAGGTTAAATAAATAAATAAAATTAATAATAAAGAGAAAATATCCCTTTTAAGTTTGTTTACACAACAGAAGGCTTCGTAAGACACAAAGGGGAAAGTTGAAAATCTGTGTCAGACAGGATTCGAACACAGGTCTCCTGCTTACTAGGCAGGTGATCAGACCATTGAGCCATCCCGACACAATGGTCACTGCAACAGCATGGATTACCCTAGCACATCTCATGTTGGACCCAAATTCTCAACTTATCCACACAGTATGAAAGTAGTGTCCCTTGCCCATTATCCTCATTATTCATGGCATTCTGCCGATTCCCATAAGACTTTCAGCCTAGAGTGCACCTGCACTGAAGAGATAATTGACCTTCCTCAGCTTAATGATATGTATGGTAAAGTGAGGACGGCCAATGATCTCTTCAGTGAAGATGCACACTAGGCTCCAACTCTTACAGAAATCTGCGAAATGCAACAAGTAATGAGGAGAATAGGCAAGGGGAACTCCATTCATAGAGTATGGATAAGTTGAGAATGTGGGTCTGACAGGTGACGTGTTGCAGTTGCAATGACCTTTGTGTCCAAATGGCTCAGTGGTCAAAGGATCTGCCTAGTAAGCAGGAGGCCTGGGTTTGAATCCCAATCAAGCACAAGTTTTTAACTTTCCCCATTGATTTAGAACAATGTCCACTCATTGCCAATGTCTGCAATTCCTTTGCATCTTAATTCATAGTGGCTGCTGGATCAAGGTGATGTCTATTCTTTCGGACATGTCTGAAAAAACAGACACCACATACGTATACAGGGTGGTCTGTTGATAGTGACCTGGCCAAATATCTCATCAAATAAGCATCAAATGAAAAAACTACAAAGAACGAAACTCGTCTAGCTTGAAGGGGGAAACCAGATGGCGCTATGGTTGGCCACTAGATGGCGCTGCCATAGGTCAAACGGCTTTCAACTGCATTTTTTAAAATAGGAACCCAAATTTTTTATCACAAAAAAATGGTTCAAATGGCTCTGAGCACTATGGGACTCAACATCTTAGGTCATAAGTCCCCTAGAACTTAGAACTACTTAAACCTAACCTAAAGACATCACACACATCCATGCCCGAGGCAGGATTCGAACCTGCGACCGTTCCGGACTGCGCGCCTAGAACCGCTAGACCACCGCGGCCGGCTTTTTTATCACACATTCGTGTAGTATGTAAAGAAATATGAATATTTTAGTTGGACCACTTTTTTCGCTTTGTGATTGATGGTGCTTTAATAGTCACAAACGTGGTATAACGACAGTGCAGACGGTATTTGCTTCGTGATACATAACCCGTGTTAAAATGGACCGTTTACCAATTTCGGAAAAGGTCGATATCTTGTTCTGCCACTGGGCACAAGAGACATTACGGGACGATGACATATTTTTTGCACGCGTTCTATTTAGCGACGAAGCGTCATTCATCAACTCGCATAATATGCACTATTGTGCAATGGAAAATCCTCGATGGCTGCGACAAGTGGAACATCAGCGACCTTGGCGGGTTAATGTATGGTGCGGCACTAAGGGGAGGAAGTTTAAGTGGCCCCCATTTTATCGATGGCAATCTAAATGGTGCAATGTATGCTGATTTCCTATGCAACGTTCTACCAATGTTACTACAAGATGTTTCACTGCATAACAGAATGGCGACGTACTTCCAACATGATGGATGTCCGGCACATGGCTCGCGTGCGATTGAAGCAGTATTGAATAGCATATTTCGTGACAGGTGGATTGGTCATCGAAGCACCATACCATGGCCCGTACATTCACCGGATCTGACGTCCCCGGATTTCTTTCTGTGGGGAAAGTTGAAGGATATTTGCTATCGTGATCCACCGACAACGCCTGACAACATGTGTCAGCGCATTGTCAATGCATGTGCGAACATTACGGAAGGCGAACTACTCGCTGTTGAGAGGAACGTCGTTACGCGTATTTCGACTTGAGGTTGACGGACATCATTTTGAGCATTTATTGCATTAATGTGGTATTTACAGGTAATCACACCGTAACAGCATGCGTTCTCAGAAATGGTAAGCTCGCAAAGGTACATGTATCACGTTGGAACAACCGAAATAAAATGTTCAAACGTACCTATGTTCTGCATTTTAAGTTAAAAAACCTACTTGTTACCAACTGTTCATCTAAAATTGTGAACCATATGTTTGTGACTATTACAGCGCCATCTATCACAAAGCGAAAAAAATGGTCCAACTAAAACATTCATATTTCTTTACGTACTACACGAATATGTAATAAAAATGGGAGTTCCTATTTTAAAAAACGCAGTTGATATCCGTTTGACCTATGGCAGCTCCATCTAGCGCGCCAACCATAGTGCCATCTGGTTTCCCCCTTCAAGCTAGACAAGTTTCGTTCTCTGTAGTTTTTTCGTTTGATGCTTATTTCGAGAGATATTGGGCCCAGTCACAATCAATGGACCACCCAGTATAGAAGCCTTATTCTTGAATCCTTACACAGCTGACTGTACCAAGTGAAACTTAGGAGCAGTGAAAATACTGTGTGGAGAGACAAGTAAATTACATATCCCCTCCATTTTCCTGAACCAAGTGGCAGTTGCTACATAAATTATGTTAGCAATAGACATCTGTTTAGTAGTAGTTGTTTCTGTACTGCTACTATTTGGACAAAATGACACTGTAGAAATAACACCATAACAGCAGCTTATGTTTGCAATCAAAGACTGGTGGGAACACTCCTAAGCTTCTTCTCATAGGCAGAAGATAGCAATAGGAAAGGTAGGTGAACTCACGTATCTCTCATGGTTAATTCTTGAATCACCTTTCTTCTATTTTTTTTTTCAGGTCAGTTTTACGCACCCTCAGTGTCTCTGCCCTTGGCAGAAGCGTATCTCACCATGTCCCTAGCATGGCAATGATGGTTCATTACATAAGATAAAATGTACAGGTTATTTTGTTACGACTAATGTGAAGGTGACGTAGGATAGTGGATTCTTCCAGCAGGAATGGAAGGAAGACTGCCATGCAGCAGTCGTCTTCTTGGTTATGCAGAATTTATTAGAGGGTACAGCAGCCCATCTGGTGTTCCATCTCTGAGTCAGGAAAAGGCTCTTTTGTATCAAAAATCCACATCTGGGATCGTCAAAGTGAATGTTGGCTGAGTAATCACTTCTCTAGCCAAACAGTTGGCCAGTTCATTCCCTGGATTTCCCACATGACTTGGAAAAAAAGGAAGGAAGTAGGATTGGGTTTAATGTTCCATTGACACTGAGGTCATTAGAGACAGAGCACAAGCTCAGATTGATTAAGGATGGGGATGGAAATCGGCTGTGCCCTTTCTAATGAACCATCCCAGCATTTGCCTTGAATGATATAGGGAAATCACAGACAACCTAAATCTGGATGGCAGGATGTGGGTTTGAACCATCATCCTCCTGAATGAGACTTGAGTTTGTTAACCACTTTGACACCTTGCTCAGTCAAATGAATTGGGATCCAGAAAAAGGCTAGTACACAGGCAGTACATAGAAGGCCAAGAAGATTATGAGTTGCAGGTATCACAAGGTGCCAAGAGTAACATCAACAGTTGTCTGCAGGCTGTTCATTGAGTCATAACAAATAAAAACACAGTTGAGGGAGTTCTCTGACAGCTCTGTTAATGGCTAACAACTTTACCATAATAACACTAAATGTCTCTGGCAAGAAATGTTATTTTTTGACTGATGGGAAATGTAAAAGCATATCCTATCCTATCCCAGGTTCTAGAGACATCAGTGTAAATGACGGTATTAGCCTCAAACCTCTGCACAGAAGACAGGAACAGATGCTGAAATATCATGCAGGCAACTAAAACTTTAGGTCTTTGAAATAGATCGGTCGTAATTTGTAGTCAGGCTATTAACAAAAGGGGGGGGGGGGGGGGGGTGAGAAAACATCCTAAGGAGGATCAGGTGTAGAATCTGTCAGGAGGCAGGTAATCCCACCTGAGGGCAGGTGTCAGGAGATCAATTTTCCTTGAATGCAAAAAGAATTTCGTAGGTTGGATGATTAGAAAATTGCCAGATGGTGACTGCAAAAGTGAGCAAGAGCTGGTACCATCGGAACTGAATATTCCCACTTCAGGAAGGAAACTGTTTACAGGACTAATCCCGAAGGTGCCAATGGCTATTCTTATTCCATTATGTTATAAAAAGAAAATCATTAGTAAGATGGCTTGTCTGATATCACAGTACTCAAAAAAGACATAGAGGGGTGACATATCATTGTGTAAGGGAGAGCACATTGGGTATTGTCTGAGACAGGACTTACGTCAAACAGCAGCTCCACCTCACTTGCATATGCTTTGTATTTGTTCAGTTTATGCCAATGAAGTCTGGGTATTTAGACAGTGCATTTAATTGGTGTTGTTAAAGTGTATTTAGATGGTGATAATATTTACAGCTTTAGATTATGGTGGTGTAATAAAAAAAATTTATGTTGCTAAATGATTAATGGAAAATCTCATATAAAGATGTGAAACAAATACTAACAAAGAGATAGAGGGGCTGGCCAGCACTTACCTCAGCTCAGTACAGCTGATAGATAACACAAAACAGAACAGAAAATTTAAATTCCTAGCTTTCCCTGAGAAGGAACAAAGTTCTGAAAGCTAGGAATGTAAATTTTGTTCTGTTCTGTTTTGTGTTATCTATCGGCTGTACTGAGCTAAGTACTGGCCAGCCCCTCTATCTCTTTGTTAGTTAAAGTTTATGTTGCATAATATACGATCACTCAATCTACTGTCCATAAGATGACTTAGATTATCTAGTTGTACAGGGCTATTACAAATGATTGAAGCGATTTCATAAATTCACTGTAGCTCCATTCATTGACATATGGTCACGACACACTACAGATACGTAGAAAAACTCATAAAGTTTTGTTCAGCTGAAGCCGCACTTCAGGTTTCTGCCGCCAGAGCGCTCGAGAGCGCAGTGAGACAAAATGGCGACAGGAGCCGAGAAAGCGTATGTCGTGTTTGAAATGCACTCACATCAGTCAGTCATAACAGTGCAACTACACTTCAGGGCGAAGTTCAACAAAGATCCACCAACTGCTAACTCCATTCGGCGATGGTATGCTCAGTTTAAAGCTTCTGGATGCCTCTGTAAGGGGAAATCAACGGGTCGGCCTGCAGTGAGCGAAGAAACAGTTGAACGCATGTGGGCAAGTTTCACGCGTAGCCCGTGGAAGTCGACGAATAAAGCAAGCAGGGAGCTAAACGTACCACAGCCGACAGTTTGGAAAATCTTACGGTAAAGGCTAAAGCAGAAGCCTTACCGTTTACAATTGCTACAAGCCCTGACACCCGATGACAAAGTCAAACGCTTTCAATTTTCGGCGCGGTTGCAACAGCTCATGGAAGAGGATGCGTTCAGTGCGAAACTTGTTTTCAGTGATGAAGCAACATTTTTTCTTAATGGTGAAGTGAAGACACAATGTGCGAATCTGGGTGGCAGAGAATCCTCACGCATTCGTGCAGCAAATTTGCAATTCACCAAAAGTTAACGTGTTTTGTGCAATCTCACGGTTTAAAGTTTACGGCCCCTTTTTCTTCTGCGAAAAAAATGTTACAGGACACGTGTATCTGGACAGGCTGGAAAATTGGCTCATGCCACAACTGGAGACCGACAGCGCCGACTTCATCTTTCAACAGGATGGTGCTCCACCGCACTTCCATCATGATGTTCGGCATTTCTTAAACAGGAGATTGGAAAACCGATGGATCGGTCGTGGTGGAGATCATGAGCAGCAATTCATGTCATGGCCTCCACACTCTCCCGATTTAACCCCATGCGATTTCTTTCTGTGGGGTTATGTGAAAGATTAAGTGTTTAAACCTCCTCTACCAAGAAACGTGCCAGAACTGCGAGCTCGCATCAACGATGCTTTCGAACTCATTGATGGGGACATGCTGCGCCGAGTGTGGGAGGAACTTGATTATCGGCTTGATGTCTGCCGAATCACTAAAGGGGCACATATTGAACATTTGTGAATGCCTAAAAAAACTTTTTGAGTTTTTGTATGTGTGTGCAAAGCATTGTGAAAGTATCTCAAATAATAAAGTTATTGTAGAGCTGTGAAATCGCTTCAGTCATTTGTAATAACCCTGTATAATGTCTCAGCATTGCTAATGGGTTGTCACTAGTGACCTTCTGGTCATGACTGGGTTGCTAGTTTAGTTTGTGTCCTGTACAATATCATATGATTTTTTGCCAGCAAATCCAAAACCATCCTGGCATTTGTAATGTATCAAATTATTATATTAGGTTGCTGGAGTGCATTTTTGGCTTTTTATTTTCTCTCCCTGTTAACAGATGTATGAAAAGCTCAGAATAATTAACATACAAAATATTAATTATGGCAGTTTTTATGGTGATTAGCATCAAAATTGCTAAATAAATAAAATTCATTGTAGGGAAAAATTAAAACATTCCACACTCACTGATGACATGCGAGGGCACCAATGTACAGAACCCTCCAGATGCTTTCTTGGAACCAGTACAGTTGCAACACAATGCTCAGTATCCTTGAATAGCTGGGGTATGATCACTATTAAGGTGTGTTTCTTGGAGAGTAACACAGATCACGAACAGGAGAAAATTGGTTGTTGTAATTCTGGCAGGTGACAGTAGCATCTACTGTAGTTGCATTTGATCATCACACTGGGGGTATCCTGGCTAGGTGTGAAGAGGCAACAAGGACAGGCCATGTCTCAGGGTAAAATAAAATCAATAAACATCAGTTCAAGATCCAGTAGACTGGAGGGATCTGGTGCCTCTGGGATAGCCTTCTCACCAGATTTCATCTTCTTCTTATTCTTTTTCTTTTCTTTCACGATGTAGATTCCTGTGAGGGTTATCCACAGTGTGTGTGAGAATAGAAAAAAAAGTTGGCAGCCCTGTGTCCCACAATCCGTGGTTTCTTCAGCCACTGACTGCTTTCAGGTCTCTGATTTGTGGTTCTCCAGTGACAGTGTTCCCAACAGGCAGATTAGATTAGATTAGATTTACTTTCATTCCAATTGATCCGTAGTGAGGAGGTCCTCCTGGATGTGGAACATGTCAGAATGGAGAAGATGCTGCTTCTCCAGCTGGGTGTGGGATATGGTTCCCAAAGATGATGCTGCAGGAAGCACGAGAGGAGAGGGCCTATTGCCCCCATGGTCAAGTTTATTTGCATAACAAGCAGATGGCTATGTCAAAGGAGTAAATACACCAGATACTGCTGATGACCAGGCCGCAGTATTGACAAAAGTCAAAATGAATGAGACTGGGTATAAACATTCATATTTTTTATGAGCTTCAAATTATGAGAGGCGAACTCTGACCTTCAGTTCCTGGATTTTATTTTCTCAAAAAGGTTAGCACATTTTGAGGACAGGGAAGGGTGGTCTTCACACAGCTCACAAAGGCAGGTAGTAGAGCACATGGTGAATTTCCATGAAGTGGTTAACCAACAGTTCCCACAGATGTGGTTATATGTACACTGAGAAGACATATGCCCAAAGGAGTGGCTGATGTTGACATTGGTGGCGATAAACAAGGATTCAAATTGTAGTGGTAACACATAATTTCAAACTTTCCTGGGAACAAATATCCCTCAAAAACAAGACTGAGTGTGCCGGTATCAACCTTGTCTGGCAGGCCTCAATGTACATGACGTGCAAAGTGGATCTTTCACCTCTCTAAGAACTGGTGTAGTAGATCATCCATGTGCAGTGTTGATTTTGGGTGAAAAATTAATCTCTGTATTATGTTGATATTCTTATGGGCTGTGATAGTAACAGGCACATCACCAAGTCATCTACAAGAATGTAACACCTGGGACTTGGTAGAATTTGCCATCTTAATTAAGATGGAACCACTTCATAATTTGCTAAGAGAGTTCACCAAAACAGTTTTCAATACCCTCCGCAATGAATACCAATTTTGTAGAGAAAAAGGACCCTCCATCTGTTCAGCTGCAAACAGGGAACTCAGGGGAATAACTGTCTGCAAGTCAGTTGATTTTATTTGCCTCCCATGGCACGGCCAATGAGGGAAA
Source organism: Schistocerca piceifrons (assembly GCF_021461385.2). Classification (NCBI taxonomy): domain Eukaryota; kingdom Metazoa; phylum Arthropoda; class Insecta; order Orthoptera; family Acrididae; genus Schistocerca; species Schistocerca piceifrons. The sequence goes on along the minus strand of NC_060144.1, from coordinate 413,977,049 downwards.
GTTGTTAGGGTTGTAATGATGGGCACTGAATTGTGTCAGTCTAAAAAGGCTGCTGGGTCTCTCAAGGCTACTGGCTGATAACTTTTGTTGTTTCATGTCAAATATAAGCTATAATGCTGCCCACTCTGAATGAGGGTTCTGCCCCCGAGTGCCATCAGCCAAAGCATCTGGTGTGATGGCCACTGCCCACAGTACTGGCACCCCCCAAACAAACAAGCAGCTACTCCCTGGCAGTAAAGGGAGGTGACAGTTCAGGCATCAATAGTGCAATCCCTGTATGGTGAGGGTGCCGTTATCATATAGGAACTTGAAGACTCCCATCCCCACATGGGCTAGCTACCATACTGCGTATTGGGCAACCTCCTCACATGGTCCATACAGGTCGTACCCACATTTGGTGACTGAGCTTAGTGTAAAATAAAGGGAACAACTTGGGAGAAGCCACAACTGATGGCCTATAACTGTACTAAGTTTTCAGCAGGGAATCTGTCCCACAAAATAAGTCAGAGAAAAGATATAGGCAGAGAGTAAAATTGTAGCACAGCAAAGGAGGAAGTACTGCTATGACTAGCTGCCCCATTTTCACTCCGCATATACTCACGAATGAGTTGCGAGTCCCCTGGGGGGAATATTTATGTACATTCCCATGATATTTATCTTTGTGTATTGAAGCACCATCATGCTGTTGTCAGTCTGTTACAACAAACAAAGGTGAAGTTATAAAATGCAAACAGAATTTTCCTGATTTACATATGACACTTCACTATGTCAGACATTCCTGTTGTCCAGTGAGACAAACATCCTTTTAGTATTCTGCTGTTCAGAAACTTTGTTATGAAATGTTAAGAGCCCCATGTTCAAATTCTTCTACACAATTGGATAAATAAATTATAAAAATCAAATACAATAACAACTTAGCCTACAAACAGTTACTTATAACTAAGAAAAGTATGGAAATTGACTAAGGTTGGGTATTACCATTAAATAGTATCAGTTATGTTAGAGCATTGCCTTTTAATCATGTATTTTAAACTGCTATACAGCTTTTACCCAATTACTGATCAATACTGTATATGGCTCTAAGTTCACAATATCTGTGGTCATTACCCTAATATTCTCAAGTTACATAAAATACAGCATTCCTCATTCTCTCCTGAAATCCACTGCCTGTGACAGTTCCACAAGCTACAAATGAAACCAAGTGGTCGAAGCACAAATAATCTGACAAAACTGGGAGATTGTGATAAAGAATAGATGTTCAGCATGACAAGGAAAATTCACTTTGGAGAATTTCACCCTCACAACACACGGATCCTTCTCACTGTGGGGGCTGAGTGACTCGCCCTTCCATTCCAACTTTACTAAGAGTTCCAAATGCAAAGTACAGTGTTTCTAATGTTAAATGTTTCTATTGACAGGACTTATGCTTTTGCCTCCTGAATGTATGAACAGGCCAGCCATTCAGTCTCACTGTAATTTTACAGAATAAATGTTGAATATTTGTTACACTCTTCAATCAGTTCCCTGTTAGCTGCAATTTACTTATCATCCATCCTTCCTGAAAGTTACTTTCTGTTATGTGGAGATCAGAAATGGAAATTTACAGGCAACACTAGGTAACACATTGCCACACATCACAAGCTATATGTTATATACTGTTGGTAAGTTTTGAGGTGTCCCATGACGTCATGCTACAAAATTGTTTTTGCCCAGAAGAATGTGTCATTTGATGTCACATACTACAAGCTGTCATTTGATGTCATGTACTGCAAATTTCCTGTGTTTGTACATGCACCTCAGCTGATTCCATGGAAGTACCTTCAGAATAGTGCATCATGTCTACATCTATATGTATACTCTGCAAACCACTGAGAGGTGCATGGCAGAGGGTACGTCCCACTGTACCAGTTATTAGGATTTCTTACCATTTTATTTACGTATGGAGTGCAGGAAGAATGATTGTTTGAATGCCTATGTACCTGAAATATCTTATCCTCATGAATCTTATGTGACTGAGGTGTAGGTCATTGCAGTATATTCTTAGAGTCATCATTTAAAGCCAGTCTTGAAACTTTGTTAATAGACTATCTCAGGACAGTTTACATCTGTCTTCAAGAGTCTGCCAGTTCAGTTCCTTCAGTGTCTCTGTGACACTCTCCCACAGGTCAAACAAACTTGTCACCATTCATGCTATCCTTCTCTGTATACCGTACATTCAATACACCCTCTTAGTTGTGTTTGGTATGGGTCCCACACACTTGAGCAATATTCTAGAACCTGCATACTGCATGTAATTAGTTGCAAGTTGGATGATAGCTGACAGTTCAATACATGTTTCTCTCCTAATGACACCCTTTGTTTCCTGTTAGAGATATTGAATTTGAACAAGTTTGCAGCATTTCCTGTTATATTGTATTCTAACATATTTAAAAGGATATTCTGATTTACAAAGTCAGATGCTTTTGACACATCACAAAATATACCATTAGCCTACATCTATATTCTGCAAACCACTGTGCATGGCAGAGGTACATCTCATTGCACCAGTTATTAGGGTTTCTTCCTGTTCCATTCACATATGGAGCACAAGAATGATTGTTTAACGCCTCTGTACATGCAATAATTATTCCAATCTTATCTTCACGGTCCCTGTGTGAGCGATACATAGGGGTTTGTAGTATATTCCCAGAGTAATCATATAAAGTCAATTTTTGAAAATTTATTAATAGACTTTCTCGGGATAGTTTATGTAGATAGAGTTTTCCAGTTCAGTTTCTTCAGTATCTCTGTGACATTCTCTCGGTATGGGTCCCACACACTTGAGCAATATTCTAGAACCTGCATACTGCATGTAATTAGCTGCCAGTTGGATGATAGCTGACAGTTCAATACATGTTTCTCTCCTAATGACACCCTTTGTTTCCTGTTAGAGATATTGAATTTGAACAAGTTTGCAGCATTTCCTGTTATATTGTATTCTAACATATTTAAAAGGATATTCTGATTTACAAAGTCAGATGCTTTTGACACATCACAAAATATACCATTAGCCTACATCTATATTCTGCAAACCACTGTGCATGGCAGAGGTACATCTCATTGCACCAGTTATTAGGGTTTCTTCCTGTTCCATTCACATATGGAGCACAAGAATGATTGTTTAACGCCTCTGTACATGCAATAATTATTCCAATCTTATCTTCACGGTCCCTGTGTGAGCGATACATAGGGGTTTGTAGTATATTCCCAGAGTAATCATATAAAGTCAATTTTTGAAAATTTATTAATAGACTTTCTCGGGATAGTTTATGTAGATAGTTTTCCAGTTCAGTTTCTTCAGTATCTCTGTGACATTCTCTCGGTATGGGTCCCACACACTTGAGCAATATTCTAGAACCGGTCATACAAGTGATTTGTAAGCAGTCTCCTTTGTAGACTGGTTGCACTTCCCCAGTATTCTACCAATGAACCGAAGTCTACCCCCTGCTTTACCCATGACAGCTAATGTGATCATTGCATTTCATATCCTTACAAAGGGTTGCATCCAGATATTTGTCTGAGTTGGCCGATTCCAACTGTGAATCATTGATATTTCTGTCATACGATACTACATAATTTCCCTTTGTGAAATGCACAATTTTATATTTCTAAACATTTAAAGCAAGTTACCAATCTTTGCACCACTTCATGATCTTATTGAGATCTGACTGAACATTTATGCAGCTTCTGTCAGATAGTATTTCATTATAGATAATGCCATCATCTAAAAAGTCTGCGGTTACTATTAATACTGTTTGAAGGTCATTAACACACAACATGAACAGCAATGGTCCCAACACACTTTCCTGGGGCACACCAGAAGTTACTTCTACACCTGATGATGACACTCCATCCAACATAACATGCTGCGAACTCCTTACCAAAAAGTTCTCAATCTAGTCACAAATTTCACTTGATACCCCATATGATCATACTTTTGACAACAAATGTAGTTGTGGTATTGAGTCAAATGCTTTTCAGAAATCAAGAAATACGACATCTACCAGCCCACTTTAAACCATAGCTTTCAGTATGTCACTTGAGAAAAATGCAAGTTGGGTTTCAGATGATCGATGTTTTTGTAATTAATGCTGGTTGGCATTGAGGGGATCATTCTGTTCAAGATGTCTCATTATGTTTGAACTCATACTATGTTCTAAGATTCTACATCAAATCAATGACAAGGATATTGGACAGTGGCTTTGTAGATCACTTGCACTTCCATTCTTGTAGATGGGTGTGACCTGCACTTTTTCCCAGAACTGGGTACAGTTTTTTGTTGGATGGATCTACGATAGATTACAGTTAGAAGAGGGTCTAACTCAGCCACAAATTCAATAAAGAATCTGACAGGAATTTCATCAGGCCCTGGAGCTTTGTCCAATTTTAACAATTTCAGCTGCTTCTCAACACCACAGACACTATACTTATTTCATCCATTTTTTCATTGGTACAAGGGTTAAATCTGGGCAATTCTCCTGGGTCTTCCTGAGTAAAGGAACATTTGAAAATGGCATTAGCTGTTTCAGCTTTTGCTTTGCTATCCTCAACTTCAGTTCCTAGATAATAACTTTGGTGCCACCAACAACCTTTACATACTACCAGAATTTCTTCATAGTTTGTAAGATATCATTTGACAGTATTCTGCAGCAGTAACTGTTGAAGGCATCATGCACTGCTCTCTTGACAGCCAAATGAATTTCATTCATGATCTCTTTATTTATAGCCCTTTGTTTTGTTTTGTACCTATTATGCAGTAATCTCTGTTTCTTTAGAAGTTTCTTTACAGTAACTGCATACCTTGAAGGTTCCTCCCATTATGAACTGTTCTTCTGAGTACATAATCGATTCAGTGCACAGTTAACTATTCTTTTAAACTTGAGCCATAGTTCCTCTACATGCTCCAGCCCTTTGCTGAAAGCTTCAAGTTCCTCACTGACATATGACACTACTAATTTTTTTTTAAATCTGGTTTACTGAACATATATAACTTTCTGCTTCTTTTAGTTGTCCTTTCTACTTTGGTAATCAATGTTGACACAACTGTGTCATGGTCACAGATACTAGTTTCTATGTGGACATCCTCACAGAGGTAAGCTCTATTTGAAGCCATTAGATCCAATATAATTCCATCATGAGTGCGATTCTTAACTAGATAGTTTTCACAAAAGGCATTTAGCAACATTTCACAGAACATCTTATCATGCCCACCACTAACAAGATTGTAATATTTCCACTTAATTGTTGGATGATGGAAGTCACTACCGATGATTACATTATGATTGGGGAACTTATGTAGATATACCCCTCCCCCCCCCCCCCCCCCCCAAAGAACCATGGACCTTACCATTGGTGGGGAGGCTTGCGTGCCTCAATGACACAGATAGCCGTACCGTAGGTGCAACCACAACGGAGGGGTATCTGTTGAGAGGCCAGACAAACATGTGGTTCCTGGAGAGGGGCAGCAGCCTTTTCAATAGTTGCAGGGGCAACAGTCTGGATGATTGACTGATCTGGCCCTATAACACTAACCAAAACGGCCTTGCTGTGCTGGTACTGCGAACGGCTGAAAGCAAGGGGAAACTACAGCCATAATTTTTCCCCGAGGGCCTGCAGCTTTACTGTATGATTAAATGATGATGGCGTCATCTTGGGTAAAATATTCCGGAGGTAGAATAGTCCCCCATTCGGATCTCCAGGCGGGGACTACTCAGGACGACGTCGTTATCAGGAGAAAGAAAACTGGCGTTCTACGGATCGGAGCGTGGAAGGTCAGTTCCCTTAATCGGGCAGGTAGGTTAGAAAATTTAAAAAGGGAAATGGATAGGTTAAAGTTAGATATAGTGGGAAGTAGTGAAGTTCGGTGGCAGGAGGAACAAGACTTCTGGTCAGGGAAAACAGGGTTATAAATACAAAATCAAATAGGGGTAATGCAGGAGTAGGTTTAATAATGAATAAAAAAATAGGAGTGCGAGTAAGCTACTACAAACAGCATAGTGAACGCATTATTGTGGCCAAGATAGACTCAAAGCCCACGTCTACAACAGTAGTACAAGTTTATATGCCAACTAGCTCTGCAGATGATGAAGAAATTGATGAAATGTATGATGAGATAAAAGAAATTATTCAGATAGTGAAGGGAGACGAAAATTTAATAGTCATGGGTGACTGGAATTCGACAGTAGAAAAAGGAAGAGAAGGGAACGTAGTAGGTGAATATGGATTGGGGCTAAGAAATGAAAGAGGAAGCCGCCTGGTAGAATTTTGCACAGAGCATAACTTAATCATAGCTAACACTTGGTTCAAAAATCCTGCCGATACTAGAAGGTATCAGATAGATTATATAATGGTAAGACAGTGATTTAGGAACCAGGTTTTATATTGTAAGATATTTCCAGGGGCAGATGTGGACTCTGACCACAATCTATTGGTTATGAACTGTAGATTAAAACTGAAGAAACTGCAAAAAGGTGGGAATTTAAGGAGATGGGACCTGGATAAACTGAAAGAACCAGAGGTGGTACAAAGTTTCAGGGAGAGCATAAGGGAACAATTGACAGGAATGGGGGAAAGAAATACAGCAGAAGAAGAATGGGTAGCTTTGAGAAATGAAATAGTGAAGGCAGCAGAGGATCAAGTAGGTAAAAAGATGAGGGCTAGTAGAAATCCTTGGGTAACAGAAGAGATACTGAATTTAATTGATGAAAGGAGAAAATACAAAAATGCAGTAAGTGAAGTAGGCAAAAAGGAATACAAACGTCTCAAAAATGAGATCGACAGGAAGTGCAAAATGGCTAAGCAGGGATGGCTAGAGGACAAATGTAAGGATGTAGAGGCTTATCTCACGAAGGGTAAGATAGATACTGCCTACAGGAAAATTAAAGAGACCTTTGGAGAAAAGAGAACCACTTGTATGAATATCAAGAGCTTTGATGGAAACTGAGTTCTAAGCAAAGAAGGGAAAGCAGAAAGGTGCAAGGAGTATATAGAGGGTCTATACAAGGGCGATGTACTTTAGGACAATATTATGGAAATGGAAGAGGATGTAGATGAAGATGAAAATGGAGAAATGATACTGCGTGAAGACTTTGACAGAGCACTGAAAGACCTAAGTCGAAACAAGGCCCCGGGAGTAGACAACATTCCATTAGAACTACTCACAGCCTTGGGAGAGCCAGTCTTGACAGAATTCTACCATCTGGTGAGCAAGATGTATGAGACAGGCGAAATTCCCTCAGACTTCAAGAAGAATATAATAATTCCAATCCCAAAGAAAGCAGGTGTTGACAGATGTGAAAATTACTGAACTATCAGTTTAATAAGTCACAGCTGCAAAATACTAACGCGAATTCTTTACAGACGAATGGAAAAACTGATAGAAGCTGACCTCGGGGAAGATCAGTTTGGATTCCGTAGAAATGTTGGAACATGTGAGGCAATACTGATCTTATGACTTATCTTAGAAGAAAGATTAAGGAAAGTCAAACCTACGTTTCTAGCATTTGTAGACTTAGAGAAAGCTTTTGACAATGTTGACTGGAATACTCTCTTTCAAATTCTGAAGGTGGCAGGGGTAAAATACAGGGAGCAAAAGGCTATTTACAATTTGTACAGAAAGCAAATGGCAGTTATAAGAGTCGAGGGACATGAAAGGGAAGCAGTGGTTGGGAAGGGAGTGAGACAGGGTTGTAGCCTCTCCCTGATGCTATTCAATCTGTATATTGAGCAAGCAGTACAGGAAACAAAAGAAAAGTTCGGAGTAGGTATTAAAATCCATGGAGAAGAAATAAAAACTTTGAGGTTGCCGATGACATTGTAATTCTGTCAGAGACAGCAAAGGACTTGGAAGAGCAGTCGAATGGAATGGAGGGTATAAGATGAACATCAACAAAAGCAAAACAAGGATAATGGAATATAGTCAAATTAAGTCGCGTGATGCTGAGGGAATTATATTAGGAAATGAGACACTTAAAGTAGTAAAGGAGTTTTGCTATTTGGGGAGCAAAATAACTGATGATGGTCGAGGTAGAGAGGATATAAAATGTAGACTGGCAATGGCAAGGAAAGCGTTTCTGAAGAAGAGAAATTTGTTAACATCGAGTATAGATTTAAGTGTCAGGAAGTCATTTCTGAAAGTATTTGTATGGAACGTAGCCACGTATGGAAGTGAAACATGGACGATACACAGTTTAGACAAGAAGAGAATAGAAGCTTTCGAAATGTGGTGCTACAGAAGAATGCTGAAGATTGGATCACATAACTAATGAGGCGGTATTAAGTAGAAATGGAGAGAAGAGAAATTTGTGGCACAACTTGACTAGAAGAAGGGATTGGTTGGTAGGGTATATTCTGAGGCATCAAGGGATCACCAACTTAGTATTGGAGGGCATCGTGGAGGGTAAAAATCGTAGAGGGAGACCAAGAGATGAATACACTAAGCAGATTCAGAAGGATGTAGGTTGCAGTAGGTACTGGGAGATGAAGAAGCTTGCACAGGATAGAGTAGCATGGAGAGCTGCATCAAACCAGTCTCAGGACTGAAGACCACAACAACAACAACAACAACATGTAGATATAACTTGAGGTTTTCCCTAAAGTTTTCGGATACTCCAGGAGATGAGTCTGGAGGGTGAAAGAAGGACCGAATTACCATTTTATTCCACCCTTGACACTGAGTCTTGCCCAGTCTCGCATGCAGCTTCAATTTCTATCTTCATGGATTTCAGTTCCTTTGCTACTGTGACAAATACACCACCTCCATTTCCCATTAGCCTGTCCTTTCCATATACACTTAAATTTTATGAGAAATCTTCCTGCTGTCAACTTTAGGTTTCAACCATCTTTCTGTACTTAGCATTATGCAAGCTTCACTGCTTTTCCTGAGCACTTCAAACTCAGGTGCTTTGTTGGAAAAATTTTAGCACTTTACAATTAAAATTTTAATACTTTCACCTATGGGAGGGGCTTCTTTTGATCTTATGCTGATATTTCCAGATTTACTACAGCTGTCATCATCTGGATTAGATGGCGAGTCACCTAATCTAAAAAAAAAAAAAACCTTGTGTGCACCCCACGCATAGTCAGCTACCTGAGTAGCCTCTGATGTGTAGTACTCACCTGACCCATTCTTGGAAACTCTACATTTCCCAATCCTATGCCGCAAGTACAGGAAGTCACAGCCTAGCTTCGAAGTCTCTGGTTCAGCTCTTTCACATGACTCAGAACTAAAGGCCTATGATCATTTCTGGGGACAATGCTGCAAACTGTGAGCTTCGTTGAAATTCAATTCACAAGGCTGGTCTCATCCTTCTCTGCCAGTCGCTGGAATGAATCAAGTATGACCTCTGAGCCCAGACAACAGGCATCACCTGTTCCAACATGTCCCACAATCTGCAGATAGTTGCACTCTGTTCCCTCAATGGCTGACGGAACAGCCTCTTCAACATGTTGAATGAGGCCCCCATGCATTCACACTGAGTGTACCTGCTGCCCTTTCTCATCCCTTGCTGCCATTTCCCTGAGGGGTACCATCATTTGCCTTATGTTTGAACAGCTGATGATTAATAGACCTGTACACTTTTCTGTTTGCCTCCTCTTGACACCAGACAACACAGGTTTCCACAAAACAGGTGAAGAGAATCCCACTGGCTCAATTTCAGATTTAGAGAAAGATAGCATCTCAAACTTGTCAGTTCCTATCCACCACATACAGGACACTCGCAGTCAAGTTGACAACTAACAACAGATCCTGTACATTCTGCAAAGACAGGACCCACAGGAAAGGATAGTACTTAAGGTACCTCTCATACCAGTAACTCTCGGGAGCTCTTCCAACACGCCATTTCGCAGCAGCTGCCAATCATTTGACAGCAGTCAGGGCAATTTTCAGCTGCTTACAAATGTCAATTTTCGAGAACAGCACTCACAGTGGGGCTGCATTTCTGCTGGTGCAGTTTATTACAAGGCTGTGAGCAAATAACTTTAAATTCAGGCTGCTGATTGTCTTTTAATCTGTTGAGTTAAAAAGTCGCTAATTCCCTACAAGAATTGAACCAAATACACAAAACGAGATTTCTATTAAGGCATGACAGAAACCTGTTTAAAAATTACAATTTCCTAAAATGTTTTGAGATTAATTTACGATAAATGCACATAATATATATGGCTATTCCTCTTTAATGGAAAACAAGATGTAACACAACTGTTAGTTAGAATATCTGCTACACTAATTAAATCACAAATGTCAATTTACTACAAATTGCTTGTAGATTATGTGAAGACATTGGTAGCTTCCAAAAATTCTCAAAAATGCACCATTTATTTGCACTGATATACAATGAAATTCAGAGGTAATGTTTTCTTTGACAGAACTGTGAACCACAAAATGCTGATTTGCTACGAAATATGTTACGTATGCAAAACACTCGTACCACTAACTTACAAAAATAGTTCTGTAATAGTTGGTTGGTTGGTTTGGGGAAGGAGACCAGACAGCGTGGTCATCGGTCTCATCGGATTAGGGAAGGATGGGGAAGGAAGTCGGCCGTGCCCTTTCAGAGGAACCATCCCGGCATTTGCCTGGACTGATTTAGGGAAATCACGGAAAACCAAAATCAGGATGGCCGGACGCGGGATTGAACCGTCGTCCTCCCGAATGCGAGTCCAGTGTCTAACCACTGCGCCACCTCACTCGGTCTGTAATAGTTCAAAAACTCTAAAAAGTAACCCATTTCTCATGTAAGTGGCAACTGTTTTGATCGAGGATATGCCTAATGTTCTCAAAAAATTTTAAACAGCAGTTAAGTTTAAGCCTATAATTAACAATAACAGTACAAGTTTATCGCAGCATTCACGAATGATTGAAATTTCACAATATATCACAAAACAAATGGGTGTTAACACAACCAATAAAAGACAATGCAGAAGTGACGCGAACAGTACAATACGTGAATCTAGAACTTTAAATCGACACATGAATCTTGTACTCACGGTCTCATATGAAGTAAAATTCCGAAATTGGCTTATATGTGTATTGCACTGATTTTTCTCTTAGCTGTTTCTGTGCCCACTTCTACACTTGTATTCCGAAGAACAACACTGCAGTGTGTGTGTGTGTGTGTGTGTGTGTGTGTGTGTGTGTGTGTGTGTGTGAAATCTTATGGGACTTAAATGCTAAGTCATCAGTCCCTAAGCTTACACACTACTTAACCTAAATTATCCTAAGGATGAACACACACACACCCATGCCCAAGGGAGGACTCGAACCTCTGCCGGGACCAGCCGCACAGTCCATGACTGCAGCGCCTCAGACCGCTTGGCTAATCCCGCGCAGCGCAACAAAGCACATCTTTTGCCTGTTGCAATGTCTTCACAAATTGTAGTAGTAGCTATGTTCTTGGTGTAACCTTGAGTAATCAAAATAGGGAAAACATAACATCACTGGATGTCAAGAACCTCACAATGAATTTTTTAGGTAACAGGTGGAGGACAATGAAGTTATGTTTAAAAAAAAATACACAAATGAGTTCAGAAGATTTCAGGAACTTGCTGGATGAGGACATTCCAGTGACAAGAAAATCAGTTTCATACTGTGCCAAATATATGTGAATTTTGGTAATCTCCAATATATGAAATCTTTTTCTCGGTCAACCACTTACTACCGCATTGATCCACTGACTAATGGATAGTTGGTGACAGGATGCAACTTATCATTTTTAATGGACATATGGCACATATAATTGGCAACAGTCTGCCAAGTGCCATATGCTGCTGTGCATCATGTGATGCACTGCTTTGTCTCTCTCTGATCAAATTGATACATGTGGCATATGCCATGACCATACCACACATTGCCTCTGCGGAACTGCACCTAAGATTCCAAATAATGGCTTTTCCCTCCTCTCTGCATTTCCTTTAAAATTTACACACACACACACACACACACACACACACACACACACACACTGAATAAATTTAACTATCTGTTGTGTGGTAGGGGGAAAAAAAATATCAAACATACAGAAAAATTCCATAATGATGAGAAGCTAATAAAATGAAATATAATGTAGTCCAGTATACTATGACACTGTTGGCAACATGGAATATTAAGTTGTGATTATATCCACATGAAGATGAAAGTAGATAGCCTAGGAAGTTAAGACTGCTCTCGTTTCTCAAAGCTTTCCTAAAGAGAAATGAAGAAACCAAAAACAGACTGCAAATGTAGCCACTATTCCAATAGATCACAGAACCGAGTTTGACATTGTGACTTACAAGGAGAGGTCCCCAGCTGTGGATCAACTTTCTGAAAGCATCTGCATGGTTATGAAGCCAGCCATTCAACCAGATGGGCCCCATTTGCAGAAATTGACCAAAAGAAAAGGTACTTTTCATGATGCCCTACAGCTTTAAGAAAGAAGTATCTTAGAGGCTGATCGTGTAGCATAAGGCTATAGTATAGGCCTAATATAGAGGCGGCTGTGGGTTCAAATCTCAACATATGTTTTGAAACATTTTTTGTCATATTTTCATTCAGTTCATTGCTCTTATTTTTTCTTCCCACAAATCTTTTTCCACTTGAATCTTTGTGTGTGTAATTTTAATTATTTCCATGTATTAACATTGATTTAATTTCTTCCATTTCATAATCCTATATTTCTGTCCTTGTTATTGCCTCCATTATTTCTATTCCTAATTTTGGTTGAATTTTGTTTTACTTATATTCTCTTCCTTCGTTGAAAGCTTCAACTGATTTATTTTGCCCATTTTAAAAAAAAAGTCTTCTTTTAATGAAAACTACATTTTTGACACCACTGCACTGTCAACATAAATAGATTGTTTATTGTTTAGTTTTTTTGCTTTTTAATTGATAGATTAGCATTTTCAAATGTTTGAATATTATGATAGACAAATAAATATAATTAAATTAACATGCATACAGATTCCAAATGGAAAAAGAATTATGAATAGAAAAAGTGAGAGCAATTTAAAAAGTCAATACAGTGTTTAAAATGACGTGACCAAAAAATAAATAAATAAATTTAAACCAATTAATTGAATAAGAATAATGACTACGACTGGAATTAAAATTTAAAAATGAAATATTTTAAAGTACTTGATGAGTTTTGAACCTATAACTTCAATATGAGGCTTGTACTATAATAAGTACGCTACACAACCAAACTGTATCATATTGCTTTTTTAAAGCTGTAGAGCATGATGTGAAAATTCTGAAATTTTTTTCATTGATTAGTCACAAACGAGGGCCCACCAAGTGGAATGACTGGGACCTTAACATACAATACTGAATAGATGGTTTCAAAATGTCGATCCCACTGCTGGGGGCCTCTCCTAGCTAGTTGGTAAGGAAATGAAAAGACAACACTCAATTTTCACATAGGTGTTGACAGGAAATGAAGCTCTGTCATGTTGTTAACTTCATTCTTTCTCTACTTTTAAACAATGTAGCTCACCTTTGGCTTATTTCAAAACAAACCACCAATCCACAATGTAGCTGTATAATTATTAATAAGCAGTTTCTTTGGCAAAGTGTACATGTAAATTTAACTTTTTGTTCACAACTTCTTTTTTCCCAGTGCTAACTTTTTTGTTCTTTTGTACTCTATGCGGCTTTCAACATTATTTATATTCCCCAGGAACAGTCCATCAGTCAGTCTGTCTATCTGTTGTTTGATAAATGAATAAATACATCACCTTATACAGAAGATATATTTAATATACTCCTCAGTACAAAAATTCATATTCAACATTTTATAAACTCTTGTAAAGAGTAGATTATTTAGAAATAGCACTGTACTTAAGAGTCAAAACATCACAGAATTTGACCTTATTACAGCTTCCAAGCAATTACAAACTACGGTACAGATACTTCTAACATTTTCCTTAATCATGAGATCTTATTGATGGACAAGTTGTTAAAAGTGACCCAGACATTCTTTTCTTGACTGGCAGATTATTGATGCATTTCCCCAGAGCACAGATGATAATTTTTTTAATGAAATTCTCCTCAGTTTTCCACCAATCTATTGGTACAAAAATAAGAATAAAGAAAAGCAGTTATCATGAAAATCTCAATCTCAATCTCTCAATCTCTCTCTCTCTCTCTCTCTCTCAATCTCTCTCTCTCTCTCTCTCATATATATATTCATAGCCATAGAAATAAAAGAAACAAGTTGAATACACAGGCAACAAAGCATACGCTGTTGACATCAATTAGTAATGCATTCATGACAAAGAATGTCTGAACACTTGCTGCAAACAAAATTATGATATGAGGCTAATATATAAAAATGTATATCAGACTGTGTCAGGGGAGCCATTCTGATAAGTATAGAACTGCAATGTATACAGCAAACACTTTTTAAGATGCTTGTGTGATTAGAAATAACAATGATACAAAGTTAAGTCACAGTAATAGTACTTTTTCACAACAAACCACTTTCCTAATATTACAGATATTTTTACACAGTCTGTCCATCAGTCTAAAAGTGCCCTTTACACAGAAAGCACCATAATTAGAAATGTACAGTTACATTTTATATACAACATAAAAATACACAAAAAATTAGTACATAAAACAA